>NC_092423.1:146831123-147176540 GCF_036169615.1 Heliangelus exortis | reverse complement strand
GTCCCTGCCCATGCAGAGGGGTTGGAATTAGATGATCTTTAAGGTCCCTTCCAACCCAAACCATTCCATGGACACAGACCAAACCCCTCCAAGAGTGGAGGTGAAGCTGTTGCTTGAATCTCTTCCTTCCCCTTGCTTCGCTGCCCTTTGTACTCCTTTGATCTCTGTAATTGGAGAATCCTAATGGGAGCACTGGAGTCTGAAGTGGCTCCAAGCCATTTTCTTTATTGCTGGATTAGTGCTGGGAGGGGAGGAAAATCTGCTGGCTGCTCGGCTTCAAGCGATTCAAGAGCTTTTCTGCTCCCAGCAATTCAAGAGCTTTCTGCTCCCTCATAGACTCAAGTGGTGAGCATCCCGTCCTGCCTCACTCCAGCCCAGCTAACTGCTTTTATGAATGGAGTTAAAAACAACAGATGCTGTGAAGCTGTTGCTAAGAAGCTGCTTTTTCTTTTTTTTTTTTCTGGTGTCCTGACTGCTCCGGCCAACAGAAGCCACAGCGCTGCCGGGCGCTGCACAGCCCTGAAATGAAGGAAGTGGGCAGGAAAAGAAAAGCACAGGTTCCCTATCTGTTCTCAGCCTGTATTTAGTTGAGCAATTATACCATTCCTGAGCTGCAATTATTCCTGGCAAGGTTTATTTATCTCATGGGAGACTTTTGGAATAACACGGGAGCTTGTGTAGGGAGTGTCAACCACCAGGCGAACGTGCCTTCCAGATCTGATTTTTTTTTTTTTTTTAAAAAAAAAAAGAAGTTAAGTAATTGTTTCTTTACAGCTTGGTCTTTGCCTTTTAATGACTCACATTTCTACCTTGTCAGCTTTCAACACGGGCCCTGCCTTCCCTCCCAGTACTACAATCCTCCCAGATCTCACCCACTGTGCCAGGTCACCCAGGGTGAAATGGTGAAAGACGAGAATCCATTTTGTCGGCGCCCTCTCCAGATGTTCCCCTTACAGGGGCTACAGAGACTGCAGGCACTGCAGTCAGAAGGCATAAAAAACAAGGTGCAAGCCTGCTTCTAATTCCTTCACTTGGAGGTTTGTCTGGGGTTTATTATTTGGACAAATCCAGATGCATTTTCACAGAGGCGGCAACAGGCTCGGATCCCCAGCTCTGTGCCAAGTGGCTCGTTCCCATTCCAGCCTCCTGTGGTGCAAAACTGCTCTTGAAAATAAAGAGGTGGTGCAAAACTGCTCTTGAAAATAAAGAGGGAGAAAGCTTCAACATTCATAAAACTAATCCTTTAGTTCTAATCTCAGCAAAACACCTTTTTTAGAAGAGTTCTGGTTTTGGTTTTTCCCTGTGTTCCTTTCTGAAAGTTGTGTTCAACTTGAGGCAGGGAGCAATTATGGAAAATTTCAGGCTGAATGGGGAAGTGTGGCCAACTTGTAAAGTAACTGGAAACACAGGGATAGAGAGGAAAGAGTGTGGCAACACGGGATGAAAGGTGCTGCATAAGTGGAGGATTCTTTTATATTTCAAGCTCTCCTCTCTCTGATATGCTAATTATGCTTTGCCTGATGCCTTGACAGTTCATTAATTTTTGGTCCAATTGCAGGCTGTTGAGTGCAGATAAATTTCAGGCTATTATGGGAACACCCTAGAAGTTTGTATAGAAAGGAAACTCTGTTTCCTGTATCATCCTTCTGGGGATCTTGAAAGAGTTCACAAAAGCCACTTAAGCAAACTTTCTTTGCAGGATAACGGAAGGAAAGGAAGCTGTGAACAAGCAAACAACACTCAATTCCATCAGACAAGAGATACTCATAGGTCATTAGAGAGAAAGTAAAGTCAGTGAATGCAACACACAAAAACTTAGCTTGTACTCTGAAAATAATGGGAATTTCTGCAGCTGCTCACTATTTCTCATCTATGAGAAGGTAAATCATGCCAAGTGCCAGAGAGACAGGGGGGGGGAAAGCTACACTGAAATCTTTTTGAAGCTTTTTGCAGTTCAAATAATGTCTTGTGGGGCAAGTTGGGGATGGCCATGGATCAGCTGAACAACCTCACTTTCTTCCTGTCATTAGCAGCATAGTTTCCAGAGGTCTCCTGCAACCAGCTGTGTATTTCTTTGTCACATACAGGTGGCAAGCAAAGGTCTGAAGAGCTGTAAGTTTCCCAGAGGGTTTGGCTTCCAGCACAGAATTCAGAAGGAGCTCAGAGGGCTGGGGCAAAACACAGCATCAGGTGTGCAAAGGCAGCCTCTGCCTCTAAGCCCTGGAAATAGTGGGGACTCCAGTTTAAGGGCTTGTCCCTGCCTTTGAATTTTAAAGCTGACATCCCCTATAGAACACACCCAGCCCTCTCAGAAGAGGAAGAGCTTCTACAGCAGGGTGACTGAAGCAGAGCCACCTCCAGGTCCCCCTCCAGCCCGGGGAAATGTTTGAGGAAAGATGCTGAAATTGCTTGAGAAGGAACTGGGAAGTGCAGCAGTTTTTATAGGGGTCAGAATTAGGAACTGGAGGGTGATTTACCCTAGGAGGGACAATATTATGTGGAAGGGCCTGACCACCATCTGCCAACCTCCACAGGCTGAGAGCCACCATGCAGCCTCTGCCTCTAAGCCCTGGAAATAGTGGGGACTCCAGTTTAAGGGCTTGTCCCTGCCTTTGAATTTAACACCTGTTTTCTAAGGACATGATGCTGATCCTACAGGATGTCTCCTTTCCTGACAGCTTCTCAATATCTTGGCTTCAGCTGCATTCCAGGGGGAGATTAAAATCACAGAGGGGATGAAAATCACAGAGGGGATGAAACGCTGTGAGTTTGTTAAAAGAAGTGCTCAGAGGAGAAAATTCACAAGTGGCTCGCTTGGAATGTGGATTTTGTAGTATCTGATGTAAATCCATATGGTAGAAAGAGTTTGTGTCTGCTGAAACCCCAGGAAAAAAACAGGCTGAAGTTTGCAGTTAACAGCAATGCACAGAGCTGTGTGTAGAAATGGTTTGAAGGAATACTCAGCAGTAACCAGAGCAGGGCAGGGGGAAGGGAGCAAAAGGGGAACAGCACAGCAGCATCTCTCATTTCTGGGAAGTGTTCAAACCAAGCCAGAAGGGATGGCATGAAGCTGACATCCCCTATAGAACATACCCACCCCTCTCAGAAGAGGAAGAGCTTCTACAGCAGGGTGACTGAAGATCCATATGAAAGGGCCAGACCACCTGACAGGTGATTTCCAGGACTGTTAAGAGAAAACAAAATAAATTTCAGCTCAGTTCAATGCCCTCTAGTCCTCAAATATACCTCTCAACTTCTCCAGCCAGGCTGCAACCTCTTCTTCACCAGGCCATATATAAAGAGGTCATGGAGAAGAATGTTGCTCATTAGAGGTCAAAAACCAAACCCTGAAGGCAACACCAAGGGCTTGTTGGGTGTCTCAGACAGGTTTCCAGTTCAGGTCTGACAGATGATAAGAAAAAATGGGAGGTGGCTGCTCTTTTCCCTGTACCTGTTGTGTTGTTGAAGAGAGGATTTCTGTCTCCAAGGGCTCTGACTGGCAATTTTTGAAAGGCACTGAAGAAAATACCAATTGTGAAAACATTTTTTCTGGCAGATTCTGCAGCATATGCTTCTGGTCTGACCAAAACCACTAACAGGAGGAAAAAAAGCGAGGAAAATACATGAAACTTTTGCCAACTGGAAAAAAAATATTTTGTTCAATTTTAGACCAATCCATTCAGGCCACTTCTTGTTTAATTGGATCTGGGGAGGGCCTTTTTACAGCAGAAATTCAACTGATTACTTGACAGGAAAAATCCAGACTCCTCAAAAACATTTCTCCTGGTCTCTCTGCAAAACTATCCGCAGCAGCAGAGCTTCCCTGGGGAGCTTGTTAAATCTCCTCAATAACCTCATTGCTAGGAACTTTCTCTCCTCTCAGTTTTATTAACTACTTCATCTTAAGCCATAACCTCATCTGCTCTCCTGGCTGTAAACAATCTCCATTCAAGCAGCCCCCTTCTGAGCTCCTTTCATCTTTCTGCTCTCTGGCCCAAGTGAGCACTAAGACATCCTCATGGAGAGCATCCCTCTGCACCCAGCATTAAGTGCATGGCAGTCCAGAAAGATGGGCTGAGACCCAATCAAGCAGAAAGAATCTTTATTCTTATCATGACATATGCAGAAAACATCCCCTGCTGCATTATATTCACTGATAATAGGGGGGGAAAGAACCAGGAATACAAAATTTTTAGTCCTACTGAAGCAGCCCTGGGTCTCTGAGGTGCTTAAGACAGGGGCTCAGTCACCAGGCTCCCAATCTGAGTTAGGAAAGAAGCTGCAGAACTGAGAGGATTTCCCAAGTCAGAAGAGCAGCAGGAAAGCTCATCCCCCTGACATTCCTCGTTCCTTTGCTGCTGGCACAGTGCTCACACACACAGCTCTGCAAAAAAGCAGTGTCACCTCCAGGTCCCCCTCCAGCCCGGGGAAATGTTTGAGGAAAGATGCTGAAATTGCTTGAGAAGGAACTGGGAAGTGCAGCAGTTTTTATAGGGGTCAGAATTGGGAACTGGAGGGTGATTTACCCTAGGAGGGACAATATTATGTGGAAGGGCCTGACCACCATCTGCCAACCTCCACAGGCTGAGGGCCACCAAGTGGGCAACGTGTGTGGTTTATCCAGCAGAAAACTACTTCTTTTTGGGTTTTATGTAGTTTCCCACCAAATCAGCTAGAAGGAACTGACTCTTCCAGAGCATATCCAGCCAGCAGATGAAAAAGAAAGGAAAAGATTTTTTTTTAGGGAGAAACTAGCTTTTAAATAGTTTTCCCTGAAAAGTGAAACTGAACCCCAACAAAAGCAATGTGAGTGTTCACATAGCTTCAGGTAGAGGGGGTTCCTCAAGTCAAACACTGCATGAAACCTGATGACTGGGGTGATATTCAGTTCTAGGAAAAGGGAAAAATTGTTAACTCCAAAATCTGTGAATTCATCAGTTTTCATTCAACTCTTAGAAAAGGAAGCAATTATAAGAACCCTAAGAAAAAAGTTCTCGTTATTTTACTGGGGATTTTCATTTCCACTCCAACCAGCTTTGGACTTTGGAAATGCTTTTTTTTTTTTTTCTCCCCTCAAAGTTTAAAATTACTTTCATATGAAACACTTTGGGGCCTGAAGTTGCTTGGTCATGGGGTTGGAAATTCAAGCAATTAGAATGAAAAAGTATTTACCCACTTCAGCTCAGTTTCTCAGTCACAACTACAACGAGAGTCTGCTCGGAGTTATTCTTGAAACTTGGGTTGCTTAAGTCATTTAAATAGATTTCTATTTCAGAAACAAAACGAGAGCCAACAATTTCACAATTAAAAGCTCGAGGGCTATAAAACTTGGCTTCACCTAAGACTCAACATTGTTTTTATTATCTTAATCACTGGGTTCTTTACATACTAATTTTCCATCCCGTTGCCAACCAGCGCCAATCCAGCCCGCTTTGCCATCACCCAGGTGAGCGTTACTCATGTTTTCAGGGGAATGTAAAAAAAACCCTGAATACAGCCAGCACAACAATGTTTATTTTTGTGCCTGCTCGTGGAGTCACAGCTGCAGATGTCACTAGCTTAGGTGTTGTTTCCTGGGATTTTCCAAAAAATACAGACTACGCTGCCGGGTTTTGCAGATGCAGTTTGCATGACCCGGTGCTAAACAATTTGAAATCCTGCCTGTGCTGGGACCCAGGATATTGTAAACACCAATTAGGTGTGTGACTGATGAAGCAAGGTGAGATAAATCACAACACGTGGTTGTAACAGGCTTTGGCAGAGCAAAGAGTGTCCTCCAGGAAGGCTACAGAGGCTTCAGGTCCCACCTGGGTGATCCGAAGAGAGGTGCCCAATAACACCTGCACAGTTTGAATCCAGCTGCAGCTAAAAGGCTGCAATGCAAGCAGGGATGAACACTCAGCAGCCAGGAAACTAACTGGTCTTTTTTTTTTCTCTGTTCATCTGTGTAAACTGGCCATAATACCAGCCAGCTTCCACCTGGGTAAGGCCAATGTGAATGAAGTCACTTTGGAAATCATCTCGAACTGAAACGGCCTCCTGGACTTCAGACTTCAGGGTTCTGGTTCTTTGCAAACCCAAAGCAAATTGTATCTGAACTTCAGTTTGGCTTTCAGTAAAAACAGAGAGACCAAATATCCTGGTGCAGAGGCAGAAACCTCATAAACATCATGGTTATGGTTTAATATGAGGCAGCTTGGAAGGAAAACTGACTAAGCTCATGGCCCAGGCAGAGAGGAACAGAAAGAGTAAATAGCATAAAAATAGTAAATATTTTTTTAAAAAGAGAGGTTCTCATCTCTCCATTGCAAGGGAAGAAGGGACTGAACAAGCCCCACAGTTCTCAAGTGCTATCCAGCAACATTTGAACTGCTTTTGGTGCTAAAGTGAACACTGAAAACCACTCTTCTTGATGGCCTGTCCAAGACATCTCTTGTCAGCTATAAACTGGAGCTTAATGTCTCACAGTTTTATTGTGAAGATAATTACAGACCACATAAATCCAAGAGGCAAGATATTTTTTTTTGTATACCCCTTTTTAGCTGTGCAAACCAGAAAAATAATGATAGGGAAGTCTAACTCTTCCAGGCATGATGAGACCTCACAAGTGGCAGCAGCAGCAAACACATCTCGTGTCCTCCATCAGCATCTTGCCAACATCACTGCATCCAGCTCCATGAATTGTTCCACCAGGAGCTGTTTACTTTCCATATGGAGTTGGGGTGGGAAATTACAGCTACTGCTTGTACTCCAGGTTGTAACTGAGGAGAAAGGTAAAGAGACCCTACACCCTGTTTGTTTAGGACTGTTGACATTGTTCCAGGGTGACATTGTTCCATGTGGGTAAACCTTGGGCACAAGACAGGGCAAAGGGCTGGGTCACTTTACCTGCCTGTCCTACCTGAAGCCATTTGGCTCTCAGAATTCAATTTTGGCTACCGTGAGGAAACTAAAGTGATAAAATCTGCCTGCCTGGGTGCCAGTATCCTGCTGTCCATGACTTGTCTGCTTCCAGGCAAAATGTCTTTGGTTGGTTTGCTGCAAGTCCACAGCCCTCGTCTAACAGGAAGGAACCATTCCCCTGCTTTTAGGGAAAAAAAGAAATAAAAATTAAGAGGAAAAAATAATAATAGAAAAAAAAAATTTAAAAATTAAAAAAAAAAAAAATTTAAAAAAAAGGCATCAAGGGACAAGGGCCATTTTACACACAGCCATTAAAGTTCCATCTTGATGACAGCATACATGTGGGGAGGGTGGGAAGAAGGATAAACAGCAGTTTCAGGCCCAGAGCACTGCTTTCCCATCAGATATTTCACTCTTTGTGAGAGATGCCCCGGGGATAAGTTACAGGCCAAATGTGTAAAAGTTGAGACTCATTTTTCATGTCCTGTTTACAAGTGTCCAGGCTGGCAGACCTCACCTGGGCTTCTGGGTGCTGAGATTTGCTCCAAGTTTAGCCTCAGGCTCCCCAAACCCATGGCCACTCCCCGTGAGGAGACACCTCCAAGAGTTATCTGTGTCAAACATCATTAAGTCTCAAAACAAGTCAAAACAACCCCGTGGGCTTTTGTCCATCTCGATGAAGAATTACCTTCTTTTAAAAGTCACAGCTTCAGTCTTCCCAGTCACAGGATTTTGGAGCAGCAGCAGCAGCAGCAGCCTTGTGAGGTTGGGATAATCTAGGAATCCCCGTGTTTCACGTGGAGCAATTCACACTAGATCTGAACACTGGCAAAAAGTCAGCAAAATCCATTATCGCATGATAATGCTCAAACATTTCATTAATTCCTAACCAGCTGTCCTCTGCTCCCTTACCCCTTTCATCACACAAACATTTCTCTAACTGTCTGAGGGAGGGGAGAGGGAGGATCAGACGCAGCCTCGTAAAATTCCTTCACCCGCTTTCCCTCCCCCCGCGGCAAGTTATTTCTTTTGACACCCATGTAAGATAATATTGGGGGTGTTGTTTGTTTGGCTTGGCTGGATGGTAAATTTTTCATAACAATTTTGTAAGCCAAGTACCTGTGAAACGGAGTGGAGAGAGCTCAGCTTGTTGATGAGCCCGGTTAATTAATGCATCTCCTGAAACGCAGAAGACCCCTTGCTCCAATTTCGACGCCAAGACCTCAGTGTTCAGAGGTCGTGTAAAATTCTGTTATTATGCTTTTATTTTTTTAAATTTTTAAATTAATATTTTTTTTTTAAAGTCCATGCCTCGCAGTGGAAGCGAGGACAAGTGAGGGATTGGTACCTTGGGGGCTTCTCTCACTACCTGACTCACAAAATGCAAACATGAATTTTAAAAGAGATTTTTAAGGTGACTTCCAGAGGTTTTCTTTAGGGAAAGCTCTTCTGGAAGTGCCTCAACTGCTGGCAACTGGAGCTGCTACACATCACCTCGGGTCACACTGAGGAACAGGGCTCACAAATGTCAATTTGCAGACCCTCACGAATGCCAGGAAAGAAAAAGGGGCTCCAACCTCACATTCAAACACAGTTTTGGGGCTTTTCTCCCAGTCCCACAAACATCAGCCTGAGAAACGCGGCTGACGCTCACTTCTCCCCTGCCAAGCCTTGAGGATGTGTTTGTTTATTTATTTATTATGGGTTAAATATTTAGAGCTGAGTAAGAACCTCAGGGGGAAAAGGTGGGTCAGCTTCCCTGGATTATTTGTCCACCCCCTCACTCTCATTATAAAAAAAAATGGGATTTTTTTATGCCAAAGTGTTATGTGGAAAATTACCCTTTCTGACTGTAGGGTTAGCTTAGGGCTGACAGTTGACAACTTTGAAGGAAAAATTACACGAGGAAACACAATGGAGAAATATCTGGACATGTTTGGACATGTCTGGACATGGCCAGCGCGGCTCTGAAATGTCAGGGCAAGGTAAGGACCATGCATTTTTTTTTAGGTATTTTAAAGGTACCCCAGGCTGTCACAGATTAATTGGTAATAAGCACCATAATTTATTAGTAGTAACTACACTCACATCTCAAGATCCCTACTCACTGATCTCAGTTGTGTTGGCCTCTAATAATTTCCACTACAGTCTTTTTCTTTTACCATGATTAGTCATTAGATATTTCTGCTACCATAAACATTGGTTTATTTTGTTTCTTTTATGGGGCAAACATTAATGTTTTATTAAGCTATAGTACAGATATTCAGCTGTAATATAATGGATGTCATTTGACTGTCAGGGTAAGTGTTACACTGGGCTGTCATCATATGGCAGCTTTATCTTTACCACTTGGCTAATTAAGAGACTTATTTTATAACTCTTTATTTATAAAAATTTTGCCACATGCCTTCACAAAGCTAGAAAGGTCGTTACAATATTTATAAACACCAGTAATGTGCCAAAAAAAATAGCATCGTTTTTTTAACAGACTTTTGGAATCCTCACAGAGGATGGTTAATGTAGTGACTCGTGCATGACTGTGGTCATGCATGCTTTTCAGTCCTTAGTCTGAATTAGTCTAAAACCAAATATATAATGATTATAGCATTCTAGAGTAAAATATTAATGTAGCTTTTTTCTTTTTCTTTAGGGCTTGAAGTCTTTTTGCTAGACTCAAGTCATATTGCTTTTTAATAGCACGTAGATGCGTCCAGTTCTTCCATTTTGCCTTCTGTGGTTTTCCTTTTTTCTTAAGTCTGGCGTGCTTCGTGGTTTATGTATTCTTGAGCTGCAGAGAAAGAAGTTCACAATTTAAAAAAAAAAAATTGTTTTGGAATATATACTTAACAGCATTTCAACAAACAATTACACTTATGCAACACAATTGCCTCTCTGCGTGCCACTCACACACTACTTCATGCACCCCCAGTTTAGATGTGTAATGAAAATTTAATATAACACTACCCTGCCCAATGCAGTCAGCACAATTAAAGCTAGGAAATGTAAGTAATTGGGAATAAACCCACTATATGCCTGCACCTAAAAGAAAATTTTAAAATGTAGTCTTTCACGGCCAAGTTTGCAGGGGCTGCTTCCAGTGTGTCAGGACTATGCCTGCAATCACGACCCAAGTGTTTTAACACCCGGGGGGTCATTGCAGGTTGTGTATTTGTATATCGTAGGGATGAGGAATGCCAGTGGTGTAGCTCACCTCATGAAAGCGCTGGGATGGGACCGGTGGAGAGGAGGAGGCTGGCGGCCTTCGTCGTGCAGATCAGGCGGTGGTGAAGCGGGAGGGAACCTCACGTGTGGCCAAACCTGAGGGAAAGGCGTTCTTTTTTTTTTCCCCTCAAGACGAAGGAGTATTCCAACGATTCGGGGGCCAAGGGCTTGGCCAGCGTCAGGTGGGGAAGGTCGCCCGCTCCCAGCGCTTTACCAAGCGGTTCCCTTCAGAGCCGCGCCACGGAATTTCTGAAGGAAAAAGCGCTCCGTTTCGTTCGGGGCAGATCAGGTGACAAATTCCAACCGCACTCTTCGACTCCGCGGGGCTCCTTTCCCCCTAGCAAGCTCCCTGGACACCCATAACCTCGCCACAACACCGCTTACCCCTCACCCACCCCCTCCATCCGCCCCGCTCCCCTCAGAGCCTCCCCTGGGGGGCTGCGCGGGCACCCCCGTAGCCCGCCAACAACCCCCAAGCCCCTTGGGGGGATGCTCGGGCACCCCCGTAGCCCCCCCTCCCGTCACCTTAGCAACGCCCCCCCTCAACCTTCCCCTCCTGGGCCACGCCCCCCTCATTGCATATTCATGAGCTCCCCCGGCGCGGGGAGGGGGCGGGGAGGGGGCGGAAGCGGAAGCGCGAGAGGGTTTCCGAGGATCCCGGTATAAAGCGCCCGTTGGTGCCCCCGTCTCGCCCGCCGCGCTCGTCCCGCCGTGAGTGACCTCGCCCTTCCCTCCTCTCCTTTTTTTTTTTCCCCCCCTTCCCTCCCCTTTCCCCTTCCCTCCCAACCCTCCCCGCCGCGGCCGTCGCTCTCCTCCTGCTCCTCATCATCATCATCATCTTCATCATCCTCCTCTTCCTCCCCCCTCGCCGCACGGAGCAGGTCCCGGGTGTAGGGGGAGACCCGGGGGCAGGTAAGGAAGGGGGTGGGTGGGTGGGAGAGGGGGTCTGGAGATTTTAGGGTCTGGGGGAGGGGGTGTGAGGGGTGTCCGTAGTGAGGGGAAGGAGCGGGTGAGGAAGGGTTTGGGGTGAGGTAGAGGAGGAGGTGAGGAAGGGTTTGGGGTGAGGGAGAGGAGGAGGTGAGGAACGGTTTGGGGTGAGGGAGAGGAGGAGGCGAGGAAGGGTTTGGGCTGAGGGAGAGGAGGAGGCGAGGAAGGGTTTGGGCTGAGGGAGAGGAGGAGGCGAGGAAGGGTTTGGGCTGAGGGAGAGGAGGAGGCGAGGAAGGGTTTGGGGTGAGGGAGAGGAGGAGGCGAGGAAGGGTTTGGGCTGAGGGAGAGGAGAGAGGATGGGTGGGGAAGGTGAGGAAGGGCTTGGGGTGAGGGAGAGGAGGAGGTGAGGAGGGATTTGGGATGAAGGAGAGGGGTGAGGAAGGGCTTGGGGTGAGGGAGAGGAGGAGGTGAGGAAGGGCTTGGGGTGAGGGAGAGGAGGAGGTGAGGAAGGGTTTGGGGTGAGGGAGAGGAGGAGGTGAGGAAGGGTTTGGCATGAGGGAGAGGAGGAGGTGAGGAAGGGTTTGGCATGAGGGAGAGGAGGAGGTGAGGAAGGGTTTGGCGTGAGGGAGAGGAGAGGGTGAGGAAGGGCTTGGGGTGAGGGAGAGGAGAAGGTGAGGAAGGGTTTGGGGTGAGGGAGAGGAGAGGGTGAGGAAGAGGAGAGGGCGAGGAAGGATTTGGGGTGAGGAAGAGGAGAGGGCGAGGAAGGATTTGGGGTGAGGGAGAGGAGAGGGTGAGGAAGGGTTTGGGGTGAGGGAGAGGAGAGGGTGAGGAAGGGTTTGGGACGAAGGAGAGGAGAGGGTGAGGAAGGGTTTGGGGTGAGGGAGAGGAGAGGGTGAGGGAGAGGAGAGGGTGAGGAAGGGTTTGGGGTGAGGGAGAGGAGGGGGTGAGGAAGGGTTTGGGGTGAGGGAGAGGAGAGGGTGAAGAAGGGCTTGGGGTGAGGGAGAGGAGGAGGTGAGGAAGGGTTTGGGGTGAGGGAGAGGAGAGAGGATGGGTGGGGAAGGTGAGGAAGGGCTTGGGGTGAGGGAGAGAAGGAGGTGAGGAGGGATTTGGGATGAAGAAGAGGGGTGAGGAAGGGTTTGGGGCGAGGGAGAGGAGGGGGTGAGGGGTTTGGGGCGAGGGAGAGGAGGAGGTGAGGAAGGGCTTGGGGTGAGGGAGAGAAGGAGGTGAGGAGGGATTTGGGATGAAGAAGAGGGGTGAGGAAGGGTTTGGGGCGAGGGAGAGGAGGGGGTGAGGGGTTTGGGGCGAGGGAGAGGAGGAGGTGAGGAAGGGTTTGGGGCGAGGGAGAGGAGGAGGTGAGGAAGGGTTTGGGGCGAGGGAGAGGAGGAGGTGAGGAAGGGTTTGGGGCGAGGGAGAGGAGGAGGTGAGGAAGGGTTTGGGGCGAGGGAGAGGAGGAGGTGAGGAAGGGTTTGGGGCGAGGGAGAGGAGGAGGTGAGGAAGGGTTTGGGGCGAGGGAGAGGAGGAGGTGAGGAAGGGTTTGGGACGAGGGAGAGGAGGTGAGGAAGGGTTTGGGGCGAGGGAGAGGAGGTGAGGAAGGGTTTGGGGCGAGGGAGAGGAGGTGAGGAAGGGTTTGGGGCGAGGGAGAGGAGGTGAGGAAGGGTTTGGGGCGAGGGAGAGGAGGTGAGGAAGGGTTTGGGGCGAGGGAGAGGAGGTGAGGAAGGGTTTGGGGCGAGGGAGAGGAGGTGAGGAAGGGTTTGGGACGAGGGAGAGGAGGTGAGGAAGGGTTTGGGGCGAGGGAGAGGAGGTGAGGAAGGGTTTGGGGCGAGGGAGAGGAGGTGAGGAAGGGTTTGGGACGAGGGAGAGGAGGTGAGGAAGGGTTTGGGACGAGGGAGAGGAGGTGAGGAAGGGTTTGGGACGAGGGAGAGGAGGTGAGGAAGGGTTTGGGACGAGGGAGAGGAGGTGAGGAAGGGTTTGGGACGAGGGAGAGGAGGTGAGGAAGGGTTTGGGACGAGGGAGAGGAGGTGAGGAAGGGTTTGGGACGAGGGAGAGGAGGTGAGGAAGGGTTTGGGACGAGGGAGAGGAGGTGAGGAAGGGTTTGGGACGAAGGAGGGGTGAGGGAGAGGAGAGGGGATGGGTGGGGAAGGTGAGGAAAGTGAGGAAGAGTTTGGGATGAAGGAGAGGAGTAGGTGAGGAAGGGCTTGGGGTGAGGGACAGGAGAGGGTTGGTGGTGGTGAAGGGAGGGTTTGGGGTAAGGGAGAGGAGGTGAAGGGTTTGGGGTGAAGGAGAGGAGGAGGTGGTGATAGTGAGGAAGGGCTTGGAATGAGGGAGAGGAGAGGGGATGGGTGGTGAAGGTGAAGGGAAGGTTTGGGGTGAGGGAGAGGAGGAGGAGAGGAAGGGCTTGGGGTGAGGGAGGGGTGGTGAAGGTGAGAAAGGGTTTGGGGTGGTGATGGTAAGGGTTGGGGTGAGGGACATGGAGGGGTTTTGGATGGTAAGTAATGTTTGAAGAGGTGTGGGTGGGACTGAAGCCAGGAAAGGGCTGAGAAGCTTTTGGATGGAGTAGCTATGGGGCTGGAGAAGTGAGGAAGGAATTGAGGGGCTTTGGTGTGAGGGATGTGTGGGGCTGTAAAGATGGGAAGGGGATGAGGAGCTTTAGGGTGTGGTAGATGTGAGGATGCAGAGAGACAGGAAAGGGATGAGGGGAGAGAGACATGGGGCTGCAGAGGTGGAATTTGGAAAGAATTGGACTCTGGTGAGGGACTGGGCTAAGGGAGGTGTGGGGCTGTAGAAATTAGGGTGGGATGAGGACTGAATGGTAGGATGGGTAAGGTGGGGTTGGAGAGGCTTGACTGGGATGTCTGGGATAGTGAATCCTAATGAGGTGAAGATGGGCTGAGAAAGAGTTGGCCAAGTGCCCCTTTGAGTATGATGGAAGAGGACTTGAGAAAGGGACCACAGATGGAAATTAGTGTAGCTTTTCAGACTATTAAACTTCACTACTCTGCCATCTAAATAATTCCACACTTAATCTGTAACCTGATCTGAATGCTTTACCATAAAACAGTAAAGTCTCACCACACCTACTCTGATATGATGGTGGTGGAGTATTGGGTGAAGAAATTACTCTTAAGGAAAACTGCAGCTTTCATAGATTTAAGATCATGTTAGCAGTGATTGCAACTCCAGCCCTAATTTAGCACCTCGAGCAGGTGTGTGAGCTGTGTTTGACCTTAGAAAACGTTCTCTGTGTGGAGAAGTTTTCTTCTGTAGTGGTTGGCCTGCTGTATTCTCTATGAATAGTGGGGGAAAAAAGGAAGGGAGGAAAAGCTCCAGCCAAGGCTCTGACTCTGCACTGGGTGCAGTGAGTGACTCAATGTTGCTAGAGCTTGGCTAATGCAACAAATTACAAATGGGAGAGGGTAGGAATGATATTGCAGAATGTTGAACAGAGGAGGCAATTCCTTCCTCAGGAAAGGAGAGGTGTTACAAGAAGTGGATCTACAGGGATAGGCAGCTGCAGTAACTCCAGCACTGGAAGGATTCATGAGAAGAAACTGCAGTGTTACAGCACAGATCCTTACTGCTCTGTAAGAACTGATCCAGTACGATCTGTGTTCGTGTTCCACTGCTTTGATCAGGCAGTGCTACTAAAATATTTAATGAAATATGGCTTGACCAGGTGCCTGAGCTCAAAGAAACAAAGAGCTGCTGGTGAATACTTTGTGTTTCCCTGCAGAAGTCAGGGTTTTTGTTTTTTGGTTTTTTTTAAATACCTGGCAGAAATGGTTGCTGATGTGATTGCACTGACACAGCTTGTGTATGCCTCCTTCCCCCACACCAGTATTGCAAAAGATAAGGTCTTGCACACCTTGCTTGGTGTGTTTAATGATTATACTGGACTGACGAAATATTCAGCAGGCCTAATTTTTTCCTTCCTAAATAAGGAAGGGAAAGATGAGAGATTAAGGGAACTCTGGCTAAAGAAGAAGTACTTTTTTTTTTTTTTTTTTTTTAAACTTAAAGTTTGAAAAGCTGACATTTATTGTAAGCTCCTAAAGTTGTATCTAGTAGTCTCTGAAGCATCTAAAAAACATCTGTGAGTTCCCATGTCTGTCAAAGATAGTGGCAGCTGCTGTCTTGGAACTGAGAGCTTCATTCCTATATTAATGAGTTTAAATTGGGTATTTAAGGGAGTTTTCATGACAAAATAACAATTTCCATGATCTAATGGATGGGATCAGTGGAACAACTTCTATTTCAGTTAGCTGCTTGTAATATCAGAGGCCAATTTACATGGGGTTGGCTCATGCCTCTCTGAGCCAGTAAATGATAGCAGTTCTTGCACTCAATTATGTATGACTGAGGCATCTTCAGTAAAACTGAAAACGTGTGGTTCCATAGATAACCCTCTTGCATAAAGTGTGTGTGGACTTCCCCAGGAACCTGCTGCTCCCTGGGAGTTTGTCCCTGGGAGAGGAATGAGCAGTATCTGCTGATGGGATTTTGTTTGGATGCTGTGGGGACTCCTTGCAATCAAAAGCAGTCCTTTTCCTTCAAAGCAGAAAATCTGTTTTAAATACACCTGTATTGTCCTGCCTTCAGCTGACAAAGGAGGATGATTTCTGCTGGAGGTGTCCTTCATTTGTGGTGAGAAGATAGTTGGAAGGATGACTTAGCTGGCACACTGGCTGCTCCCTCTGTCATATTACAACAAAATTCACAAAGTGGCCACTTGTTCCTGTGCCTTTTCAGTGGGGCAGCACAAGTGGAATATTTACATGGCTTCCAATGAAGCCTGGTGTCACTCTGACACAATGCACAGGATTGAATGTTGTAAGTACACGTTACCCAAAGTTTTCAAACTGAAGAGAATATTGTAGCCCATCTGAGGAGCTTTCTGAAGCCACTGCATTCTGCTGTGTGAAAACACAGGCTCTGAGGAGCTTAGAGAAAGCAGGCTGCATTTGGAACCATCTCACAAGGCTGTGACCTCAGAGGTTAATTACCTTTAAACTCGCTCCAGTCCTGGATTCACTGACAGCCAGGAAGTTAGGTCTTGGTAATTTAATATTGCTCTGCTTGTGTGCTAGGGCTGGAATTTGTGGACTCCACATTTATCTCTGGGTAAACTCTGTTTAAATGGGTCATTTCTAAAAGCCATGGGAACACTAACTTTGGATGGTACCAGCAGAGCATTTCACCAGTGAAACTTCATCTAATGTTTGGTTTTTGTTTTTTTTTAAAACCCTTGAAGTCAAAATGAGTAGCTTAGAAAAGATGCTTAAGCTTTGAGAGACATTTTATGCCTAGGTGGGAAGCTGATGGCTAAAATGATGGCTGCAGCTCTCAGTATGGTTGCAGGTAACACTTCTGTACTTCCAGCAGGCAGTGTTTTAAGTAAAAAAGGATTCCTTTACACAGTAACACTTGATCTTGCCTGGCTTAATCTGTAAACTCTGCCTGTTACGTGCTGCTGTCATTCTTTGTTGAACACCTCATGTTTTCAGGCTTCAATTCCTACAGCACGTAGCCAGTTTTACTCACAGTATGTAGGCACTTCCACTCTCATGTTATGCAAAAAAAAGTGAAATCCATTCACATCACCCATCACAGGAGCTGCAGCTGGCAGCCTTTACCTCTGCTGCCACCCTAAAATATTTGCATCAGATGCCTCAGCAGTGTGTGTGGAGCAACAGTGCCCGTGCATTTGTGTCATGTTTGATAAAAACAAGCTTCACTTGCACTTCAAACTGGCTTTATTGTGATGGTTAATATAGAAACATGCTGAACAGAGGCAAAGCTACTTGGGTTGAAATGGGGCTTCCCAGTTAGGCTGCCAGGAGAGCTGCTGTGGAAGTGATGAGGCTGTCATGTGGTGGACAGGGAAGCTTTGGCAGCTTGCAGAGTTAAGAGGTAACATGAACTGTTTGTGCTGCATTTTACTTTTTGCAAGGGTCACTCCCACAACCTGTAATACTTGTGAGTTCCCTGGCTGTGACCTCTTCCAGCTACAGGCATAAGATTCATCAAAACTGCTGACTGTGGCATAGCCATGTGAGCTGTTTCTGCCTAGGAGAAAAACTGATTTGGTAAATATTCTGTCAGAGCTTCCAGCCCTTCAACTCACAGCTCCTTGCCAGCCTCACAAAACATTCAATGTGTTCTGAATTTAAAGAATAGAGTGCAGTGACTGTCACCTGGCTTAATATACCAGCACTAAACTGTTTGAAACAGTTTTTGCAGTGGTGTTTGGAACAATACTTTTCCTAAGCAGAGCGTTACTCCTGCTTTAATGAGTCCAATAAACTTTATAGCAGAGCTGTGTATTTCACCACAGAGAAGCAGAAAATACAAATGATTCTGTCAAATCCAGTTCCCAGACAGCTGAGACAGAACGCCTGCTGCCAGGATGAGTGACACCAGGTCTAGAGCTTGACAGACAGCTGATGCTTCAGTTTGAGAGTGACCTTCCAGACAGGAGACCCTTGGACAGCCCAGAAACCAAGCCTGGACACAGACACTGTTAAACTACAGAGCTCTGTGCTGTGAACTAAAGATTTTACATGCCTTTGGTAAGCTGCTGCTGGTCAGGTGACTGTTTTACAGTCAGCAGCTTATCAGTTACCCACACATCTTGCAGTTGGGTCCCAGCCCTCCTTGGAGTAACCACCCAAAACTTCCATGGGTAAAGCATATTGTGACTTCCAGCTGGCACTCTGAGAGCCTCTTGAATCCAGCCACTTAGTTATTGCTATCCTGAATAAACTAGTTATTCTGTTATGCTTCTGTATCTCTGGTCACTCTTCCAAGTGGAACAAGATACTCTGCATGAAAATGAGCTGAGTTCATGCTATTAAATCTAGACCTGGTAGAGTTGCTGGGGACTGGATTTGCCTCCAGTTAAAAGCTGAACTTTCGACATCTCAGCAATGGATTCAGAGCACTGCAGTGCCTGAAGCTGCTGAGTGGTTTGTGTGCTGTTGAACTGCCATCTTAGGGAAAGTGGCATGCAGTGGCTTTAGCTAAAACCCCTTAGTGCTGGTATTTCTAACAAGTACTGCAAAGTCATTAAGCCAGCAGCTGGCATAGTGCATTATAACAACTCTGGAGAAGCAGCCACGTTTTCTCATCAAACTTGGCTCTTGGCAAGTGACTCTGGCAAGCATCAGGACACAAAGCTGTTGTTGGGCAATGGTTTGGTTTGTTTTAGGAGCTGCTTCTGACCTTGGCTTGGCATTTGCTGGCATGGAGTCTGCTTGGACATGAATCTCATTACATAGGTGATGGGAAGTTGGTGTCTGCAACATGGACAACTAATAAAACCCTTAACCCAGTTAAAGCTGGGGAAGACTTGCTTCCCAGGACTCCCTTTTATGAAGGGTATAGGCTATTAAAATTGTTTCTCTAGCTTTAGGACACCTGGCTTGCTTGATACTTAGGGTTTGAATAGCAGGTTGTGGGTTTTTTTGCAGTATTATAAGAAAACTGATTAATCTGGGAGCCTGAGGTGCTCTGGGAGTGGACTGAGACTTCTTCCCTCGTAAGACTGAAATTGTCAGTCAGTATTTGCTGGTTGTATTGCAAAGGTATAAAAGCATAGGAGGTAGACAAAACTTAGCACTAAAGAACAGATTGAAGATGCTTTTAAATGTCTTAGCACTCTGTGAGCACTAGGAAAACATTGCCTCTGAGTTGTTTTGCTAAACTGTATTTGAAGTGGGTTTGATCAGTGTTCTGAGGAGGGCAACACTGGCACTTTTAGCAGAGCAGGGAGAAAACCTCATTTCCTCATCTTGTGTTAAATGAGAGCACTAATGTTTTTGTAACTGAAATTGAAACCAGTGTTATGCTGACCCTGCATATTTTCTATCCTGCTGGCTGGCCTGGACTACTTCTGCATGCAGTATAGTCCATTTATTTTGGAGACTTGAAAACAAGCCATTATCACCCTTTGGTGCCAGATAAATAAATGATCTAACTGGGGGCTGTACCCAAAGTGCTCTTTTATAAAAGCACAACTGCATGTCACACTTATCTTTGTCATTCTGTCCTTGAATATATGATCAGCCTTCCTGGACCACATCCAGAAACCAGTGGCTTAACCCAACAAGCAATGACTACAGAACAGTCAGATTTCTTGCCACTTATTTTCCTACCATCACTTACATGCAGCAAGCAGTCTTCCAGAATACACTTAATCTGAGTGCTGTTAAATTTACAACTTGATTATCAATCATATGGGAGCACAAATAGAGAAACAGGGATGAACTATTAAAACAGTGTTGATGCTGGATCTTTATTCCCAGGTAATGAAAACTTCAGTTTTGGTTTTTTGTGGTTTGGTGGTTTTGTTTGTGGGGTTTTTTTGTATGGAGGGTTTTTTTTTGTTGTTGTTTTTGTTGTTTTGTTTTGTTTTGTTTTTTTTTTGTGGGGAGGGAGAAGGCATGCAAGCAGGGTAAAAACACTCCTCCCATTTTATAAGGAGAATATCTGAACAAATACACTGAGCTGTGCAGTCTGGCCCTGGCTACTCCCAGAGGAGTCATTTGACAGTCTGAACCATTGCTCCTTAGAGTAGTGTGGCTGGCCAGCAAACTCCCAAGAGTTCAAAACATAACCCAAAACAAATGCACAACTTGCTTTAACACACTGAGTTTACATATCCTGTTTGCTGTCTGAAATGTATCTGGGGGAATCAGCTTGTGATGTAGGTTTGTTCTTGTTCTACTTCTAACTTCTATTAAGAAAGGGAAAAGGCTTACCTTACACCCCTCAGTTCAGGAGTTACCCTGATTATTTCAAAAAACATTGGTGGGGCTCTGGCTGCCATTTGTGTTGGTAGTCACAGCCTAAAAATCAAAACATTTAATTCCTTCAAGAGACTGGAAGGGGTGGTGGCTTTACAGTTACATGAGCCCTTCATGATCCTACAGTCTTGCTGGCCTTACAATTGGGGCTTTTCCTGCTGCTTTGCTTTCAAATCATCTTTCCAATTCTGCCAGGTATTCAAAGCTCTCAATATGCAGCTGCTCAGCAGTAGAACTTTGTCAACTGGAGGGACAGCATCGAACCAGATGTGTCCTCTTCCAGATGGTCACTCTGGGATAGTTTGCATGACAATTCAGGATGCCATTTGAAAATAAGCCTTTTGACCCCAGAGTGCTAGTGGGATCTCTAATCTTCTTTGTATGCATATGAGCTGGACTGGGGTGCTAGATAAGTGTATCTACTTTATACCTACAGCCTTTCAACTGTGTAGTAGTCCTCAGTAAAGCTGTATATAAAAGGATTTGGGTTCCCATCCAGTGATTTGTGTGAGCACCTTCCATACCTGCCTATTCATTTAGTGGTCTTGTTACTAAATTGTCAGTAATTCTTTTTACTAGTGAGGAACAGTAGGATCTACTTGTGGGCAAGTAATCATCTTTGGTGTGATGACTTAAGATAGAACTTTAATACCCTGTCTCTGGATATTCTTAGCCTGTTCATGGCTAGAACTAATTAATATCACTTTGCCTATGTAAAACCTAATGTCTTGGGGATCTTCAGTATAAACTTGACTCCATGCTCCTTGAAGAGATTTCTTTGCATCTCCCTACCTCTGCATATGTCACTTCATGGAAAGTGACACTTAAAAACCAGTATTCAGTAACTGCAAACTACTAAACATTTATGTTCATGACACTATGAACTTCCAGCTCGTTCCAGCAGCCCAATGCTGCACAGGATTTCCCTGAGCTGCATTTAGCAGCATTCTCTTCCTTATTAACTGTGCTCCTAAATTAACACTGTTTCCAAGAGATCAGTTCCAGTTTTGTGTTAAGGCTGGTTACTGAATAACTGGTTGTAATGAATGCCTAAATTTATTACTGGTTCAATAATAGCTGCACTGTTCCCTTAACTTGAGACTCTTTCAGAAGCTTTTGGTCAACAGGCTCACTGTCCGGGTGGCTCTGCAAGGAGGCTCTGTAGGTATTTCCAAATCTTTCACTTGCAGGATCCTTCAATGAACTTGTCAAGTTGACTTAATTGTGGTTCATAACCTCATCCTGCCTACTGGGGATTTAGTGATTGATGTGTCCTTGATGGCATTCACCAATCTTTCAAGTTTTTAGGGGATTTCCCACTGACAAAGCCACAGGCTGTTAAGTGGCCCATGGTCAAACATTCCTACTAGACAAAGCTTTAAGTCCCTACATAGCAATTACTGTTGTAAAATGGAATACACACCACAGCTTACAAAAGACAAATTCTTTAAGTGTGGTGTGCAGAAATAGCTGCAGCCCAAACCATTTGGAGATTTTGTCTCTAAGGAAATGGGGTAAGGAAGCTGCTGCAGTCCTGTGCTTCAAGCATTCCCAGTAAAATTGCTTTGTGGTAGGAAAAAAAAAAAGTCTGACCTAGAGAGGTGTTTGAGGAGAGGTGTTGGTAATAGTTCCCCAAGGTTTAATACAAAGAGTGTATTGTCTGCTAAGGACAGAGTCTCATATTAATGTGTTTAAGTATTTAAGTTCTGTGTTTACAACATCTGCATTCTGCCATATACTGTCCATCTTGCATTTAAATCAGCATGGTCAGGGTAGAAGTTCTGTGCAGATGAAAACAACACTTTGTTTATCTCTAGTAGCAGCATGCAGTTCATTAATATTGCATCTACCTGTAACTTGGAAAATGAATGGAAGCCTGCCAATGACAAATATTTAATAAAAATGGGTCCCTTATTTTTACTTTAATGACTGTTCAGCATACTTTTTAATTCTTACCTGGTGTGGTTCTGCCAGTGCTGTTACAATGCTTCATTTTCTTGCCACTGTTGATGTAGGGATTCAATAATGTTCTTTATAAGTGTCTGGGTAATAGTGATATCTTTTTCAAATAACAACACTGCTCCATTGTTAGCTTTCACTGAAGAGATTTTTAAAATACTGGATTAAACTGAGAGCAAACCAAGAAGCCAAGGTTGGAAATGTCTCAGCTCCATTGTTAAAGCAAGCAAGAGCCCAGAACTTTCCTTCCTTAGTTTGGTACCCTCTGAGGAGAAACTGCAGCTCTAGAAATTGGCTGATGTGAGCTGCCAAGTCTAGAGCTACCTAAATCTGTCTTTTTGCATCTGAATGAGTTTAGGGTTGTAATAATGCTGTCACCCTTCCAACCTTGCAGGAAAAAAAATGATAATGTGGAAGAGTTACAGGACCAATGGATACATCTCAAATTGTTAGGTTAGTCTTGAACTCCATGATCTTAAATCACAATTCTGTGATTCTCTGTCTGTCTGGGCTTATAGTTTGGTGTTAATGTGCATTCCCCAGACTTCCAAGCAGGTTAGGCACAGACTTAAACTCCAGATGGTGCAGAGAAAGCCTGGCTAACTTTCCTCATCAGTTAGGTTTCACTCTTGGCATGTGTAAAGGACATATCCAGAGTGATGGATGAGTGTCACTGTGATCTACTGGGATTTGGAGTATGGATTCAGTGTATAACAACCAGTTCTTCAGACATCAATGTACCTGCAGCAAATGGCAGTCCCAGCTGCTCCACACAGTAGGAAATGTTTTGTAGAAAGCATGTGAGGAGGCACATATGTGTGTTCAGTTTATTTTCTGTCCAGCCAAGAAATGTAGGATCAGGCCACTCGAGATCCTGCCCATGTAGCTGAGGATGTTACCTGATGCCTGTCTGAAAGGAAACTGGAATCCATTTTAATTGCAGTATTTTCTTCAGTAGGAATTTGTGTTTCATACCAAACCTGGGAAAAACTTGTGGCTGTGTATTTTGAAGGCTTATAACAGCCTATTTGCAGAGTTTTGTGCTCCATGTCAGTGAAGGTTTAAGCCAGGCTTTTTGTTACAGGACAAATATTCTGTCATGAGGGAAAATACAGCCTATAGTTGTATATTTTGTATTCATCCTGTTTCTCCAGACTTCATGTATGATGAGTAGTGAGGCAAGGGCATGTTAAGCTCTTGAAGGAAAGTGAGCTGAGAAAGCTTTCCCAGCTGAAACTCTTGGGTTATCAATGCAAAGTGCAGTTTGTACAAGCAGGAAGAACTTTACAGGCACTACATGACTTCTGTTCCTGCATAATTTGCTTTTTTCCTAGTAAATCAGTTTTTTATCCCCCAACTCCCTGAGCCAATTAAGTTATCTTAAACTCATTGCCAGTTGATTGAAAGCAAGAGCACAGGCTAAGAGTAGTGGTGTTGTCTCATCATGGTTGTTTAAACATGGAATTGCAACTTAGAAATGTAATTATCTTTTGGCTTAAAAATAAAGGCATAAACCAAAATGGAAGTTACCTTTTGGACAAGGTCTCTTGTACTATATGGTGATCTGTACTTCACCAGGGAAGTTCATGGGTCAAAAATGTGACCACTTATTTTGCAGAAATATTTTTATAGATGAAAAATATTAAACTTAAATTTTGCTGCTGGAAGAACAAAATGTAAAGCTCTTATGGGATAATAAACACATTTTACTTAAATGAGATTAACAAGAATGTGGTGCCCCTGTTTTGTCTATGAAATCCTGACTGCTACACAAAGCTACATTAAGACCTTTCAAGTCTATTTGGGCTCTTAAAACCTAAAACATTTAAGTAGGTTATGCTGAACTGCTCATTGCTTTAATCAAATCTTATTCCTCCCAAAAATCTGGCAGGTGATTGTTCAAACAGTAAACACATTACTTTATTGCATAAGCTCGTGCTGTAATTGGAAAAGTGAAATGACTAAGCACAACATTCTTCATAAAGCTGCCAAAATAAAATGCAGCCCAGAAGGGCAAGCTACACTTTTCATTAAGTGATGACATTTTTTACCTTAAGGGCTTCCTTGCTCTGACAAGTGACTAAAACATCAAATACCTCCACACTTTGACCAGCAACTTGCATCAGCTTTAAGATCTTGTAGTCAAATATTAAATGTAGTTTCTTGTTCACAAGCTACAAGAACCAAGTAGTTTTCTTCCCCAGCTCCCTGTGTAACTGCTGAAGATGCAAAACTCTGCATGCAGGACATGTAAAATATCTGTATTTGTGCAACTGGACAGCAAGGGAGGGGGCTGTGTGTGTGCAAATGGGGAGATGCAAGAGTTGCAAGGAGCATCCTCATCTTGTAGAGCCATTAGGAAGTTGTTAATGAGTGTGGCAGGAAGGATTGAGTCTGCTTTTTCTCCTCAGGATGGATAACACTCAGGTTATGTTACTGATAGCCTGAAGAGAATGTGCTATAATTCTGGTTTCAGCTTGGTTTCAATCATTTCAGTGCTGGTGAGGCCACAGCTTGAGTCCTGTGTCCAGTTCTGGGCCCCTCAGTTCAGGAAGGATATTGAGGTGCTGGAGCAGGTCCAAAGGAGGCAACTGGGCTGGTGAAGGGACTCAAGCACAGATCCTATGAGGAGAGGCTGAGGGAGCTGGGGGTGTTGAAGCTGGAGAAGAGGAGGCTCAGGGGAGACCTCATCACTCTCTACAACTCCCTGAAAGGAGGTTGGAGCCAGGGGGGGGTTGGGCTCTTTTCCCAGGCAACTCTCAGCAAGACAAGAGGGCACAAGAGGTCTCAAGTTGTGCCAAGGGAGGTTTAGGTTGGACATTAGAAAGAATTTCTTTACAAGAGAGGATGATCAGACATTGGAATGGGCTGCCCAGGGAAGTGGTGGATTCTCCATCCCTGGAGATATTTAAAAAGAGCCTGGATGTGGCACTCAGTGCCATGGGCTGGGAACTGCAGTGGGAGTGGATCAAGGGTTGGACTTGATGATCTCTGAGGTCCCTTCCAACCCAGCCAATTCTATGATTCTATGATTCATTTCTATTCTGATGGAGAGATGACTTCATGTTGTCTTTTCAACAACTTTCACATTGGAAACCTACTGTCAAGCCTTTGTTTAAGTAAGCAGAATAACCTCCTGCCCTTCAGACGTGCAGTCACGTCTTCTGGCTCTTGTCCTTTCCATTATTTCCTCCTCCAGCTTTTTCTGGTTGGCCCAGTCTGTTTACATGCAGCATGCTTTGCTCACTGGAGTGTTAGAGTTGAATGTTGTTTTTCCTGATGGGGAATCATTGGTCATGTCAGGTGATCCTCTTCTCTGCTATAATACTAGCACAAAAGAATCTCTCTTTTTCCACAGGCTACTGACTTGGTCTCCCTGAGAACATACAATCCCTTCTCTGGTTAAGCTGCTAGCAGGAGCAGTGTTCAACTCAACATTTGCTGGTTGTTTTTTTTTTTTTTCTTTTTATTTCAATGTCTTTTGCAGTTCTGACAGATCTCTGTTCAGTAGGGCTGATCCAGTGCATGGACCAACAGTAGAGAGCTCCTGAAACCCTGCTTAGAAGTAGTGTTTTGGAGTTTTTATGGCAAAAGTTGTGGAAGCTGTTTTAATGTTCTCTAAGTTCATATGGGTGTCCTGCCCACTTCTGTGGTGATTTTATCTAAGGTTGCCAGAGTCTTCATATAGTTGTGGGTGCCACCTAGTACAGCTTATTAATAAGACCTGTGAAATCCTACATAACTGCTGATTTTTTTTTAAACCTTCATGTGTAGGATTAAACCTTCATCAGTGTAGGATTATTTCATTGAAGACTTCTTGACTGACTAAATGCAGAAGGGTTGGAACTAGATGATCCTTAAGGTCCCTTCCAACCCTTGCTATTCTGTGAATTCCAGTTGTCTAGAATTGATTCTATAATAAATTATATTCATTCTAATCAATTCTATACTTAGTTGTATTCAATTTAATTGAAACCAGTTGGTACTTATACTAAGCCACCCAGGCATTCTAGAAATTCTAGACAAAATTAGTGTCACCACAGACTTAGGATATTTAGGACTAATATGTACATCACTATATCAACATCACTTTTTGTCTGCTTGTCAAGGGCTTGGCCAAGTTCAGGGTTAAGTTGTTCCTTAACCTGAATGACAAGTCTGTTAATTTCAACAAACTGCTGCCTGTAAACATCTTGCAAGCAGTGAGGGAACCAGTCCAAAGCAGAGAAATAATTCAGGGGCAAATGTACTATCCCTTATCAACTTCATGTGTGATAATTGGATTTAGTTCTGCTGTTAGAGAAAGGAATTCTGTAAGTGTTAACTATCTTCATGGGCTTGGTTGAAAGCCAAGCCACTATCTTGTACCAGAATTAACTGATAAGCAAAAGTATTCTAAGTAGAGCAGTTCTTTAAAGAAATAGTCTAAAAATCTAAAACTCTTTTGAAAAAATTAAATTAACTAATGTGCAATATTCATTCAAGTACTTGGCTTAGGTAATGTAACTTCAACTTGTCCCTTTGTTGTAGAAATTATGACTGTCCTGTTTTTTTCCCCACAGATGTAAGCCTGTGATTTCCTCTGCACCACAGAAATAAACCATCACTTTCTGAAATCTTTTTAGTCAGAAACACCCAACAGCTTCAGGCATCTGTATGTGTGTTCACATCTATCTGACCTCTGCTTGTGATTAGTGCTGTTCCTTGCTTCTGTGGACAGTTGTTGTCATCTTCAACATCAAGTCAGTTTTGGAAAGGGGGAAACTATTAGTGTATTATAGCAAGTGGAAGCCAGGAGAATTATCAGGAGTGACAGATCAGGGAGCTGGAAATGTAACATCTAGAATACTGTAAGGTCAGGCTCAGCTTTCAAGAGGAGCAGTAAGAAAACTCTGCATCCTTTATACTTGTAGGATCAGAGAAGAGAAAGCTTAAAGTGAAGAGCTGGATGAACTAGCTTGTGGTATGCCAGTTCTCAGCAGAGGCTGATTAAAGATTAAACCAAGCAGTTGAGGCTGAAAATCTTGTATTTCTTCTATCAGACAAGCAGAGCAGCAGAGGTAAATCCAGGCTGAATGCAAGTGGAGTGAGATGAGGAAAAGTCTGGTGCAACCACAGATGTCAGAAGCATAGTAAAGAAGTGTGGATGACAGAAGATGAATGGAAAGCTATTTAACTATCTTCAGGGAGCCCACACTGTTTTTGTCTTATTACTCAAGAACAGTTTAGTAGTTCAGAGGAGGCTCCTGTCAAACTCTTCAGATGCATGAGCAAGTAGCTGCAGTGCATTAAAGGCAGAAACCATTGATCAGCTCTCAGTTGGGTCAGTGCTTCATCTGCCATGTTCTGTGAAGAGCCCCTGAGACAGGAGGTTCCTTAATGTTAGCTGCATGTTGGTCTAATCTTAAACTTCTCCATGCAAGAAGTTGCTGTTTCTGGTTTTCTTTCAAATCAACACAACAGATTTCACTTGCAGGTCTCCAAGCTGGGATTGGTACACATTTCTAAAAAATGGAAAGGAGATACTCAAAGACTTTATATTTTCTTGGCCAGTTTTGGGATCCTGAATTTAAGCTGTAGCTGTTACATTGAAAATCTATCCATATAGAGTATGGATCCCTTTTTATTTTCCTTTCTGTGAAGATGGATTACACTAAAAAGAATAAAGGCCCAAACCCAAACCTGTTTTGTCAGGTTTGAATATAAAGGTTGGTATTTCTTTCCTGATCTCCCAGTGGAATTTCCCACTAGGCTTGAGACTTTGGGATCTGCTCAGGTAACAGAATGAGAAAAATTATTGCTTTTTTTTTCTGATTCTAGTGAATGCACTTCAGAGTAGAAAATCTGATGCCTTTCTGAGGATATTAGATGCCTAGCAGGACAACCTGCCAACTCAGCTGTTGCACTTGACTATCATGCTATTGTGTGTAATGAAATTCTGGTGTTTCCCTCATTTTCCTCAGCTTCTCATATGCTACTTCCAGTGTCTTCAAGTATTAAAGCAGCTCTGCCTACCTATAGAAATATCTGTGATACTATCTGACCACAAATTCATTCTGCCTCTGAGAATGATCTGGAAAGGTACTTGAGCTGGTATGCAATTAGCTGTGCATAAAGAAACAACCACTAGATTAGCTTTGTTTTCTAAACAATCAATCCTGCTTGTGCAGGCTGAACTTCACCCTGCCATGGGTTTTTTTTTTTATGCCAGCAACCCTGCATCTAGAGCATGACTCAAGTGCAGTCACTTTGAATCTTTCAGTTAAATTAATTTTTGTTGACTTTGAATACCCTTGTTAAGCAAAGAAACTCTCTTCCTACTGGAAGAAGTTTGCCTAATCCAGTAGAAACTATTGGATAAATATTTTCCCCTTATGAACATTTAAGAAAAGATGCTTTAGTGAGTGAGATTGATTCACTGAGGATGTGTTAGGTAATTGAAGGCTGCATATCTGATAGTAAGGTCCAACAGAAAATGCTTATGAGGCACTAGATGCTTTTCAGACATCATTTGCTGGTGGTTTGGTGGGGTTTTTTGGGAGGGAAGGTGAGGGTAATAGTTCATAAAGCCAACCAATATCCAAACTAGTAAATGTAGGTTAGCATCTCTACTGCCTGCATGGCCTGCTTGTGGTAGCCCTGCCTGTCCTGTAACAAATGCTTATGAAATGCTGATGAAACCATTATGCTGATTCCTCTTAACCACTCTACCCCTGGAAAATGGCTCTGTGGGGATATAAAGGGGCACAGTACATATGCTCTAGCTCCACACAATAGTGCTTCCAGATGTGTGGATGAGATTTGCTCCCACTCTGTCCCTGGAGGATTCTTTAGGTCATATGTAAAGCATCCCTCAAAGGATGGCAGCTGTGTATTTTGTGGCTAAGCATGCCAGAAAAGTTGATGGACTAACAGGGCATGATCAAATAATCTGAACATGACAGGACTTACATTAATCTGAGAGATGCATTTACTTTCATTTTCACCTGCCAAAGGTGCCTGTCAGCTGTAGGAACTGCTGTGGTGATTGCACTGATGTGAGAGCAGACTGTAAAACCCTTCTGCTTTTGTACAGAGCTGCTGCAAGACTCATCCTGTAGTGGTCCAGATGTATCCTGTTAGAGTGGTGTGGATGCTGGAGCTTGTGCATCCTATAAGATGAGAGGGGCTGACACTCATTCCCAAATAAAGTAAAAATGTGAAATTCTGACAAGTCTTTGCCAAGTGTTTCATAGTTTTGCAAAGTCACAAATGGAAGAGGTCTGTGTCCTCTAAATATTTCCCTGCTAGCAGGTCTTCATGTGTCAAGTTCAACTGCCAAGCACTTGTAGTCTCTTATTATTTTAGTGTGTGTGTCAGTAAATATCTCACCCTGCCAGCTCTAACAGGGTTACAGCTTGGCAAAACACATTACTAAAATACCATTTGTTCATAGTCCAAAATCAAAATATGGCCCAATCAAGCTGCTCTTAAATGTGGCCACCAGCCTTCTACAGGGCTGCTTGTAAACCAGCTGTCTGAATCACATTGCTTGCCCTAAAATTTTCTAAAATGGATGCTTTGTAAATACACCATGTTGGCCCAAGTGTTGTCTGTCAATTATCTATATTTTTTTTTCTCCTGGAAGGTCTACCTCTAAAATGGTTTCACCTAGTTGCCTGAAAGTACTGTCTGTGGAAGTTCTTGTACTGTTCTTAAAAGCTGTTGATATGGTCTTAAATCAGTGTGATAACTCAACCCTGCTAAGCACTAAGTTATCCATATTGGTAGTGGAACAGTATTTCTCTGGTATTTTTAAGATACATGAAGAATATTAATTATTGGTGTTAGTTATTATTAATTTTGGTTCTTTATCTTAAAAATATACAGGTCAGGCATTTCTGCTAGGTCAGCTCAAATGTTTGTTTAAATAATGGAGAAACTAAATCAAGTAGCTATACTTCATGGCAATGAACATAAACAAATCTGTCACACTGGTATTTGGGACAGTGAAAAACTGGAGCAGTGATCTGCTCAAGTGCTCTGGCTGTACTTTTTATGGAGTGTGCTTTCTCTGTTTGTAAACTTGAGCTTCAAAAGGGAGGCACTGAAATTGTTTACCAAAGGTGCAGCCCCATGAAACTCCTGTTCTGGAGCTGTTGTCTCCATGAGCACCACCTAATGCATTGTAGGCTTTGAAGTCCTGTGGCTGAGAAGCTGCAATTTTACTGCACCCTTTGCAGCCCAGGCCTCCTGGGGTGCCAGGGAGGAAGGGAGAAAGAAATTTAAAATTTCACTGTAAACAGCTTTATTCCCCTCTTTCAACACTACAGTGACTGGCTCCTTAACACCTCATCACCAGGGGATGTTCACCTCTTTCTTGGCTCAGGTGGAGGGAAGCTATGGAAAGAGTAAGAAGAAGGGATCTCAGTCCTTTATGCTGACAAAAGTGTGTCTAGAAATCCTGCTCCATCAGGGAGGGTGCAAACTGCAGGGTAGGTTGTAAATGAGTGCTTAGTACCAAACTGGCACATTGATGATGTTACCAGTTTGATCCATGAATCCACTCAAATAAGGCAAAATGACAATATAAGGTATTAATCAGACAATATAATCATTTATAAGTTGTTTACAAACCCTTCAGAGAACTTGAAATCTGAGAAACCCTTTGTGTTGTTTTGCTTTTTCTCTGAAGGAGTAATTACTTTCCCAGAGTTAATAAAATGTGTCTAAAACCTGGCTTACCTGTCTTTGAGAATGAACAGGATTCTGTGGATGCTTTCAAAAGCTTACTTGAACATAGTTTTCTGAGCCTGAATGATGGAAATGCATTTAGGGACTGGTAACTGGAGATAATTCCAATGAATTAGACTTTGCAGACATTAATGATGTGCTAGAGGAGGTCAGCTTATGAAGATCTGTGCTGTGCTCTTTTTTTGTCTTTATCTATTGTAAAGCTTCTGTAATTGTCTACTACACACTGTGTGTATTTGGGTTTCTTAAGCTTTTACAGCCTGAAGAAACCAGCCTGTGAATTTTCAGAGCAGTGAATATAATTAGGTCAAAAGCCAGCACATAAAAATGAAGTATTGTGCTTTTCACTGTAGGTATGGTAATACCCACAAGGAATATCTAGCTCTGCAGGTACAACCTTAAGTTATCAGTCCTGGCTTGGCTATTTTTAAGGATGAATATTAATGAAAAACACTTGTCTCAACCTATTAGAGAAAGCATTGCTCATTCTGGAGTGTAATTTGCAGGTGGTTGCAATGGTAAACTTCATTTCCCACCCTGCAATCAGCAGGACAGCCTTGGTGAAAGCAGCTGAAAATAAAAAATATGCTATTGGCAACGATGGACTGATAGGATTATTCTTGCACCACCAGCCCCACTGGGTTAGACATTGTCCTTCCTTCTGCAGGAAGGTAAGATTGTTCCAGTTAATCCACTTGGTAATGTATTAAGATGTTCCCTGATGATAGCCTTATTTTTGTTTTCCTCTGTTCTACCTCATTGAGACAGAGGGAACGAATCAATTTAATTCTGATGAGAGAGAACTCGTGTGTTCCACGTGTTTTAAAAACCTGAGGATTTTTTAGTAGGCCATGCCCAAGCTGGGCCATACTTACCTCATGCCAGGCTGAAGTATGCCTGGACCAATCTGACCAAATTAGTGGATTTTCTTTAGTGAAACTCTTTATTTGCAGCAGTTTCAAACCATAACTTTAGTTGCAGTCTGAGTGATTTCTGTCCCCGTGAGTTTTTCGAGTTCTTAGTTCTAGTTGGATTATTTTTTTGAGTTTGTAAATAATTAGCTGCTAGAGCTTTTTATCTTAACCTCTAATTTTGGGGCTAGAACCTTCTATTTGGGCATCCAGCTGGAGAATGTGCCTGTGTCTTTGCTCTAGTGTGGAACTGCTTCTTAGTGCCCATTTTACCAGCATCACTGCTCCCATCTGTTACATTTTCCATAGGGCAGGTGTCTGTCTTTGCCATTTATGCCCATACCATCTTAGCTCTTCTTTAATGTTTAATATATTAATCATCATGAGGGTAACAGAAGTACATGTAAAGTTGGTTGTTTTTTTTTTTTTACCTAGCAGTAAAACAAAAAACAAATTTAATCAGATAATTCCACCTCCCCGGTTTAAGAAAATGAAGTATTTCCTACTAAAAACAGTGGCAGCAGTGATTTAACAATGTAATCTGATCTAATATTAGTAACAGCCTGTGCCTTTAGGGAGCAGGGCACTATCCAACCCACTGAATAAAGCCTGTCTCACATTAAATGCTGGATCCCTGTTAAAAATATGGCTTCCCAGAATTGTTTCAGTAATTTCATAAAGACTCATGGTTTCCTGCATCTTTTTCTCAGTAATATAATCAGTCTGGGGAAATTACACTGGCCCCCAAAATACACAGAATGAAGAAACAGTGCTGTCTTACAAAGATGATCTCCCTGATATCACGAGGACCTTCAACCTCTCCACCTTACTCCTTAAGCTTTCTGTACCTTTCCTGGTGCTTGGGCAGGAAGAAGCCCTCCAGGGGAGTTTCCCATGCACAGGTTGCCACCTGTGACTGCATCACTACTTTTCCAGCATCAGCCAAACTTTTACTCTTGGTCATTTTCCAAATGATCTGGAAGGGGGTGGAAAGAGGGTCGTAAGCAGCAAGGAGACTTCTAGTCAAGGCTGTGTGTTATGGAAAGATGCTGAAAACCCTGGGGTAGATTTGCTATTGGAATTAGAAAACCTGTTTATATAAGGTTCTAAATTTCTGGAATTTTGTATACATCCTAAAGAAAGGGTACAACACATCCTCATTAACCCTTTCAAGATGAAGCAGCACACACCCTTGCTCTTATATTTTACTGGGGACTGTCTGGATATTTTTATGGATTTGTTGGGGGAGTTGATGTCCAACCTTAATAGTAGGAGAGCTGCTGGAATCATTTGCTTCTCTTAAATGAGGCTTTTTTTCAAAGGTTATGCATGCCCTGGCTTAACCAACAACAGGGCAGAGGTTGTAAAAGACACCAACTGGATTTCAGTGTGTCAGGAGGCCCAAGGGCAGGCAAAAGCTTGCATTGCAAGAAGTGGAAAAAATCCTGCTGCTCCTTGTGAGGTGGATTGCTCCATAGCATCTTCATTCACAACATGCTGCAGAATGATTTCCCTCCTCCCAGACCTTGCTTCAGTGGCCTAAATTGTGTGGTAGTCTCAAAAGTAGGTCATGATGCAAAAGCACTGTGCTGCTTTCCAGTGGCTCTTTTTTGGTTTTTGTTTGGGTTTGGTTTTTTTTTTTTTTAAAATCTCAGGTTTCAAGATGAACCTGAATCTCAGCTAAGCTTTCATCCAGGGGCAGTTGTAGGGCTGCTTAGCCATGGTATCCTTGTAGAACAAGCTGGGCTATGCTGTTATGTTTCAGTGCCTTTGATTACCTGAATGATGAATTAGATGTTAGGACATGTCAAATGTGGTTCCTTATTGCACCCTTTAGCCTTAACTTTTTTCCTTTGGCAGGCTTTTAGTGATTCAGAACAGGTTAGTCCAGTTTAATGTAAGACTATTTTAAAATTAGAGGTTAACTTTCAGGATCCAGAGTAATGTTGCTCACATACAGGACTGTTGTTAAGTAACATGTGGCATAATTGCATTTTTTTGCTTATTCCTCAAAAAGTAGTGTTCCCCTTCTGGCAGTGTTGATGTAGTTCTGTTTTTAGAAAGCAGTAGCTAAACATCTTTCTGTTTGCATTTATCTAAATGTGAAGTCCACATGAGAATTCAAACATTTACCTGCCTGTAGTTGCTGCTTTTTTGACCCAGAGTCCTTGTGACTCACTTCTGTGATGATGCTCCTCAGAAGTCACAGATTTTTTTGGGTCTAAGCTTTGATGAAGAAACAACATAACATGACCACAGAAGGATAGAGCCCTTTGCTGATTTGTGTATTTGGGGCCAAAACTCCAGGTATGTTTTCTAGATGCTTTTTTTCCTCGTGCAGTGCCTGAACACTTGAGTCTTGACATGGGCCAAAGAAACTTCCCCTGTGGCCAGTTCTGTTACTATAAACAGCTGCTAATAATTAGCAACAGAGCCACAAAACAACCAGGGAGAAAATAGCTGCCTCTTGGCTAAGCCAAGTGGTATTCAGCCTTCCATCTGGGAAGTCCTGGGAGGTGGAATACGTGATAGCACTCACAGCATGACCAGAGAACCTTCAGAAGAGGTGTTTGGAGCTGGGCAGCTGGGTCTGCTTTTTGACTTTGTAGCCTTAGGGATCTACCAGCATCTTTTCTCTCTGCCAGCTGCAATTTCACACTGGTTTTGAGTGTTTGCTACCCAAAGTAATACTTTTACCTACCCCTCTGCCTCCCTTTCCCCCTTATTTTTGTGGATCCATGCAGCTATAAAATAGACAAAACCAACCTGACTTTGGAAAAGGGTTTTTGTGGGTTTTTTTTCCTCAGTTTTCAACCTAGAGCAGTGAGGCTGCTGGTTCACTGCTCTAGATGCTTCTGTAGCTGTGCAGGAAGGGGGTGGGAGTGAGGAACCAGGAGCAGAGAAAAGGAAGAACAGACTGCTGCTTTTTGAGGAAGTGCTTGTTTATGCCAGCTTGAAGTGACTCAGAAACCTAGAGAAAACTTCTGTAAGAAGTAAAATGAGATGGAAATGTATTTTATGTGATATTCCTCTGCAAGCCACTGACTAAAAAAAAAAAAAGTATCCTTGCAAGCAAAACAGGCTGTCCTAGCAAGTGTGTTTTGCTGTTATCATTTGGAGCTGTGATCAGCTTTGTGCTGCAAGGAGTATCTGGTTTCAGCTGCTGCTGCAGCTCTGTAGACAATATTGTCCCCATGGCTAATTTGTAGAGCACAGTTAATTATGGGGGAGTCATCTGCACAAAGTGACATCAGCATCTTACAGAATAATTATTAATGTATTTTGAGAATTGCCAAATTTTTATGAGGTGGTGTGGCCATGCTTGCAGAGCCTTGCCTTTCAGAGCTGTTCTTTCACAGCAATGTGCTATTTGCCTCTTGGTGTGGTGAAGCACCAGAGGATTTGAACTAAAACATGAGCAATTATCCTTGGACAGATGCCATTTTTACTCTTGAAAAGGCAGAAGTCTGAACACTATCATTCTGCAAGCAAGTCAGATGATGAAGCAGAACCCAGTGTCCATTTTGCATTTAATCACAGCAGCAATAATAAGTGATGTTTGTCTGCAACAGAGGTAGAAGTGTTCAGCCAAACATTTTAGTCTGAGAAGATTCCAGATATACTCAGAATGGTCTTTCCAGTGCTGATATTAAAGGCATACTGAAATCAGTTTAGATAACTTTTCAAGAGGTTATCAGATTTGTTGAAAACCTTAACTTTAGTATAAACCAACTTGGCAGAGAAGTATTTGACCAATAAATTGAATGACTGTGCTTTTACAGGCTTGCCTGTAATGTTATTCACAGGTAAAATATTATGGTTACTGGGATGTATGTCTGTGAGATGTACTTGAAGAACTAAAGATTGTAAGAATCTTTGAGGGAAAAAATCTTGACCTCATAGACTGGCAGCTTCTGGACTCTTAAACTTTCTTTTTTTCAGTCAAATATTAGAATATTTCATTATGTATCAGTACACCTACTTTATTTTTTTGTTGTTGGCAGTTTTCTCAATGTGTTGTGCAGAATGTCACATTAGGATCTGTTACTGATCCAATGACAACTGTGACCAGAATCATTAATTCTATGAGAATTGGTTCTTTGCTATTTTCTCTTATAAAATTAGTGTTTAACAGTGAGAAGATACTTGTACATAATAGTGACCCAGAGTGGCTCTTCATCCTTCTTTTCAGTGTCAAGGTGGTAGAATTCTTTTAAACTGTACAATCTTTTTTTGAGCTGGAGTGTTTCCTACATCACTGGAAGGCAATTTCTGTGGAGCTCAGCTGAATGCAGCACTTCACCATGATTTTGAGCAGTCAGTATATTTGCATGTAAAAATAATGGTAATGGAAGATGCAGATCTTGAAGACAGGAGATGGCTAGATAAGTGATTGGAGCTTAATGCAAGAAACTTTGAAGACCAGGATGAGTGTAAGGAGTAGTTTCCCTCTGCTCAGTTGCCTCCTTGATCCCTTACGTGTTGAACACTGTTCAGACTGAACTATTTCCATCATTTGCAGTTTGTTCATCCCAGTTTTTCTTGGGCCACATTTATTTTTACCTTTTAAGATTTTGTAGCTAGTGCATACTTTGTTGCAATGAATTTTCTTAGACCTTAAAGATTGCCTAATAACTTCAGAGCAAGATACCCCTCCTAAAAAATTGAAATTTCTTCAGGATATCCAGTTGGGCCCATTTAACTGTATCCCCTTGCTTTATTACTGCTTAATATAAAGTACGTGTGTGATTACCTGAAAGTTGCTGCAAACTCCATAGCTTAACTCAAGTCATATGTTTTGGCAGTGGTTCAGAAAATCTAGTTGCTTGTTGAACAATACATTCCTATTCCTTGTTAGCAAGACATATCAAGAAAATATGCATTAAAAATAGCTCAGTCTTAAAAGATTTGGGCAGGATCACTGTTTACCCCATTTATTTTGGGATTAATGGGTGCACTTCCAATCTCCTGGCCTCCAGATGTTGGTTTTACAAATGCAAAACCACTAAGTCTTAAACTCACAAAACATGCTGAGGAGGGTGATAGAAAGCATTTGCCTGAGGTGTTGTGTTGCTTAATTTTCTAGCATGAGCTTTTTGGGCACCTCCAGCACCCTGGTGCTCACCAGGGAAAAGAAAACCACTGAATTTTATGGGTCACAAATACAACCTACGGAACTCTTCCTCTTTTCTTGATAAACCCTAAAGACAGTAATTTTCCTCTGATTCTCCAATGATTCATGTGCTTTGTCTGTGAACACCACCTATTTTTGGCACAGGATTATTATGATATAGCCTCCTCAAGCCTATAACACATTGTTTTCTGTTTCACACATAGTCATGTTATGATTTATGTCTAGATGGTAGATAGTAACAATATAACAGATAAGATTACAAGCAATTTGGGCAGCTTTTAGGAATTTTTGCTTACAGATTATTTTTCAGAATACATTATTTGCCTGTTTTGTTGAAATATTAACTACCACTTTATAGGTTTTGTCACTGTTGCAGGGTAGCCAAAGGTCAAACACGTGCATTTGGGTTGAAAAAATGCTCTCCTCCCATCTACACTTTGCCAGATCAGGAATATTTCTGTATCTAAACTTCTCTTCATAGCCAACCACTGTACCATGCCCCACATGAGCCCCTTTCTGCAACTGAAGTTCTTTATTTTACTTCCTTATTCTTTGTTACTCATGAAAATGCCTTTTAAAACTTTATGGGAAGTACAGCAAGAGTGCATGGCAGATTGAAAGAGATGGTTTCAGCTTCCAGAGATGAATGCTGTCTCATGGTCACAGAAGTACAGGTGAGAGGGAAGCTGTCTGGCTGAAACCTTATGCTTTCCATATGCTGAAACCATTTCTTTTGACCTCTGAGGAAGGGGTGCCTGCTCTCTTAGTACCTACTCTGCTTAAATGACAAGCTTAATTCATCACTTCTTAAAAAATTATACTATTATACAATGCTGGCCTATTGCTTAGATGGGCTCCATGCAATAAAACCTTTAAACAACACAAGTTAAGGTATGAAGTTACCATAGATGCTACAATTTAAAAAAAATATATTATCAGTTGTGTATTATCAGTTAAGGTTTGTTTTTTACTAGACAACAAACATTTTTTAAAAATGTGCTAGGTGCAGACATGGGAGCATGTCTTCTGTGATAGCTTAATCCAGCTCCTTTTTAGATGCCATTTACTTTGGAGTTTTTTGCTACATAAAATCCTCTGAAATACTTAAGTCCAGCAGGCAAATTAATTTGTCTCCCTTTTTGATAAAGACAAATGCCAGTGTGCAAACTTGCCAAATTGAAAGTGAACTTGGAAAAAACAGCAGCAGACTCTGGAGCAGTCTAAAAGGAATATGAACATGATCTATCAGGACTTGGGAAAGAACTGGAAGACCTTTCTGAGAGGCTGTTGTTATTCTCTGGCTTTTGCATTAGACATGTACTCAAAGTCAGATGAAAGTGCTGCAGGAGACTGGTGTTGTGCTTACCATAAAACTGGCCTAATGGAACAGTGATTCTCTGTTCCTTTAGATAAAACCTGCCCATTGTGCCTCTTGCTGTTGCACTTGAATACTGTAACTGCTTTTTCTGGCAGTTTAAAATACACTTTTCCTCTTACCTGTGTCTATTACACTTCAAAGTCAACCTCCATCTATCATCCATTGTTCCTGTCTCTTAAATTATCTGACCACTCCTTGTCAAAAATAATTTTTTCCATTGTGCCTTGAGTATCACTCAAACAGGCTAAACTCAGATGCTTTTTTTTTTTTTGTCTTGCCTCTTCATCCTTTCCAGTGACAAATGCTGCCAGCCTGGTGTCATCCTGCTTGCATCTGCAGGATGCCCCAGTGCATCAGAATGCCTTCTGGTGTGCTGAACTGCCTCGTTCTGCTACCTGGGAACTGCATATTAAATGAGGTGTTTATGGAGGATTTCACTTAATTTCCCTAGACAATGACAGGAGTCAAAATTAAGCATAAGAAACCACTAGAGACTTTAAATCCTTGTACAGGAGCATTATCTGTGACCCCTTAGTCTTAAATACAACACATGCTGAGTGATTTCTGAACAATAAGAGCTGATATGTAAATTTTTTAATACTACTGAATGCAACTTTGAGTCTGCCAGCAATTAAACATTTTCTTACTGGTCTGTAATTAAAATAACTGCTGCTGCTCTGCAACCTGTATTTTATAGCTTTTCCTCACCCAAAACTTGTGTTATGAGCAGTGGATGTGTGTTTTTGTAATACACACAGTGCTTAATTTCACATTTATGATAAAGTAAGAACCCTGCAAGGAGTGAGTTGAAACCTCAGACACCAAGGGAAGGAAAGAGAATCTTATCCCTTCCCCTCCTGATGAGAGTTCAACACGGTGTTAATTACTGCAAGGTGGCTACTGAACTGCTGCATGCAGGAGCATAGCAAACAAAAAAACTTATATAAAAAAGGTGTTTGTGAAGAATTTGAATGAGTTACCTTCCTGTGCCATCATCAGGAACCCCAGGCAGTGCATCTCAACTCCTCCTGTTAATTCTAAGTGGCTGGAGAAATGCTTTCCTGAGTCCTTTTTGTTCTGAGTGATTTAATGGTTATAGATTAAAACTTGGACTTTAAAGCTGTGCTTATAGCACTTGTGTTCAGTGAGTTGTGTTAACTTCTCTTGTGTGATTTAAAGGCTTGACCAGTCCAAAGTCAAATTATAATACTAAACTGTTATTAGGGTGGTCAAATCTGAGATCTCCAGTAATCTTGGGAAGTCTGGGAGGAGAAAAAGCCCAGACCAAAAAAGATATTTTTGAATGGAAGAAGAAAATACATGCAACAAACTCACTGAGGTGGAGGTGATGCTGGATATAATGATCCTGTGCTCCACTTTGAGTAGAACAGTGTGTGGCAGCTCAGGCTGAAATAGAGTTGCTGTTGTGATGTGCTTTAAACCCCAAACATGTCATCTTTTTCTTAAGGCTCATTTTTAGGTTTCACCACTTAATGTCCTGGTTATGGTGTAGCCCACAAGGAGTTTTTGTTGTCACAACTGCAGCCTGGGGACTTCTCAGAGCAGCTTTGCTGCCAAGGGCAAGATCTTGTGGAACCATATCCCCAAAGGTTTTGTCCTGGGATACAAATTCAGTCACACTGTGTGTACAGATGGGAATATACATCCTTCTAGTACAAACATTACATAGTCTCACTTCTTATAAAATATTTTCTTTTTTTTCTCCTAAATTCTTAAACCTGTTTTGATTGATGTGGTACAGTATGAACATCTGCTGAGACTTTGTGCCACAAAGAACAGGGAAATAGAGGAGAAGCTGTGCTACCTGACTGGAATATATTGTAATAATTTTAATGTGTGGTGGAATATACAGTACTATTCTACTTTCATGGACTTCAGAACCCCCATAGGATGTGGGAGTAAGGTGCTCTGGTCTTGTGTGCCCAAAGATCCATATGCTGGATATCACATCTTCATTAAAAACTGAAATATTTAAAAAGCAGTCCTCCAAGTTGTATTCCTAATGGCTTAATTTTGCTCATGCTTGCTTAAGGAATATCTTATATAAGATGGTGTGATAATTATTGCAAAGTAACTTGGCAATTCCAAATGTCTAAATGGAAATGTCTCTGTGGCCAATGAGTAAATGGTAATGGATGAATCATCTTCCTGGCATAGTTCTGGAATATCCTACGCTGTTTCTGCATTAAATTCCCCAGAATTTGACAGTCTCATGCTCAATGTTCTGAGGATTTTGAAAAGATACACTGAGAGATTCTTCTGTCTTTGTAGGGGATCATAAACTGGAGGAACTCATGAGTACAGGGAAGCATCGTTGAAATATGAGTAAGAGCTGCATTTCTATGGAAAGTGCAGGGGAAGGAGGGAAGGTGGAATGAAAACCTTACACTAGGCAAGGACAATGGAAAGAATGAAGCAGGAAATAGGGGATATGGTTAAGGGAGGGGGGGGCACAGTATCCTGAAAAATGCTATTGAAATTTTTAAATGCTTGCTTTCTGTTGCAGATTAATCAGCCACTCGATGGGGATTAACAGTGGAGCTCCTCTTTGTGTCGCCTTTCCACCTCTCTGTAGCAAGAACAACAACTTCAGCACTTCTTCAATAATAATTATGAAACTGGTATTAACTGAATGGCAATTATGGATTTTTAACTCTAACTCACAGTAAACCAGCAAGCCATATGTTGAAATTCCTACCAAATAGCTTTTCATTCTTAATGTCTCATATCTATACAAGAAGTTGCAAGATACCTGTTTGTACAAGAGGAATATAAGCATTACTTGCCAGAAGAGCAGAAGCTGAAAGAGAAGACACCCTAACTTGTTCTTGGAGTTATGGTAGTATTATTTATATAGATATAACAAATATATATATATATATTTTTATGGTAATGAAAATGGCTCCCCAGAATGCTGACTCGGAATCTATGCAAGTTCAAGATCTACCTGTGGCACAGCTCCAGAAACCTGAAAACAAGGAGAATGAAAGCAGGGAGGAGACCATTAGTGAAGGTTCCATAGACCGGATACCAATACGCCTGTGGGTGATGCATGGTGCAGTAATGTTTGGCAGGGAATTTTGTTATGCCATGGAGACAGCTTTGGTAACACCTGTATTGTTACAAATAGGTAAGTAATTCTCATTTCTGTTCATCGAAACTTAAACTTTCTGTATGTTTTGAATTGATTGAAGTCACAGGAAGAAGGAGGTGGGGTTTTGCCAACTGAAAATGCACAAGGTAAAGTGGGTTTTATGTTTCTGTTCTTGGCTGTGTCACAGATCCAGTTGTGGAGCTGTTTTAAGTGGGGAGGGTTTCTACTTGCATTCATCTTCTAATATTGCTTCCATCTGTTCAAATTTTAACCTGGTTTGTTTTGAATTCCCATATGAAACTAGCAACCTCAAAAGCTTCTAAAATTCTTTATTAAACATTGAGTCCTAGAAATCAGAAACAGCACTAGAATATAAAGGATTGCAATTAAGGTTTTTTCCATTTCTGGAGAAACACATCAGGCTACAGTACTTAATAACCAGGTAGATAAATTTACATTTTGCACTAGTGAAATGTTGCATTTATTTCAAACCACTAGTGAGTCTTATTTTATGTGATTAATCTGTTATAAATATGTATGAATGAACCTTGATACCAATAGCTTTAGATAATAATGAGGAAGGGAATGGGAATAAGAATAGGAGTACACTGTTAAATTTTGTGATAAGTACTGCAAATAAATTGCAAATAAAATCCTTATAGTATTAACAGTATCTGGGTTATCAGATGCAGAAAATCACCTTCTCATCAGATATCAGAAAATATTACATGAAACTGAATGGAAGTACCAGGCTGACCATGCTTCCATAAGGGAGTAAATAAAGGATATGTATGCACAGTATAAAAACATAGGTCAAGGTGAGCATCTTAGATGAAACATCAGCATTTTTTTATTTCATATGAAAAAAGGGTATAGAAAATTAAACTTGAGAGTGCAGTTTGTGAAACCTTTCATGCAGTTGTCCTGGAGCTAAAAATGTGGTTTTGTATGAAATTACAAGTTGGTTTATTTTGAATCAAAAGAGGCATTGACAGAGTCATGAGAAATGCTGGTGGGTTCTGCCTCCAACTTTTCCTCAATTTTTTCCTTTTCAGAGCTTATCAAATGTCCTTTTTGCAACTATTGGTGGCATAATTTAAATTAGACAAGCCCTCCCCAGTTAGGAGCTTTCTGATCAATCTGACTCGCTGAATAAAGCACGACTTCATCTAGGAATGTTTATAATGTCCATAACTTGTTTGGAGGTTTTTTCTTTTTTAGCAAGTTGAGATTACGAGACTTAATTAATTTTTATTAGCAGCTTTGATTCAATTACTGTCTACCCTGAATGCAAAAACTTGCATCCTGCTATGCTTGGAGAAGACTGTGAGGTTTGTAAGTGACCTGTGCTTTTTTGTTAGCTTTGTTTGTGCTGGCACTTGGATGTTTATGATGTATAGCTGGCTGAGCTGACTTTACCTTACCATAGAGTAAGGTCAGACAGTATAAATAAACCATCCTCTTAATTACTGACCAGTCTACTAGTTGATGTTTCTTTTGTGAGCTCTTCTAGCAGATCTGTTTCCTCCAGATAATTGAGAAATATCTCTTCCCTTCCTTCCCTAACCCCAGTGATCAAAATAACATTGGGATTTGGGGGAAGGGAAGAACAGAGCTCTTGCTTCCAGAAAAGCTGCCAAGTGAACCTAAAAGACTAGGGTGCAGTGATGATGTTCCATGCTGTATAAATAAGAAGTGGAGGTAATTGGTTACAAATATCAGCAGTTTGGGGACTAATTGAGATTTTTTTTGTGGGCTCTGGCTTATGTTCCCTCAGTAGGGATATAAACAATGCTGAATTCACTGAAGGGTTAAGTTATTCACGGGTGACTTATCCAGCCTGTTCAGTAATTACCTCTTACATGGTTCTGTTTACCTTTATCAACCTCAACATCTGTCTGCCTCAACATGAGCTATATTTATTCCTCACTGGAGGGGGTTTCATGTAGCTGTGGAGCTGCTGTAATATTCCCTTTGCTTCTTGTTTTGGTGAAAGCAACAGTCAGTTGTTTTCTGTGAGATTAAATTGGATCAAGAAACTATTTTTGAGAAGTGGCACCTGGGGAAGTGTGGTGACTCAACCAACTAACTCTGCTTATAATAAATTGAAGAACTAGGAGTCTGAATCTGCAAAAATGAGTTTTCTTTACAGATATATGCTGAATATTAACAATTAAGCTTTACAATGTGTGCTCACAGAGAAATCATCTGAGATTCTCCTCAAATACCACCATTAACAGCATGATGTTACACACTTCCCACGTGCAGGTATTTGACTTTTCTAGCTGTTTGATGTACCCTGGATCAGAGGTGTGGTTATAATTTGGCAGATGAACGACCTGTCCTAATTTTTCTATAAACCACAAGATTTCAGCAGCTGAAGGAGATAGTACTTTGGATCATCCCTTTCCAATTCAGCAGTGGTTAAAGTCTTAATGTGTTTAAATTTCCAGAAGTGTTGAATTCTTAACAAAAGAACTAAAAGTAGCCATGAGAGCTGCTTGGGTAGATGGATTCTGTGAATTGGAAAGGTCTGTAAGTGCCAGAGTTGTAGTGAAATAAGTTCTGATTTGTGACTTTAATCTTTGTCTTTATTGCTGTGCCTAAATTGATGCTACATTGCCTTGACAGTAATGCAGCTACAAATCTTTAACAGCCTTGTAGTCATAACTGGGCTTTAGTAGCTTAGCAACAAGAGCAAGCCCAATATATTTTACACTTGGTTTTCTATTCTAAACTTGCTTTTTCATTTCTTACTATCTGCAGTTCAAGAATTCAAAATGAAGCAGCTAACTTGTTGGAATTCAGAGGATATAAAAATCTGCCAAATATGAGAAGGGGCCGGCTGACACCAGATGAAATTATATTGGCACATTCACAAATTTTGATCACAAATTTTGACCCATTCCTTCCAACCAGTGCTAAAAGTTTACTGGAAGATAAGCTGTTTGCTCCTTCAACTTGTTCATCAGCTCAGGGTTTTTGAGAAACAGGGATTTCATGTTACTCCTGAGTATGTTCTGTGCATTAACACTACTGTTGGCTTCTCCTGTCATATTTCAACCACATCTTATTGAACTCTGGAGGAGCAGGATGAGGCCTTTGTCTTCTGAAACATCTGGTACTTAATGCTTCTTAGCTGGGAGAGGGAATTATAATCCCTGCTACTGTTTATAAAGGACTGTGTATTTTCTTCCATCCTTAAACTTGGCTCTGGAGGATTAAATCTCTCAAAACTATTTCTGAAAACTCCTTTCAGTTTGTAGCAGTTCATGAAAAATCTGGATACACTTCAAAATATAACTTGCAGGGGATTTTGAGTGAATAAAAGTGATGAGAAACTGATGACTAGCAAGCTGCACACTTAGAGAAACTGATAGCTTTTGGAGGAAACTCACTCAGTGGAGTCACAAGTACCTGCCTGCTGTTAGCAACACTTTAAACCATTCATCAGTAACAATTTGGTAATTACTGATTATTTCAGTTGTAATTGGAGCACGGTTTGGGTTGTAATGCAATGAGTAAATCCATTTTAGTTCTTCTGGAAGTTGGGATCCATGTGCATGTTTCATCAGGATTACAGAAGAAAAAAAATTGTGTTCTGTCAACATTTAGCATGGAAAATTTGCTGTCTGCCTCCTGAGCAGTGGTGGCTGTAAACATCATGTTTCACATTTTATATTTAATATGATAAAAGCTTTGTCAAGCATTTGCTGTTGCTTCAAAAAGGATCTTTCTAATGCTATTGAGTGTTTATGAATACTTAATAGGCACAGAAGTGACTGTCAGCACCAGAACTGTTCCTTGTTCCCTTGCATAAATTAAATATATTACACTAGTGCTTTTAAAAAGAAACTCTGTACATTTACCTAAGGAAAAAAACACATGAAAAATGTACCTGTAGTTCTTACCTCTATAATATCACTTAAATTTAGGGATGCTGCCCTGGGACCATACAGGAATAGCCTTGATTTTTATGTATTTTATATCTGAGTGCCTATCTGTGATAACATTACTTTGGTTTGCTCTGAGAGCTAAGGGGTTCTTGTAGTAAATGTTACCTAGTTGAGCATAAAATGTTGAAGCTGGTTGTTTTAAGCTTAACCTTGAGCATGATTTTCTTTTTAGGCAGTAACACTAAGGAACAGCATTTCTGGAAACTGAATATTTCAGTGATAATTAATAGATTCTCATAAAGAGATGCTGAGCTCAGCAGAGCAGAATAACATAAGCTATTTTTATTTGGAAATAAATTCTTTCTCTCATTATATGCTCTGCCTTCAGTAAAATACTGTAGTCACTCATGTCTCATATAAGATATGAGATACATTTCCTGCATCTCATGGATGTGGAAAAGCTGTTTGGGGGTTTGGGCTATCATCTCTGAGATATGATGTCTAATATCTCAGGAAAAAAAAAATTAATCATCTAATATTAAAAATTCTTCCATTCTAAAGCTTAGCAGACCATGCTTAAAGGGGCTTGAAATCTAGTTCGTATGAAATTGCCAGGATGCAAAAAGTGTGTTAAGCAATAAATAAATTGCTGATTCTGAGAAAACTCAGTGGTAGCCAAGAAGTCATTCTGCTGAAGAGCTGTAATATTACAGAGTCAACTTTTAGTATGAAGTAGCAAATCTCTCAATGGCAATTTAATGTTGATACCTGTCCGAGAAGAACACACGTTAGGTAAAAAAGGAGATTATTGCAATGTATTTAGGAACCAAGCATGAAATGTTACAGATGAGGTAGCTTTTAGGCATGTTTTCTTCAAAGGAATTAAGGTATCAATTGCTGACTGGGTTCAGTGTGGAAGAGGGAGAGCCTTCCTAAGGCTAAGCCTGAGATCAAAGGAAATCTAGAAACCTTAAAAGATGTGGTGGGAGAGACAGGAACAAAGGGACTGGATGAGCTTTTAGGGGCTGCCTGTAATTCCAGTGAAAAAAGGCTGACTGGCTGGAAAAACTCTTGGAGATGGGAAGGAAGCTCTTCACCATAAAGCAGCACTGACTCTTTTCAGCTCTGCTCAAGTAGTGGAGTTTATTCCTCATCTCTGCCAGAGGTTAAATTTATCTTAAGGTTACATGTATTTATAACTGACTTTCTACAAAGCTGCATCTAACCTGACCTTGTCTTGCCAGGAAGAAACTGTTTGAGTTTCTATAACCTGTCCTTTGGCTCTCAAAGTTAAGTTCTTGTATGATTCAGCTCCCTGATAGCTTCATTTGATGCTGAGAGTCAGTTGCAGGATCTGAATTCCTCCTTGGAAGAATTAATGGCTTGAGAGTTGAGCTGTCACAGCAGGGGACTGTAACACAGTTAACCTAAGGACAAGAACTGAATTTACAGTGGATCCAGAAAATAAAATAAATACATTTTTCAGCCTTGTTAACTTTAAAGTTACTCTTTAATACCATGTAAAGTTTGTATTCACATCTCAAGTGGTGGAATGTATAAAACTGCAACTACTGTGCCTGAGGCACATGTTAATTGCCCTATAAAACTTCCCCACCCATCCCTTTTTACTTATTTACTAATTTTATGCCTGCTAAGGGCTTGTGTAAGGCTGATTATACTGTACTTTAGCCAGCAAGCAAGTCAGGAAGGATTTCTTATCATGTATCACTGCTCTTTTACATGAAATACCTTTTGAGCTCAAATCAACAACAGCACAGTTTTTGAACACACGTAATCCTTAGTAGAAGGTTAAGGACACATTTAGTACCTTTAGAAGAAAGTTACTATGCAACTATTAACATTTTTAATCCCAGGGGCAGTAGGAGCTCGTGGGTTCATTTCCTATCAAGGCAAATGCCCCAGCATTGGCAGTTGTGCAGTAACTTACAGAGGGTTTTTTTATGTAAATTTTCTGTTTTTCTTTAAGAACCCAGGGCAGATTTTCAGCTGGGGTAATTTTTATATAAATTTTCTGTTTTTCTTTAAGAACCCAGGGCAGATTTACAGCTGGGGTAACTTGAAGATTTGTGCTGGCTTTAGGATTGTACAGACTGTGTGACTGGATCAATAAACCTTACTAGGGAAGGGCAGCTGAGTGCAAAGGAATTCAGAGGCTTCTCCTGTAACATGAAACATGTTTCCTATTACTTTGGATTAGGTAACTTTTAGTTCCCCTATTTTTCTTGGCTGAATAAGGTCTGCCAAAGAAGCTGCTTCTAAAATGTCTTGTACTTGCTTTGCTGCTATTTTCTCCCATTACAGATATTCAGCCTGATCTTTTAATCATGTACTGTAGGAATGTTAATACTTCTTTTTTTCCTAACATAAAGAGTGTTCACAGTAAAAACTGCAGGAGAGAGCACTTGTTTAAACCCTCAGAAGTTTTCCTTTTGAGAGCTTGTATGATCTGAGCTTAGTGCAAGTGTCCATATGTGACACACAAGAAATGCTCACAGGTCTGAGACCTTTAGTGATACAAAATGCAGGCTGCAAGACAAAAAAAAAAACCTCTCTAAAATTACAGACTGTCATCTCTTCTGTAAGAATGGAGGTTTAAAAACAATTTTTTATTTTGTTGTCATCTCTGTTCTTCAAATATTTTTTTTGTCTGACCAACAGACATCATAGTGTCTCCTTTGTGGAAAGAGCTTGTGGCCTCCAAAAGGAATCATTCCCTAAGAAAGGAAAAGGGCATCTCTGCCCTTATGTAGATGCTGCTTTCTACCAGCAAATCTTCCCTTTCCAGCATGTTTGCCTCCTTTTTATCTTGAGTACCCAAGGTTTAAGAGAGACTAAACTTTTTGGAATGACTTAGGAATACTTTGGCATCTCTGTTCTTCTTCTTTCCCAAATTTCTTGTTCTCTCACCTCAAGGAGGTCTAATAAAGCATCAGAAGTAAGGAGGAGTTTAATAATGCTGCAAAATGTACTTTTTGCTTCTCTTTTACCCTGTGTCACTGAATTATTTTGCAGTTCTCCTCTCCCACACATATTGGATCTGCCTTGTTACAGGCAGGACAAGCCTATAGGTTTTCTTCTGCTTTCAAGGGCAGCTCTAGAGTAGAAAGACACAGGGCTCAAGGAGCTTCAGGTTCCCTGTATTTTTAGTGCTACATTACAAAGATTTCCTGTGGGTAGTGAGGAAAAAGATGGGAGAAGTAGGGCCAGATTTTGGCTCCATGAAAATGTCCTAAAACTGAGTGGTTTGAAACACACCTTTACACAACCTCCATCCTAGGCTAAACCCTTCCTCTTAATCTGCTTTCCACCCACGTACACTTTCAGCCAAATTTACAAAGCCCACATCTTTTTTATGCTTCTGTCTAAACAGCCTCTAGGAGAAGAACATGTCAGGGGAATCTGCAAATGTGCCTGAGCTTCAGCTTTCTGCTCAGAATTTGAGTTTGACCCTCACCTCTGACCCAGAGGTAATTTTGTCATAGTGATAACAGATGAAACGTGATAACCCTCCCATGCTCTTTATTATAAAGTAATTATCACCAGGGCATTGTTTCCCAGCAGGCAGTTGCTTGTTCTTCATAAGAAACCTTTCAGTTCTTTGGATGGAGTTCTGGGGGTGGAGATTTGGAGCTGGAGGACTGAGATTTGGGTGTCCAGGTTTTTGAAACGTTCGGCACCAAGCCTCAGAGCATGGATTGTGTGGAACAGGTTATGAAAAGGGAATGGCAGAGAACTTCTTAATGATCTTACTTTTCAAGGAAATAAAATCAAGGCCACTTTTGAAATAAGAAGAATGTCAACAGGCTGTTGCCAGATCACGTAATGCTTTAATAAACTTGCTTTGAGAGGATTGTCAAAGCTGCAGCCCCTTAAGCTCTCTTCCCCTCTGAGTGTTTGTTGCAGCAGTATTTCTGTTGTGATGCACCCTCTGGGACTCCATTTTAATCCTCTCTTAACCAAACAACAGTTGAAGGTTTCAGATATGCTTCCTGCAGGCTATTTTGCAAGAATTTATTGGAAAAGTTTTGAACTGCTGGTTCAGTTTGACGATAAAATTTAATACGAATCCATTTAACTGAACGGGGGAAAAACCAGGTCATAGATTTTACTTCCATTAGCTTGGATAAATCCCTGGTAGCTCATGTCACTCCATAAACATACTCCACTCTCCAAAGTTTTGAGTAACAGTAGGTACAAACTAGCATAGATGGCATTTTTTTCCCAGCAATAAGCCAATAAATTTCCCAAATAGACCCAGAAATACCCTGTATTAACATTTGGTGATCTTCAGCTGGAGCCTTGTGGTGGCAGTGTACTAGCTGCCATGTAAACTGAATATGGCCTGATTTCCTACAGAAATAAATTTGATTTACAAGTGTTTCATCAGGCAAGCAAAGAAGAACAGGATGAGGAGGCAGTGAAGAGCAGGGAAAGACTTAGCTGGGAGTAGTGGTGGGCAGGTAGTGACTGGCAGTGAAGTATTTAGCAAGCATTGATAGACTTGCTAGGTGATGCCACTTAAACATTGAAATTGAGGAGAGATTCAAATCCTTTATTGTCATTCCTATTTGGGGAAAAAACATCTAAGACATCCCACTGCTGGAGCAGAGGATGTCTTGCAAACATTTTCCTCTTCCAGTTGCTGACTTTGAAATCTGTTCCACCTCATGTAAAAGAGCATAAAAGTTCATGGAAGCAGGTCATCTAAATAACTGGGCTGTCACTGGAGCATCTGTTTCAGCTGTCCTTATTTAACTCAAATTACAAGAGGTGTTTGAAGAAGTTGCTTCAACCTTGAAGTGCCCCATGTCCATATGGTGTTCTGAAATGTGAAGATTTTGTGACAGATACTTTCTTAGGAGTGGGTAAACAGAAGGATTTGGGTCTGAATTTGTATTATCACTTGGAAATGGTGACTGCTGTCCTATGCTGCACTATAGCAAGGTTAAATGCCACCTTGCCAGGCTGTGAGGACAGAAGTGATGTTTTGCATGGACATAGGTACCTGGCACTTGGAGCTTAAACTTTGGAGGTAGAGCTGGAGACCAAAATCACAACTTCATTGTCCACCTCCAGATTACTCAGTAAAATGATTAAAATGCCTTTTAATGAAGCAAACTTTTAGTAAATAGAGACTGAATCACCTGGAAGCCATGTAATGTCAAAACACAGGCATCCCTGTGACAGGCAGTCTTCAGAAACTTCCACACTCATCTCCAAGGAGCCTTTCCACGCCTCCAGAGCAAGACAGTTTCTTCCCAGAGAACTGATGATCCAGAGAGCAGTAAATAGGAAGGATCAGTGCTTAGAGTGGGCTGGTTCTGCCCTCAGTTCTGTCTTTGGCAAGTGTCCCACCATGGGGCACTGCAGTCTCTTTTAATATGTTGATAAATTTTATGTAGCTTCTGTTGAGACTATCTTAACCTTGGATTTCTATCCTGTTCTGAATCCTGATTTATGTTCTCTGGTACAAGTGACAAACTGAGCTGGTTCATATGTGTTCTCATGTATAAACTGTTTACAAATACAAATTTCCTCCTTTTATCAGTTGTGCTGCTCTATAAACAATGGTCTTTCAATAATTCAGTCTGCCTGAATTGAGACACCCTCCCCCTCCTCAGGATAATTTGCAAATAATATTCTCCTGGCTTTAAATGAGCTCTTGATCTAGAAGTGTTTGATATTAAGTATAAAATAATAAAAATTACTAGGTATAAATAACACTACTGGATGTTAAAGCATTTCTTGGGAGAAGGGAGATCAAGGTCACACACTTCAGAGTTCATACAGTTTGCAGCAAAATTTATATTTAATTACGTATTCTAAAATTAGGATTAAACTGACACTCTAGGAGAAATCTTCACAAATCTAAACCCCACAGATTCCTTGGGTGTTTGGATAAATGATTGTCTGCATGGGTAAATTAGTTGTAGTGGATACAGTTGGAGTATTCCTTGTGTTTTCTTTGCCTGATTTGGAAAGTCAGGCACAGTGTCTTACTAAGCCAGACATTTTCTGGCAAGGAAGAATCATAACAGGCATACCTGCTGTCTTACCCAGACTACATCAGGTGACTTTAAAATGATTGTTTATCATACTCTGATGCAAATTAGACAATTTATGTAGCAATGGGATGCCACCACAGCCATGGAAACATCTGATCTGGTGTTTTGTTCCAAGCTACAACAGAAATGAAGAGCAGATGCGCTGTGTTCTGCTCCTTCTTTCTACCCTGGAGTCATTATTCTATAAAACTTTACAAAAATAGGTTTTTTCTTGCTAGTCTTCAAAGTCAGTGTATCACCTCTGTAGAGGTCCTGCACTGTATCTTTCTATTCAGAAAAGCTGCTTATTCAAAGGGTTTTTTACCCTTTTTTTTAAAAAAATACTCCTAGTGTTCATGCCTTTTGCCACATCAATCAAATGATGCTTACTTTATACTGACTTGAAACAAGAGCAGAAGGGAATTGGGTCATCTGTCTGAAATGAAAACTGAGTTTAACATTTTTTCTTTCTGCTTTGGTTCAACAAATAGCACTATGCAAGAAACAAACCTGAACTGGTGAGGATCTCAGAGGTCATGGCTGGTGAGCAGCAGTGTTGTCACCATTCCCTAGTGATTTCCTGGGTCTTCCCAGATACAGACACACTGGATCATGGTGGAGATGCTAAAGAAGTGCATGGGAGAAGTTTCAGGATACTTGGGGGTGGAATGAGAAAATAAGAGGATGCAATCAGTTAAAGAAAGCTGAAGGTGGTCCTTTAATTTAATTTAATTAAGGAACAGTCTTAAGTGCTGCCTCCCAGAGTCGTGGGTCATAAATCTTGTGCCAAAGACTCCCTTGGTTTGGATAGCAGTCAGTGTGTTACAAAGATAAATTCAGGAGGAAGGTTTGTTTTTCTGCATTATCCCTTTGACATGGCAAAAGAGTTTAAAATAAGTTTTTAGTTGTTTTCAAGCTCTAAGTTTCAGGGGAGGCCTTTGGTACAACTGTGTTGAATATGAAAGGATCACCAAATTCGATCTTGAAAATTATTTAGATTTTAGTCTTAAAAATTACTTAGGTTTCCATTGCCAGGTGACTGAATAATGTCTGTGTTGCTGGCTACACCTGTAGCTCATCAATATCCCTTGTCTCATTCTTTTGTAAGTTCAAATGACAAGAAAAAGGTTACAGACAGAGTGATGTAAAGTAAATGCAATATGATAAAAATGTCTGGTTGTTTCAAAGACTTCTCTTTTACTTTGTCCCCATTATGGCCTAATCTCATAATCTGCAAATTTGGAAAGGAAATGTCTGCTGTCTTATTTGCTGGTGTGTTCCACTCATTTAACTTCAGATTTCATTGGCAACCTTATCCTTCCATGCATTGCTGTGTAGGTAAAGATTGCACATCAGACATTCTGGTTAGAAGTCTCACTTTGTGTGATTACCTTTTATTCCAAACTATCAACTCATATTGCAAATCATAATTTTGAAAAACACAGTGAGGGTGGAGGAGCCACTTCCTAAAGCCACAGTAAGTGTAGAAATTGGAATGCTGTCTGAGACTTGGTGGTGAAGTTCTGCTCTGGTTACCAAAATTTCCCATGTGTGCAACTTTGTAGTATGACCCTGCAAGCTCAAAATACCAAGATCAGGATTTTTACAGAGCTACACTTTAGAAGACCTCAACGTGAATGCAGCTCTGCTTTTAAATCTCTGTGGTACACGTGTAGAACGTGTGTCATGTGAGTTGATGTTCAAGCCAAAACACACAAGTTTATAGAAGGCGTGTAGGAAAGTTTGAAAGTTTGAGGCAGGATACATAAACACCACCACAGGCTTTTTAATCAGCCTCCACAATTTCATCTGAGAGGATGGGTTCCTGTAATGCTTTACCCACAAGACAGACAGTTGCTGACATGTATAGCTATAGAGAAAGACCCCTTTTTTTTGGCCTGGGGAGGGGTGGGGGAAGCCTCAGTTGATGAAAATTCTCTTTTTGATAGTCCCATTCCCAGCATTTAGATGTCTGGAGGTTGTTAGAACAACCAGAGAACAAGTGTTTTTCCTGGAGCAGTGCTCCACATGGAAAACCATGCTGGCAAACTACAAGTGGCAGTTCATTTGTTGAAGCAAATAGGAAAAGCACTAATAGGATTTATGTTTTGCTTGATATAGCCACATGAGGTATTAACCTCAATAAAGGCAACTGCGTAGAGGAATGCAGCTTCTCTTTAGAAGCTTAGTATGGGTTATTTTCAAAATTCCTTTTTTTTTTTTTTTTTAACTACACAATGAATAATGAGTTTGAAGAATCAGTGCATTTATGGCTAATTCAGCAACGCTTTTAAAATGGGAAATAATTTAGAAGTGAATGCAGTTTTCTGACTTTCAGCTTCTTTGGTTTCCTGGTAGCACAGTTGTGACAAAAATGCTCATAGGCCAAGTGTTTGTTCCTATCACAAACAAACCTATAGTCCTGAAGACTTTCCCAAAGGCCAGAAGGTCAATTTTGCAGCTTAGTAACAATTAACAATATGCTTTTTGTAAGCCAGTTTACGGGAATGATGGCATTTTGGGAAGCTTTGAGTATTGGAAAGGGAAGTAAAGCACTCTGAAAATGCATGACATGAATGCCCTAAGGAGTGTTGGGTCAACCCAGCTTTTTTCTCCTCTTTTTTGGCATTGCCAGCTGTGAAAAAAAAAAGGCTTTTAGGATATGAAGTTATATGAAGTACCTGTAATGTTTATAAACTGTTATAATTTTTTGCATTAGGTCAGCAGGGGTAATTATAGAAGAAGCTGATCCTTAAAAGGACTATGCAAATGTGATCCCAGCTGAAATTTAAAGATCAACTGTCTGGTCAGTAATCCCCAAGAAGATGAAGGTTCTCAGATGGTATCTGCAGGGGCACACAGGTCAAACAACACCTTCATGAGTCACTGTTTTCACATGGCTTCCACGTGTGTAGTCAAGCCTAAAAATTGAGGAACAGCAGGGTGATTTTTATCAATGCCTTTTATCAAAGACAACCTCCTCACATTTTACTCTGCTGTATGCTTACTGCATTTTCTAATATGTGTAACTTGAGGCTAGAAATGAACTTTTTTTCTTCACTGCTTGTAATTCAAGGGTGCAAATGTTATGCTGACCATACTCTGCCTGGCTGCCTGCTCAACAAAAAATACTTTTTTGGCTACTTTCAAGTCTGTTTGCCTTCCTTCCTCAAGTCCTGTTCCAGGATACACTGACCAGATGCCTTGCTGGGCTAAGTGTATGCCAATCATTTATTTGGCAATGTGAACCAGACCCTTTATGGTTTTCCAAGGGTTTGTTTGGTTGATGGGGGTAGAAGTGACACCTCAGGAGTAAATTTCTTCTGCAGGGAATGGGAGTTTAATGTATAGGTGATGCCTTCTAGCTCGATATTTGTTAGAATGGTCTTTTTAAAGTCTTAACTGTGAGAGAGTCTCATAAAATCTGGGATGAAGAGCCATGCTTAATTTTGTTAGTCATGCTTCTTGCAGTCTGGTTAGAGCAGTGCAGAAGGGTCATCAAAGCTTCTCCTAGACACAAAATCCTTTCACTGCAGAGCAGCCCAGGACCAGAATATTCCAGTAAGGGCTTGGGCTGTACCTCCTGCTGCCCAGTGATGCTCTTGGGCAGCCCTTTCCCAGCTATGAACAGCCCCATATTGAATAGATCCCCATTAAGGATTATTTTAATTGAAAACTTGTTCTTAACCAGAACAAAAAAGTTGTTTGTTAACTAGATATTATTTGGGGGAAGGGGTGGGAGAGGGTCAGTTCAGTCTGGATATGGATTTCAGAGTTAACAGTTCAGGTATGGCTCTACTTGGAGGAAAAAAAAAGTGTTAACACCAGGTTTTGGTTAGGATTTGGTTCAGCTGTGTAAGCAAGCAGTCATAGTCCAGGGTATTAATGTGTTAATCACTGCAACAAAAGCTCCACTGTTGATGAACAGATCAGGCTTAGGAGTTGGTGCTGAAAGATTTTTCTATTGTATATATAAGAGTCTCTCGAGTTTGGGGATTTTAAAGCGCGTTCGAGCCCGAGTGCCTTTGTTTATAAATTTGCCAATATTCTAGAAGTGGTGACGAAAAACCCTATTGAGCTCTGGATAAACTGGGCTGCTGCATATCTTCAGGCAACACATGTCACTGTAATTGATGTCTAATCTTGCAGTGAGACAGAGAGGGAAGTGCTGCAGCGTTGCGTAATGCGCAGGGAGTCGAAGTGGGGCATCGCGAGCAGCTGATGCATTTTAATTACATCCCATAAAGGGGAGGGAAGGATTAGTGTGGCAAAACAGTTTATCGATTGCTGCGTTTGTATACGTGTCTGCATACATTTGGACACTTGGGAGTGATGGGGAATGGATATTAGTGTAGTTGGGTGTGTGACCTTTTGAGTCCTTCCAGCAACAGGAGACAGCGTTGGCAGCCTGGGAATAAATGTGCTGACATTGGGAAGTTGGCCTCAGGTGGCTGTGCTGGTGTATTTGTAGAGGTGATACAACCTGTGTCCTTCTGAGACCATGAAGAAAGTTTTCAGCTTTGTATGCATCTTTGTTAGGTCCCTGAACCTACTCTGTAGAGGTGAAAAGGAAATATGTTTTTTGTTACTGCTGCTTCAGCACGATGCTGGAAGTTGCATCAGATTTAATCTATATTCAATTTCAGCTCATTAAGCACTGTGATGCAAATTTCTTATTAATGTCAAAGTGATATACTCCTAAATATTGGTTAATAAGCAAGAGAAGAAAAGTTAAAAACAAGTTTCCCAGGAGCCAAAAAGAATGGCAGAGATAATCTGGAAAACTCCAGTGAATCAGTTTCAGGAGTCAGTAGGAGAACTTGGCAGCGTTGCATTTCCTTGCCCTCTCTGGAGCTTGATTATCTGCTACAACATGGAGAAAACTTGTTTGGCACTCTCAGTGTTTGAATATAAAAGATTTGGCTTCTGACTTAAATAAACCTGGCACTTTTCACTACTGTGAATGTACCCTGGCAAAAATACATCACATAGTTCTGGTAAGCATATACTTCTGTGTGACCTATAGGAATTGCTAAGCATTTTTGCTATAGTAAAAAATCTACAATAGCAATTGTAGTGTTCTACTTCTTTGGTGTTTCTTTGTGCAGGGTATGTCCTATGCCTTAACTTTGATTCCTTCTCTAATTTTGATTACTTCTCTTCAGCAGGAGTGGCTGATACTGGCATGTATGTCTGTTAGAAAAGGCATAAAGAAGCAGAAAATCAGATTGTTTTAGCAGCAGCAAGCTAGAAATCATCTTCTACTTGAAGGTTACTCCTCTGGAAGTAGGTTACTAGGAGAGTTAGGAACTTTTAAAATAAATAATTAAAGGTTTAAAAGCTTTATTTGACAGCATTTGTGATCATGCTAACAGGAAAACCGTATTTGCCTGCCAGCAGCTCAGTGTGTGTGTTTTTTCTCCAGTGCCTCAGATCTCAGCTGTTCTCAGGCTTTTGCTTCCCCTCTCTCCCTCTTCCACACGTACCTTTGGCTCCCTTCTCTTAACATATGCTTCTCTTTCCTGACACAGCATCATAAAACTGGGTTATAAACTAGAAATTGTCAGGGAAGCCACATAAACCTTTCTACAACTTTGGCAGGATGGCAGTGAAGGAGCAGAGCTTAATGAAACACTGATGACTCCCATGGTTGCCAAATATGAGCAGGGGAGGAGAGTTTGTAGGAGGCTGAGAAGCAATAATTGAGCCGAGACAGAAAAGGGGAAAACTGGATGATGAAATCCTTTGAGGCCTGTCACTTATTTCCTTAATTCCATTTTTCAGAAGTGTTATTTAACCCAACATGGTGGCTGCTGGCACGGGTAATTTCAAACCAAATGGCAGAATAGCTTTGCCAGAAGGGGATATTACTCTTCTACAGCTTTAAAAACACCTCCAGGACTCTGGTGACTGTTCACTTTATTGGAAACACTGCACTAATATTTCTGTACTGAAGCTGTTGGAGAGCAAGGGCATTGTTTTATTACCAGCTGAGTTGTTTTTCTTTCAAAATGGGTAGCTCTAGCCTAGTTGTAGGCATGGTGTTGTGATAGTGTCCAAATTTTGGGGAGTGGTTTCTGCTGAGCGTGTGACTTTTTTTTGCATCCAGTTACTAAGGGAATTCAACATTTGAAATACAAGTCTTAAGGAAATGTTGGGGCAGTTTTTCCAGCATCCCTAATCTAATTTCATCCTTTCTGTGTTCCCACTGAAGAGCCAGCCCTCCCCTCACTTCATTTTATCCAGAGCAATAACAGAGCAGCTGAGCAAGGCTGAGAGCCCAGCACTCCCAGCTGTCGTGCAGACATCCCTGCTGACAAGAGCTAAACAGGAGGGGAAAGGAGAGGGTGGATTTCTTGCAATAAGGTGATAGTTTGTGTTCCAGAAAAATGCATTCCAATTGCAGAGCACACGTATTCCTGCCTATAAGATGTAGATAATGTGCTGACAGCTTGTGAATGTTGCAGGCTAAGCAGAAGAGCTCATATTTGACAGGCACAAGAAGAATTTCAGGATGTGAACTTTACCAGTGGGATGATTTAAGCCATAAGTTTTGATACTCCTCCTATTTTACATGGTGTTTATTGCAATAGGTCATTTTTGAGACATTGAGCAAATAAAGGTGCCTGACAACTTGAGAGGCCATCATTTTCAGGTAGAATCCTAGCAGCAATTGAAAACCTCCATGAGTTCATTCTGAGTTCTTCCACCTGCATGCTTGAAACCAGAATGGTCACCCATGCTGGTCAGTAGCATTTTCCTCCAGAATTGTTGTGCAATTTGCAGCTTGTTAAGAGTGGCTTCTGAACAAGCACTTTGCTTGAGCAACTATGGCCTTATCATACAAGCTTGACAGGCATCATTTGATAAAGAGCAAAATTTTTCACACAAAACCAAAGTCTGATACTGGGTTTCCTGTCTTCTGGCACCAGCAGCCATAAGATACTGAGCACAAGAGGCACAAACTGGTGTCTGTCTCTTGTCATACAATATTAAACTGTGATTTCAAGTAGTACTTAAAATTATTTCCTCCCCCCACATCTGAAAGCTGCTTAAATCATTGTAAGAGGCACCAGGAGAAATTACTGTGCTTTTTCATATCCCTTCAGCGTTGCTCAAAGTTCCTGTTTCAACCCAAAAGTTAAAAGGTGGTTACTCATGGGTGCAGTAAACTCAACATACAAGTGCTGACTGTACTGCTGATTCCAGTGCATTGGTTCAACAAAAATTGTCTCAGATTTGGGTTTTTTGGCAGCTCAGTCCCCCACGAGCTCTAACCCATTGGAAGCCCTAAAATCTGTGGGGAGACAGCAAGAAGCAGAAGGATTTGTGGCTGAAATTTCATGCTGATAGAGTTGTGAAAACAGGCATGAAGGTTCTTCAGGGGACCCAAATGTGTGGCAACTTTGTATTTTCATTTTAAATATCCAGGAGAGGATAATGGGGTATGTTCATGAAATGATTGCAGCTCATTCTAAAATCTCAGTTCCCTGTATAGGCCATGCAGAAAGCTCAAATGCTTGAGTTTGTGGTGGGTTTTACCATTCTGTTCTAACAGGGTGAAGAGCAGTTATTGGGGTTCTGACTTTTTCACAGCTTCTTGATAAGCATTGGTTTTGCTTGCCACACTCTTGAAAAATACAGTCTAAACAAAGCAGCTTGTGTAAGCAGTGCAGTTTAAACAGATCAATATAAAATATGTTTTTAACAGCACACAGTACTTTATACAGGGATGAAGTGGGATACAAACTGTTTGCAGGGCTTGACAGCTTTTTGTGTTCACAAATTTGCATGGTGTTTGCTTTAAGAGTACAAACAGGTCTCTAGGTGATGATTTCTGACGAATGAAAATAGGAGCTTAGCATCCTATTCCCATATCAGATCTTATTGTTAAGCTTATAAAGAACTATTTTTCCCCCAATAGAACTTATCAAAAAGAGGTTTTGAATAGAAACTGCTGCATGTGACTTAATCTTTCTTCCATGTAACTCGTGACCTCACGCAGCCCTTAGACTGATGGTGACACAGTGAGCATTTCCTGTGAACCGTGAGCAGTGCTGGTCCCACTATTGTTGGGCACTTTTTTTGTCTGGGAAAAAACAAACCCTTGTTTACTAGAAGCCAGTGTCCTGTTTGTTTGTAGCTGGCTGGGAAATGCCACATTACAAGGGTCTCAGTGGCAGTCGTCGCTGCTAACAGAAGCTGTTGTGTTTTGCTCTTTTTCTCATTGATTTGTGTGAGACTTCTGAGGCTGCCTTGTGACCTGCTCCAGATTCAGTTCAGGGCATAAATCCTAACCTTGTTTATTCAATATGGTGGGTTGGTTTTTTTTTTTTTTTCCTTCTTGGTGTTTTCTCAGATTAGCTGTCAGTAAAAAGCTAAATAATAATCCTCCAACTATTATTCCTCCCCCAAGAAGCCACCAGGTGACTCTTCCAAGTTGGCAGATGCTGGTTCCCTTTTAGAGCTGCTGCCTGGCAAGGCAAGCACAGCAGTGGAAAATGACAGACAAAATAAAAAGAACAGCATTAAACTGGTAATGGGATGCAGCTGCTTCGAGTCCACCACATGTGAGTCTCAGCAGCCTTTGGGAAAGGCATTTTTGATACTTCTCTTGGCCATATAAAATCAGTCCCAGCCTGGTTATAGCCAGTTCCAGGTGGGTACAGCAGCTCTCAGCAGTTGGGACATTCCACATGTGGCTGGAAAAGGTTGTGGCAAGGCAGTCATATGGATGACAAGCTCTGTACTGCCATGGAATCCAGTCAGAGCCAGCATCTGAACATCTGTTCTGCACATCAGGGACTGGAGGCTGCAGAGCTGCTGGCCAGGCACATCACCAGAGCCAAGTTTATTTAAAATCCATGCTATATCTGAACCCTTGTCACTGGATGGGAGTGTCAGAAGGATCTTCTCAGTGTCAAAATATTTTATCTCTTTCTTTGTGCTTGTTGTCTTCTTGGCCTGGTTTGGATGCCTTCTGAACTGTCTTCCCATTGTAGAATGTGGCCAAGTTGTGTAGGTGTAACAGCATATAGTTACAGAGAAAAGAACCATTAGGGTCTGTAATTATATTTATTGACTGCCTGGTGCCCTTTGCAGGCATAATTTCTATAAAGTTTTATTATTGGAGCATATTCCTGTTTTGAGGCAACAAACGTGGAAGACTTGAGGGTGTGTATATATATATATATATATATAGATGCATGCACACATATATACATTCTCCCTTAAGTATTTTAATTTTCAGTCATCTTATTTATTTTGCTTCTCCTGCCAAATCATGCACGCCAACCTAAACATGGATGCAGATATTCAAGGTACTAAAACCAGAACAGCCTCTTTTAGAGGAAAAAAGTATTTTGGGGTTGGAGTTCTCCTCATCTGTCTGGAACTTTCTCATTTGTGTGAAAATTTCTAGCACTAAAGCAAACCTACTGTTGAAATGATGAAAGTCCTGTGTAGACTGCCAGTATGAAGTGTGAATTTTAAGAATGTAAGTTATGTTTCGAAGTGGGATAGTGGAGGGCAGTGCTCAGTGCCTTGGAAAGCTCTTTTCTGGAAGACCCATGGTAGAACATAGCTGTAAGCTTTATAAAAGGCTTCATTTTCCAGCACCAGTGCTAAGCACAGACATCAGAGGTGGCAACCAAATCCAGACAGAGAATGAAGGCTCTTCCAGGCACCAGAGGTGTTGCCTCCCAGAGTGTTTTGTTTCACTGCTTATCAGTAACACATCTCAACTTTAAGATACAAAAAGTGCAAAAGGAAGCTCTGGGTAACTTTAATCCCCATTGCTGAAATTGTTGTGTTGTTTGCCTGCTTGTGTTGTTCAGGTGAGGAGTTTGTTGGCCATCAGACAGGTTTGGGAGGGAATTCTTCCCCCCAGTAAATTGATTTTTTCCTGTGCTGTTTTATTTTAGCTTGCATGGGCACCAGCTTCTCACCAGGAGTCTTCTCTAATCCCACTCAGTACCCTTCCACTTGCATAACAAACTAAATACTAATGTGGAGATATCACTGTTTACATACTTATGATAAAGAAAAGTCATACACTTCATTTAATACATGACAGCTATTTTGAATTCTGTGTGGCTGTATATAAAACACAAATGATGATTTTGTAAACTACTGGCTTACATTTGGAATGCAATTTATAAGAGCCTGGCCACTTAGGTTCCAGAAGTGGTTCTACAGCATTTCAACAAGAGAAAAAGCAGGTTGTGCTCCTGTTGATGATTCCTCCCATTGTACAATCTGTGGGAATGGCTCATGTTTCACTCAAAAGTTATCCCTTTCCTGTTTACTTGGAGCAGCACTGAAGGCTTTTCAGCAATTCTTCCATTTTTCTTGGCATGGGGATAATTCTTGTATAGATTTTTATCATGGCCTCTTTTTCTAAAGATAGATATATTGGCCTCTAAAGAGTAGCTCAAAAGAAATTAATTAAAAAATGGAAGCTCTTTGTCTAAAGAAGGATCTCCAAACATAAAGCATAATGTTCTTGGGGTTTTAGATGTTTTTAACCCTTCCATAAAAGCCACATCCCTAGCTCTAAAATCATTCGTGTATTTTGCAGAGTAAGCAATTTTTTATGTAAATATTTGGATTTGGACTTATAAATAAAAGACTTAGGTGTTGGGAAGATTGCCCTTTTCAATCAGTGAAAAAGCCTTCCCAGAAAAGTGTTTCAGGCTCTCCCTTCTGATTCAGACATGGAAAGATAAGGCTCCCTAATTACCAGCATGAAGCAGAGGTCGGGTAAAAACCATTTTTTCCTTTCTTTTACTGGGCTGTAAAATCAAATCAGAATGCAGGGCCTTAATCTGATTTTGAGTTACTACAGGCAAAGTTGACCTTGAAAGTGCTGAAGTCAAAGTATTGCTGGCAGTAAAAATCACTGTGTTTTTTCATAATCTCAGGACATTTTTATGACATTTGGTTAACTGTGGCTGTAAAGCATAAAAAAGTACACATCTCTTCCATTTAGAAATGTGCAGTTTTTACAGTAAAAGGAAAAATATTTGCAAACAGCTTTTACTTGTCTGCAGAAGTCATTTCAAATCATCATTTTGAGTGGTTCAAGTGTTCCCAGAACTTCTTTTTGCTAAAATTTGTCTGCAGTAGAGAGAAGTGACTTTGTAGACAAAGTGGCAGCCACAAGGCCAGAGGCACAGCAACCTGAAACAGCATCCCTGGATATATCCCTATTACTTGTCCAGGCAGTAGGAGTGTTTCCTTCTTGTGTATGCTCATGGTCTCCATTAAAACGAGTTGGTTGTCCTAATGGCTCTCTTTTTAAAAGAGACTCTTAATAGTGCCCATTATGCTTCAGTTTATTTAAGGCTGTTTATTCATATCAGATAGTGATGCTTGTAATACTAGTAACTGAGCTCTTGCTGGCCTTCATCCCCTGTGTTTATTTAAAGCAAGTGTATAATTTACTGCAAAACCTTCCCAACATCTCTCAAGTGTTTACTGATGGATGAGCTGGAGTGAGATGTCCCAGCTCATAATTCACAAGTCACAACATAATTCAAGAAAGAAAAGTCTGTTCTCAACAGACACCCCTCTTCCAGTGCCACCACATCAAGTTATGTCAGATGGTGACCACTACAATGAAGTTCAGTGACTTTGGCTCGGCTAAAGCTTAAATTTTGTTTAAAACAGCTTCCCTGGAGTGAGCTGGCAGCACACAGTAGCAACCTCTGCTTCATAGTGGCTGCTCACCAGCGTGGCTCTGAGGAGGATGTGTGTTTACACATTGCCATCTCTTCCATGCCCTGCAGAAGGATCACTCACCTGCCTACCATTTACTTTTGCTTGCCAAAGTTTTCTCTTTCCCATCATTACCTATTTTTTGAAGCAGAAGCCACACACATCCATCTATTACCAGCTCAGCATCAGCATCCTGGGGCAGGTGAGGTGCCAGTTAAACACACAATACCTGAACCTGCTTGCTGTTGAGCTTAGGGAAGTTAAAATAGAATTTAAAATTTAAAACCTCAGGGAGATGGAAGTTTTCTCTGCACTTCTTGCTTGGATTAAACCAAGTGCTTTAAACCCAGTGTGCCCCCCCCCCAACTTGTGTTCCATGCTGTGTCCCAGACAAAACTTTCATGCCAGCCAAGACATCACCAAACAGCTGGAAAAGCTAAGCAAGAGGTGGTGGTTTGAATCATAATGTGAAGCTGTGCAAACACAGCCCCTTCCTGGAGACCTAAAACCTGACCCCAAAGGAGTTATGCTTATTTATGGCAAAATACAGCTTATTTTCCTATAATACCATTTCTACATCACTGCAGAGTGCCCAGCAGCCTTGGGAAGATCTTGTTACCTCGTGGAAGAGGTCAGCATCCTTAGTCAAGATTTGATGGCACTTTAAACAGTAGAAGATTAGACTCTGAAATTTGCAGCACAGGCTATTTTGGGCAGGGATTGGTATAATCCTGCTTGGTAATGGATGCCTCAACGTGCCAGACAGGGAGCAGGAGGTACAGGTACTCACCAGCAAAGGTCAAATACTGCTCATGTATTATTATTATTATTATTATTATATGTGGTTTTGAATAATAAGTGGTTTTCCTTCCTAGGGTAAAGAGTTTTTCAGTCTTGGCATCGGTCAGACTGCAAAAAAAAAAAAAAAAAAAAATTGGTATTTTTGTTTTTAATGCTTTGCTAAGAAACATGTCAAAGTGATTACCTGACCTGTGGTGATCAGCTGAGGGGACAGATCCCAAAGGAGCTGAGTGTAGTTGGTCTTCTGGGCCAGTCTGCCATCTGCAGGCCATTGCTTTCCATGCTGGGGAGGTGTAAAGCCTGGCTTTGGGGGTTCTTTCCATCTCCAGCAATCGTGGATTATAACAAATTTGGGGGGTTTCTGTGTAAATCAAATTTGTCTCAATCCAATCCTGTGAATAGTCACCTCAGCTCTGGCAAAGAAAAGGATAGCAGAGTTAAGCAAAACCTCCTTAGATTTCTCTAGAGGTGAGTGAATAACTGCTTTTTATTGCCTGTTGTTCAATTTCAACAAACATTTTTGTGCTTAGAGATTAGACCTTTGATATAATGGACAAATTCTGTCTGTCGTTCACAGCCCATTAAATCTTTGGTAACTATGGTGGTGGTCTCAGTACCAGTATTACATTTGTCTCAGTTCAAACATCAAAAGTCTCTCTGAGAAGGGGATATGTGTTTATGACCACCAGGTAGCTTTCCAAGTATTCTGAAGAACTCTGTTTTTTCTTTCACAAATAGGCAGAAGTTGTAACAAAGCTATTGGGCTTCCACACAGCACTGGCTGCTGCATCTTTGCAGAGGACGTCCCCACTCCTATAAAATAATGCAGCATACAGCAAATTGCAGCAAAAGTCTGGTGGTTTTGGGCAGTAGTGACTTATTGAGACAAGTGATTCCACGGCTAGATCTATTTTGTTTTCTTTCTTTCCTTTTTTCCTTTTTTTTTCTTTCCTTTTTTTCTTTCTCTTTCCTTTTTTTTCCTTTTTTTTTTTTTTTTTTTTTTTTTTTTTGTCAACTTGTATTTCAACAGCTTAAATATTTGTTACCTCCTTTATGCCCAGGTATTTGAAAGATGATCCTTAACTGTTTTTTTTAACCACTGATCACCAGTCTTACCTGAGCTGTTCATTTGGGAAGGGCTGTGCTGCAGCTGAATTATCGCCCGATTTACGGTTTTCTAAGTTATAACGCAGCATCCTGTATAAAGTGAAATGTCTGTCTACCACATAACCATGAAATCATTTTTCTCTTTGTTTTAGGTCTTCCTGAACAATACTACAGCCTCACTTGGTTCCTCAGCCCCATCCTGGGCTTGATCTTCACTCCACTGATCGGCTCGGCGAGCGACCGCTGCACGCTGAGCTGGGGCCGCCGGCGGCCTTTTATCCTTGCTCTCTGCATTGGTGTCCTCTTTGGAGTTGCACTTTTCCTTAATGGCTCTGTTATAGGTAAATAATAACAATAATCACCTGTGGTTAGCTCCTGATAACATATATGCTTTGAGGCTATTACATAGGAAGTAAAAGGTGATGATAGGATATTGAGGTCCTGGAGCAGGTCCAAAGGAGGCAACTGGGCTGGTGAAGGGACTCGAGCACAGATCCTATGAGGAGAGGCTGAGGGAGCTGGGGGTGTTGAGGCTGGAGAAGAGGAGGCTCAGGGGAGACCTCATCGCTCTCTCCAACTCCCTGAAAGGAGGTTGGAGCCAGGGGGGGGTTGGGCTCTTTTCCCAGGCAACTCTCAGCAAGACAAGAGGGCACAAGAGGTCTCAAGTTGTGCCAGGGGAGGTTTAGGTTGGACATTAGAAAGAATTTCTTTCCAGAGAGGGTGATCAGACATTGGAATGGGCTGCCCAGGGAAGTAGTGGATTCTCCATCCCTGGAGATATTTCAAAAGAGCCTGGATGTGGCACTCAGTGCCATGGGCTGGGAACTGCAGCGGGAGTGGATCAAGGGTTGGACTTGATGATCTCTGAGGTCCCTTCCAACCCAGCCAATTCTATGATTCTATGATTCAATTGATGTTAAATGTGTTAAATTCATCCCAAATCTCTGCAACACTGTGTTTGAGTTATCCACCTTCCATGGCTTCATTCTTCTCCCAAAGTTAGGGTGCTGTGCTCAGTATTGTGCAGTGGGAGCTGTGACCGACTGCAAGTGCAGTGTTATTCATACAATGGTTGCCAGCACAATGTTTGCAGTGGCTCGATCCTTGACATGGGAACACTGTAGCAACCTGTTCACAGGGAAATGTTTCCTGTTGTGATCCTTTTTCCCTTTAATGCATATCTGGCAACACATCCTGTTTCCAGCATTATTTCAAAAATTATCTTTTCACTTTTTCTTGTGCTTTTCTTAGACCTGGTATTGAAAAAGTCCAGAACACAGTTAATATTTGTTTATCAAAAACTATGTGGGAAAATAATTTTTCCTGAGCCCCCATCAAAGCTGGTAAAAATAGTTTCCCTTGAACATAGTTTACTACCCAACTTAATCTCCAATCTACAATCTCTTTGTAAATTTAGTGTAGGAGAGGTGACAGCAAGTACATTTGGGGAAGTGTTTACATCATGGTTGTACTGGAGCAAATGAAAGGAATTTAGCACCTAATAATATCCTCTTGGCTCTCCTTCTTTTGGGTTGGATGCAGCTCTATTGTTAACAAGTTTTACTAATTGAGGGAAATGAGTGGAACATTACCTTGGCTGGAACACAACCTGCCTGTTAGCTTTTTGAAGCCAGGTTGGGATGCCTACCATGGGTTTCCTTTTTCTGCACAGTGCAGTGGACAAACAGTTCACATGAGAGATGTTCATCTTGGGCTTTTTTTTTTTTAATTCACCCAAGCACTAAATAGTGATCACTTGAATTGCTATCATATGGTATCAATTGTACTTTGTTGTTGTGTCTCCAAGACTTACTCCTTCTCCAGATGCATGCAAGATGTTAGACTGCAGTTCTCTAACAAGGTTTTAATTGAGAGGAAGCTCTTATTTCCACACAGTAGTTTTGGTCAGTGTCTATTGACATCATATGCAGTTTATGTGCAAGCAAACATCATGTGCAGTTTAGAAGTTTATTTTTGAAGTATTTCACCTTTTAATAAATCATTACAAAATATTGCCTTCCATTTTCCATTCTTTATTGCACAGTAACACAGTCTGTTGCATGGCTTTCTAAAATGCCTGTGAGTTCCAGATAGCCAGGGTGGGATTTTTTTGCACTGAAACTTCTCTAAAACATAGAGGTTGTTTCAGTGCACTATGAAAGGGAGCTGCATGCTTTATGCATCTGCTTCTGGGACATGGTTGTGGTAGATTTGAATTAAAATCTTCTTCTGAAAACCATTTTAAACACTGCTGTGCCTCTTCCAAGGGAGTCTGGAGTGAACTGAAGTGAGAGGTGTTCCAGGGTCTTCCCTAGACCTGTGCCATATTAGAAGATAGACAACCCTTGAGCTACTATTTAAAACAGATGCACAGTATGATAAAGCAACATTAGTCTCCCCTTAACTGAATTTTTTTGAAATGGTGGCTTGTGTCACTTTTCAGAGAGAAAAGGCTCTGCTTACCAGGCTTGCAAAATGGAGAGCAGCTGTGTACAGATCTTACTCAACTCTTGTTCTCTCCACTCTATGCCCTGTGCAGCTTTCCACCAAAATTCAAAGCCCTGACACTGTTGGTGTTTTCTGCTGTAAGTGGTACATGTGTAAACTTCTTTAGTATTCAGAGGATTTGGTATAAATGAGGACTGAATATGCAGGAATCACAGCACTTGAGATTTAGATGATTTTTGGTGGCTTAGCCAGTTCATCTCTTTCCACAGTCATTTTCCCCAGTTACACTACTGGCTTTATCAGAGTCTTGCAAGTGTAACACTTAAATCTCTCTGATTCAAGTAATTCATGCTTTTGTCAGTGGTTCATTTAATGACAAATTCTCCAGCTATATCCTAATGCTGCCTTTCTGCTCTCTAGATCAAAAGCATTTCATCCCATGCTATCAATAGAAGCTGAATAAATGCTTTTTGCAATGCAAAATGCCCTCATGTTGCTTCATCCTTAAAAATTTTACTTACAGAAGTGATCTAGAAAACACAAGTGTTTAAGAAAAGCAAAGAGAGAGGTTAAATTTCACTTTTGTAGTGGTTGTGCTGCAACCATTACAGGTTAGGCACCTTGTCAGAAATGCTGCCAGCAGTTCAGTGTCACTGCTTGATAGGGTAGGACACTTTGGGCTAGGATGCTCTCCTCTCTCACCTGTCTGTCCTCTCTCTGTCTGTCCTTGCTAAAAACAGCCATCAGCATTTGAAGGAAATGTGAGAAACATGAAATAGCATCTAATGCTGTCAAAGGCATGAGAGAGCTTTTTAAAACAACATTTTGAAAAATAAATATCCTAAACATTTAAAACCATGATCTCCTGCCCCAGACCTTCCATGAAGCTGTGAAAAAGTTTTTTACCATTTTACTCTGAAGTTTCTAGGGAGTGCATCGACCACCTGCCTCTTAAGGAGTTAAGCTTGCACTTAGTGGTTTTCCCTTGATGAATGACAAGCTCAGAGTCCTCTTTTTTTTTTTGTTCCTCAGGCCTGGCTATTGGTGATGTCCCAGACAAGCAGCCCATTGGTATAGTTCTCACAGTGCTTGGTGTTGTGGTCTTGGATTTCTGCGCTGATGCAACCGAAGGGCCGATTCGAGCTTACTTGTTGGATGTGGTGGACAGTGAAGAACAAGACATGGCCCTTAATATCCACGCATTTTCAGCTGGTATGGAATTAGCTGATACATTTTGGGCAGTTATCAAGTCTTCCTGACCAAGTTGTGGCTGAATTGGTTTTTGCTGAGTGCTCTTGTTCTTTCTTTTCCACAGGTCTTGGAGGAGCAATCGGTTACATGTTGGGAGGGCTGGACTGGACACAGACCTTCTTGGGTGGTATTTTTAAATCTCAAGAGCAAGTCCTTTTCTTCTTTGCAGCCATCATTTTCTCTGTCTCAGTTGCTCTCCACCTTTTTAGCATTGAAGAGGAGCAATATAACCCTCAGCAGGACAGGATTGATAACGAAGAGGACACACTTTCCAGTGTCAAATACAGTGGTAGTCTCCCCCCTCTTAATCGACTGAATGTAATTAGCGAGGAAGAACCCTATGGAACCTCAATATTCCATGATGAGGTTCAGTCAGAACACGATCTCAACATGGAGTTCCTTGAGGTGAACATAGTGAGAAGTAAGAGTGACTCAGTCCTGCACATGCCCGATGCGACGCTGGAAATCGAGTCGGAGCTGCTTTTCCTGCATGACATCGAACCCTCCATCTTTCAGGATGCTTCTTACCCAAACACTCCTCACAACACAAGCCAAGAGATCATGAAGTCCAAGCTCAACCACCTGTCTGCTTTCCTCAGGGACAATGAGAAAGAGGAGGAAATGCTGCTCGATAATCGCTTAAATGAAGATAAAGTCCTGAACATCAACGGCTCCCTGCCAAAAGAGTTCCTCAACGGGCACACTAGGATAGGCATGAAGCAATCCAGCACTTCAAACTCCATGAGAAGGAGGAGGCACATGTTCTACCGCCAGCCCTCCTACACCTTCTCCTACTATGGCAAAATTGGCTCCCACCGCTACCGCTTCCGCCGGGCCAACGCCATCGTCCTCATCAAGTCCTCGCGCAGCATGAACGACATCTACGACATGCAGAAGAGGCAGAGACAGAGGTACAGGCACAGGAACCAGAGTGGGACAACAAATTCCAGTGGGGACACGGAGAGTGAAGAGGGGGAAACCGAAACCACCGTCAGACTCTTGTGGCTGTCGATGCTCAAGATGCCAAAGGAGCTGCTGAGGCTGTGCGTCTGTCACCTCTTAACTTGGTTTTCAATCATTGCTGAAGCTGTCTTCTACACAGACTTCATGGGCCAGGTCATCTTTCAGGGTGATCCAAAGGTAAGGGAACAGTTACCATTGGCTGACCTGCTTCTGGTGGCTCATTTTTTGAGTTGTGCTCATTACAAGTAGCTTTGTGTTTCTTGCAGGCCCCTTCCAACTCAACTGAGTTACACGCCTACAATGCTGGAGTTCAGATGGGATGCTGGGGCCTGGTCATTTATGCTGCTACTGCTGCTGTTTGTTCAGGTAAGAGACTACACAATCAGACAGGGGAACTGCACCTCATTTATGTAGTTACATGGGAAAAAATAGTTTTGCTTCAGATAGCATCCACCTCCTTGTTCGGGGTGAAGGATATTTTGGAAGAGTGTTTCATGTGGTCATAAGGAGAGAGGCTTCTTTAAGAATCAATATGAAAAAATTCCTCCAAATGTTGAGGAGGAAGTATGAACAGATTGGTTCAGTGGCATAAAGGACAAAATTATATCAAGGATACTGAATGGCATTTAGCTAGTCATCAGGAAACTAAAATTATGCTTGTTGGAAGATTCAAGCATGCATAAGAGGGTTTTGGCAAAGACTTTTGAAAAGCAAAGCTATAAATATAAATTTCTGAACGTCTTTATTGCTCTCTAATAACAGATAAACCAAATCCTGACAATTCAGGCTTGAAATGCAGACTGTGAAACTGAGAGCTTTTGGCAAATTTAAATTCTGCCTTTTGCAGCATGAGTTCAGGCAGCTTCACAGCACAGGGACTCCCTCTTAGTCCAGAAGTGTCAAAGTGAGGTTCAGCTTGTTTCTGAACCCAAACTGAACTGTGGCTGTTAGCATCAGTCATCTGATCACTCTGTCTAGTGAATGTCCTTGTGTTCTAAACAAAATCTCCTCTGTGCTTAGTGCACCTGCTCTGAGAAAATTATTCAGTCCCTAAAATTAATGAGCTGACTGAGTGGGTGACGATCTCTTTGAGCACCGAAGGATTTTGTTCTGCCTCAGAACTTGGTTTAGGTTTAGGCAAACCTCTCAGCTCATTTGTTCCTCAATTTCTGGAGTAGCAACATGTCCTTTTCCCAGGATAGGCTGAGCTATGCTGCTAAGCCAAGCCACACACAGAGTGAGCACCTGAGTCCTAGATAGCATATCAAGCTGTCACAGCCACCTCAACATCTTCACCAAGTACACTGATATTTCTGTTTTCTTTATCTCTGCAGCCTTGTTGCAGAAATACTTGGACAACTATGACCTTAGTATAAAAGTGATCTACATCCTGGGCACGCTGGGTTTTTCCCTTGGCACTGCAGTGATGGCAATGTTCCCCAACGTGTATGTCACCATGATAATGATCAGCACCATGGGAATAGTCTCTATGAGTATCTCCTACTGCCCCTATGCACTTTTAGGACAATACCATGATATTAAACAGGTACGTGGAATATTTTGACTACTTTAGTCAAGGCAGAGCATTCATGTTTCTCTGAAGAGCACAGTGGCCAAATGAATTTATTAAACCCTGTTATTTGAGATCCCTGCTTTGTTGAGATGTGTGTCAGATTTGTCCTTTATAGTAAACAGCAAGAGTTGCCCCTTTAATCAGATGGTCTTAGCATCAAGTTGGCTGAGTGGGGCTATGGTTGTTTCACCCTCTGCTGAGGTATAAAAGAATTTGTGTGTATAGAGTAAATGAAGAGAGATGAAGTAGTTATTGGAGTAGTTATTATACACCTAGAATCAGAGACTGGTTTGGGTTGAAATGAAGCTTAAAGGTCACCTAGTTGCAACCCCCTGCATGGGCAGGGACACCTCTCACTAGATCAAGTTGCTCCAAGCCCCATCCAACCTGGCCTTGAACACTTCCAGGGATGGGGCAGCCACAGCTTCTCTGGGCAACCCATTCCAGTGTCTCACCACTCTCACACCTTGTTGTTACTGCTGTTTCTGTTGTGTTATGCTAGGATTACTCATGTTCTTTGCAGTCCTAGATATTGAGGTGACTCTGGAAGTGCAGCTGTAGGTTTAGGGAGGCATAAGGCAAAGTGATTCTGCTGGAAACCAGGACAGATTTACTTTCCACTCCTTAGCACCGTTCCATTTGGGATGCAAATTACAGGAGGATCACTCATTTATCATTATCCCATGTTTCTTTATTGAGGTTGGGAAGGGGATTCCTGTCTATAATCATAAAATAATTTCCACCAGCTGTTTAATGTCAGTTTCTTTTACAAAACCTCTTGGAGCCAATTCATGCTAGACATGCCCCAGTAAACAGCCTGCCTCTTAGTGTGAGACAAGGATGAGATGAGTGATTGATGAGTAGATAAGGAGATTGTTCTCTCAACTTGTCCAGTTGAGATTATTCTCTCAACTTGTCCAGCTGATATTGTTCTCTCAACTTGTCCAGCTGATATTGTTCTCTGAACTTGTCCAGTTGAGATTGTTCTCTGAACTTGTCCAGTTGAGATTGTTCTCTGAACTTGTCCAGTTGAGATTGTTCTCTCAACTTGTCCAGTTGAGATTGTTCTCTCAACTTTCCCAGTTGAGATTGTTCTCTCAACTTGTCCAGCTGAGATTGTTCTCTCAACTTTCCCAGTTGAGATTGTTCTCTCAACTTGTCCAGCTGAGATTTTTCTCTCAACTTTCCCAGTTGAGATTGTTCTCTCAACTTGTCCAGTTGAGATTGTTCTCTGAACTTGTCCAGTTGAGATTGTTCTCTCAACTTGTCCAGTTGAGATTGTTCTCTCAACTTGTCCAGTTGAGATTGTTCTCTCAACTTGTCCAGTTGAGATATTTCTCTCAACTTGACGCGTAAGGCCGGCGTGGGGTTTTGAGGAAGATACCAGTCTTGAAAGCTTTGTTTCCATGCATTTCTAACACATTTCTTGCCTTTTTTGCAGTACATTCACCACAGCCCCGGGAACTCCAAGCGCGGGTTCGGCATCGACTGCGCCATCCTCTCCTGTCAGGTTTACATCTCCCAGATCCTGGTGGCCTCGGCGCTGGGCGGCGTGGTGGACGCGGTCGGCACGGTCAGAGTCATTCCCATGGTGGCTTCGGTGGGATCCTTCCTGGGTTTTTTGACAGCTACCTTCTTGGTCATCTACCCCGAGGTCAACGAAGAGCCAAAGGAAGAGCAGAAAGGACTCGGCCCTCCGGAGGCAGCCGAGGGCAGCGGCGCCGGCGCCGAGAAGCCGACGGTGCTGAAGCTGACGCGCAAAGGAGCCGCCGCGCCGGAGCTGGAGAGTGAATCAGCTGTCTGAGGCCATCGCTGGTTGTTCACCCACATTCCAGGGAGGAACAGGTGCAGGATCAAGAACTTTTTTGTTGTTGTTGTTTGTTTCGTTTCGTTTTGTTTCCGGGAAAACAAATTAGGATCTTCACTACTTGGAACTAAAATGGCGGAAAAAAAAAAAAAAACAAACCAGCAGTTTTTGTGCAAAAGTGTAAATGAAATTCTCTAGTCCTTAACTAAGTAGGTTTGGACAGGTAGCTACGATGCTAATTGCTTTCTCTGCAACTTAGAAATGTCATTTCTGAACACTTTTTTTTATTAAGAATACATTTAGCTTTTGAATAAGTTTTATTAATCTGCATGAGACACAGTGTATACAATTAGCAGTTAGAAAAATTTAAGTTTTTGGCCGTTTTTAAACTAACTGAAAATGGAAGCTATCCTGACTTACAGTCTCTTGCTATTATTTTTTTTTTTTGTCTGAACATTTCAGATGTCACTAGTGTAATGGCTGTATCAAATACTTAGACCTCTTGATCAATTCTTTTCATAAGCATGATGATATTGCTCTGACAGCTACAGTTCTTTCAAGTTAATTGTAGGCTTCACGTTTTTGTTAGTGCAATTACTACAGAGTAGAGTTTTATTTGCAAAATACTTTCAAGAAAAACAAAAGCAATTACTGCAGTTTCTGAGAAACTGCCTTGAATCCTTTCAGTCATACTGTTCAACAACCACTCCCAACTCTGCTGCATGTCAGGAGAAAGTGACACGGGGTGACGGAAGGAGCAGCAGTTGGGAGAGGTGACCAGCACTGACAGGTTTGTTTGTTGTAAATTTTTTTTTTTTTTTAATTATTATTATTTTTATCACAAGTGCTGAATTTTATGAATGTCGTTGGAATACGCTGTGACAATTCTTAGCTGAGAGTTTTGCGTGCTGGTGAGCTCGGGGTGGGGTTTCTTGGCATTTAAAACCTGATCATCTCTGGATTGAAGCTGCCGTGGAGAAAAGGGTCTCTCTCTGGGGTCAGCTTTGTGGGAGGGGGCATGCAGATTCTCTTTTGGAGGGAGAAGAAGTCGTGGATTAATTGCACTTTTTATGATCCTTTAACCTCCTGGCTGGGAAGGCAGCAGGCAAGGTAAAGGCACGATGTCAGTACAAGGTAAACCCAAGGCCTACCTCCATCACTTCATGGCATAGTCTGGATGTACACAAATCTGTGTCAGAAAACAGTTTTTCTTAGGCCTTAAAAATTCAATCCACTCGCATGTGTGTTGCTGTTCCAGCCCCTGTGCTGGAGAAATTCTAGGCTGGAGCTCTTCCAAGCTGCTGTACCAATGTTGTCAGCACAACCTCCACACCCCCTTCCTTGATTCAGGACATAGCTGCAGTGCAAAGACAATTTTTTTTATTTTTTTTTTTTTTTTTTTCTTTATGAAGAGCTTGGAAGAGTTGTGCTCATCTGATTTAAAATGGTGTTCAGCTTCCTAGCAGTGTGTGCCACGATCCAGGGGCAGCCACAGCTCAGAGATCCAGCAGCCATTTCAAAGCAATTTTAGAAACTGAACTTTTCTGTCTTCTCCCAAGAAGGGTTTGTGATGCTATTTACTCATTTTTCTCATGGACCTCGGGGCTGCAGTCAGTCCCTGTGCTGAACAAGCAACTCACAGCTCAGAGTAAGAGTTCTGCTGCCTCAGACTTCTCATTCTACTTAAAAATGCATGTGTCAACCATGCTGCAATATAGGCATTCAAACAAAAATATCTATTTCAAGATGAAAAGCCGTTTTTAATAAATTACTTGAATCGTCAGTGTATTTAAGAAATGTGTGTTTTGGTAGGTTTGAAGTTAATGTGCAGTCTTGGCCAGCATCTTTGGCAAAGTCCTGGTGGGTTTCTGAGCTGAAGGTTTTCAGCAGGTGCCAATGTCCTGTCCCGTCAGGGGGACAAATGCTTTTTTAGGCTGGTGAGATCACCAAGCACTAAAATAAATGTAATCACACAGGACTATAGGGGTGGGGTTTGGTTTTTTCCAAGTGTTTTGAGGAAGTCTTTTTCTGTTGTTGTTTTGGGGTTGTTGTTTTTTTTAAGGTGAATGCTTTTTTTATTTAGAACACATACTGTGAACTGTGTTCAGGCAGGGGAGTCATACTACTGAAGAACATGAGACCTCATCAAAGAAATCAGTTGTGAGAAATACTTTACTACACTTCTGCCCTGAATTTTATCATCTCAATTACATTTAATATATCCTGGTGATGTTCATGTGTAACAGAGATGAGTTGTATTTCACCCTATAACTGGCATTTGTTATAAAATACATACTGAGTTAGAGATTTTTAAAGTGGCTTTAATATTTTTTATTTTTAAGGAAGATTCTGCTTTTGGTTAAACAAACACTGTCAAGTACTCCTTATTTTAATCTCTTGTTTCTGGAAGGGTTTTTCTACAGCTTAAAAGTCTGCTTTAATTACCCTTTTCCCCATGAGCCTCATAGGTCAGTGTGGGTTCAAACTGCTGCCTCCTTTGTAGGTCAAGACTTCTGTAACAGCACCAACTTGACCAGGGGGAGAGGGCGAGGTTGAAGCTCCCTCTCACTTCACACCAAGCAGAGGGAATGCAAAAGCTTTTTGGAGGGTGAGCCCACACACATTTATTCAGCTTTTTCAGTGAGGAGAAGGGGTAAGGAGCACAGAAGTACATTTTGAATTCAGAAGGTTTCAATCAAAGGCAGGGCTGGTCCCAGTTTGTCCCCAGCATTCAGCAAAGCCTCATTTCTAAGAACGAGATGTCAAAATCCATATTTGAGGTTGTTTATGGGGCTGTTTAATTACCCTTCCCAACAGATGAGTACACACACTGCCTTGGAGCAGGAAGTGCTATTTCACACCCCTCTAAAGCTGAAGGAAATAATTACCCATTGTAAACTCACTGAAGTATTTGTAGTGTTGCCAGAAGAATTAACTTGGGGGAACCCCTGCCAAAGTATCTCCTCCTGTACCTTGGCCAGCCCCTGAAACCACCACTCTGGCTCCACTCTGCTGCTTCTGACACTTCCCAAGATCATTCAGTCTTTCCTAGCAATGCTTTCTCTTGACTTTTGAGAGTTTTCTTTCTATCCCAGGCACTTCTCAGGGTAGGGTGGGCAAGGATGTGTTTTTTTATGTGTCCCTTACTTTTTGCTACAGAAATAATTTTTTTTGGGGGGTCATGATTAAAAGGTAAAGTTAGTACCATTGTATGTGTTTATTGCAGAAGTTGTGGGAAGAGAGATTTGAAGGTTGGGGTTTTTTTTTCAATTCCTGGTGACAAGAAGCATCACTTTTTATTCATCAGCATTACTGTACAGCCACATCCATCCCATCTGCTCCATCTCTTTGGACCTTTACTGCAGCAGGCTTAAGGTTTAGTGGGTTTTTTTCTCTGTTGCTCTATACTGTAAACACTTGTGACATTCTGCTGCAGCCCTGCTGCCATCTCACACCTCAGACATGAGGCACCCTGAGTGCTCAGATTCTCAAGGGCCACACTTCCAGAATTATGAGGCAATTAAGCTTAAACTTGAACCACTTTGAAAGGCACAGGGTGTATTTTGCACCGCTGGCTTATTACTGCAAGAGTCCAGCAGGATCTGCACTGTTCATGGATGGCAATTTCAGACTCCAGAAGCAATAATTTCTTAGGAATGTTTCTCTTCCTGCTGGTTAGGTGACTTCCATAGAGATTTATTACCTAAATAGCCTTTTAATAACACAAATCTGGTCATTTGCTAGGGCTGGCAGTAAGCAGTTAGGGAAAGATGCAGGTTGTGCATCATCAGAAAGGAGTAAACAGTAAATCCAACAGAGGTTGGTGCTCCTTGAGACACACACAGTGTTTCTTTCCCCCTTTCACTTGGAGCCTTTTCCTAAACTCTGAAATATTCCCAGTGAAATGGGTTGGAAAAGGAGGCAGCTGTGATTTTAGCCTCCCAGTTTCCTTGCCAACACTGGCACGTGGACCCCGTGATGAAACAGACTTGGGGTGAGGTTTTCCACAGAGGGAAGTGAGGGCTGAGCCTCTCTGGGTCTGATCTGAATCCCCTCAGCACTTGGGATGAGAGTGACACCAGGGATTAATTACTGCCAGGTGCCTCATTAAAACCTCAGTTCCGTGATTACAAACACATCCCTCACTTTGGGGTCAAGAAAACCTCCAACATCCACCACTAATTCCCGTGGCTTCCAGTGGGGTCTTGCAGCCAGGAGGGTCGAGGTCACATTTATAAATGAACGTGGAGAAAGTCACAATTTGCTCCTGGGAAATCTCCTTCCCCATCAGGGAGCTCAGGGGGGGATTTCTTCCCTCCTGGAGACGTGGCACAAGGGCACAGCATTGAGGTTTTGGTGGTCACTGAAGTTGTCACTAATTTTGTGCAGACCCCCAGGTTGGGCAAGGAATTCCCTGCAAGGAATTGTAGTAGTTGAGTCCCTGAGAGTTGGGTTTTTTTTTGGGTGAGTGTGTGTCTGTGTGTGTGGGTTACACATTTTTATACACACTGCTTGGGCCAAAAATACCTTTGGTGGTTGTGTGCTCGTCCTCACTCAACAATGTTTTTGCAAACTGAGTTCTTCCAGGTCTCCCTCATCCTTGTCTGATGTGAGAGGAGCTCAGCTATAAATATGTATCCTATTTAAATAAGTAAAAACTCCTGCATGATATTCCAAGCACATGTAGCAGCTTCGGCATCTGAAGTATCTGTTGTGAAAGAGAAGTTGGGTTGATTTGCAGCTGGTTTTGTCCTTGTTTTTCCCTCTTAACAGGCCAAATAAATGTAACAAACACCAAATGTTGCACAGAAATGTTATTAATGGCTGCGTAGAAGAAATACCAAATTTTATTTTTCTCTGCAGAAACTTTATGGTTACAGAGAGTCCTCTAGCTGTAAATCTTCCTTAAATGACAAATCTGAACCTTTGTGAAGTGCGTCGAAAATGGTCATTTTAAAAAAAAAAAAAAAAGTGGAGCTACCCAAAGTTTTCTGTTCCTCATGTTGCATCCAGAAGAAGCCATTGGCCAAGGGGAGCTGCAGAAGCTCTTGGATCAACTGGATTTTGTTTTCTAGGCTCTGCAGCCCAGACAATTAGAAAATTGTGTTAGATAATAGCAGAAAAGCTCAATTACTTTCATAATTTCACACTAACATCTTCCCCGGGCAGCAAGCACTGCTTATTAAGATGTCTCAGTTTTTTCTTGTAAATTTAAATTAAGATCACTCCCTGGAAAACTGATCTGGTTTGGTTCCTAAACCCAAGCAGCCCTGTGGCTCACTCATCTTTAAATCTTCCCCCACCCCAGGGAGCATGGGGGGACCTCCCCCACCTCCCAGGAAGAGAGCATCTGCTTAAAACTAAAACCTTTCAATGCCTTTATGACCTGCAAAAGCTTTAGCAAAACCTCAGGATCCATGTGGGATGCTCTAACACATTTTTTTTTTCCTTAAAATTTGAAGTTGGGGGTGCAGCTCTAAGAAGTTGTCAACCAAAAGACACCTTATTTGATCTGCACCTATTCAATCCTCAGCCACAGCCAAACTGTAGTGACACCCCCCACCCAAAAAAAAAAAAAAAAAAAAAAAAGTAAAAAAATACAAACGAACAAAACCAAAACCCAGGAAGATTTTCACTCATCACATTGGCAGGTCTCAATTTTTATTTCTGATGTAACATGAACACTAAGCCCTTTTGGTAGCCAAATGACCAGCTTGTTTTAAATGCCTCGTATTACTAGAAAGCTGCATATAGGCATCTCATAGCAGAAAAAAAAAAAAAAAGAAAAAAAAAAGGAAAAAAAAAAAAAAGAATATTTAGTTCCTTTGTGAACTGGCCATATGACAACTACTTTTTTATCAACTTATTAAGTTGGGGCACTATAATAGCTCTTGCTGAGTTTAGCAATGTTTATAAGCATGTGTTAAACACATAATGTTAAGTTTTATGAGGAAAAAGGGATAAAGAAAAGTAATGTCACAGGTGAATGTTTGAGTGCGTAGACGGCATAATGTATGTATGGTTTTTTTATTTCTACACTGTTGAGCTTATTTTCTGTTTTAAGGTTAAAGAAAAAGAGATTTGTTGCATGAGAACTGTTTTACTGTGTTCCGCACTTTCCGTTCTTTTTTTTTTTTTTTTTTGTATAATCTTGATTTGTTTTTCATTTATGCCTAGAAAAGAAAAAAATCAATTTAGAAATATTCTACTCCAACGAGACATTGTGTTCTGATCTGTCATTCTGAAGTTCAATCTTAATAAACATTTCAGTAAGAGTTGGTGGCTGACTGTCCTGGGTCATTTGTAGGGCAGGGGACCAGAGCTGCTTCTCCTTCCCCTGCTTTTCCCCCCCCTGGGCCAGCAGCCCTGCAGCCTCCCAGGCCAAACCTCTGCTGCTTCTCCTTGTCCCTCAGCTGTGCAAAACAAACAAAATCCACTCTGAGATTCCCAAAGTTCACAGAATTAAGGGTTGGACTTGATGATCTCTGAGCTCCCTTCCAACCCAGCCAATTCTATGATTCTATGAATGGTTTGGCTTGGAAGGGACCTAAATGATCATCCAGTTCCAACCCCCCTGCCATGGGCAGGGACACCTCCCACCAGCTCAGGATGCTCCAAGCCCCATCCAACCTGGACTTCAACACTTCCAGGGATGGGGTATCCACAATTTCCCAATGCAACCTGGGCCAGTGTCTCATCACCCTCACAGGAAAGAACTTCTTCCTGATGTCTGACTTAATTCTACCCTCTGCCACACCTCCTCACCCTATCACTCCTCATAACAAATCCCTCCTCAGCTTTTCTGTAGCCCCTTCAGGTGCTCTAAGGGCTACCTGGAGACCTTACAGAGATGCAGCTGACTGAGCATTGGCCAGGAAATTCTCTGAAAGCAGCAGGGCTGTGTTGGAGAGGGTGAGCAGGCTGTGGCCAAGCAGCTCTGTGAAACCTTTCATTGGGACTGTGTGACCAAAACCATACCTGCTCTCTATGAGTAATTAATTAATGCTTCAAAAAAAAAAAACACAAAAAAACAAACAAACACAAAAAAAAACCCAAAACAAAACCCAAAAAAAACCCCAAACCAACCAACTGAAAAAAAAACAAAACAGAAAACCCAAACACCCTCCTACCACACCTCAGCTGACAAAAAAGAAGCCCGAGTGTTGCAGTTTGCAGATGCTCAATAAATTCACCTGGTGCTTGCAGGGTTCAGGTGTAATGGATGGAGGAGCAGGGGATGGGAGGGGGGGATCTCCCCACCTGCAGCCTCTGCTCCTGCCCTGCTTGCTCTGAGCCCTTCCCAGGGGGACATGAAGGGGGGGTGGCTGTCACCTGCTAAGCCTGCAAAATCCATCATTCCTCATGGCATCACCCAGAGCCCAGGGGCTGCTTGCAGGGTCTTCCCATTGAGTGGCAGGGAGGGTCTGGCCTCTCTCCTCATGGTGTGGGATCCCTCTGCCTGGAAGCATTCAGGAGGAAACAGGTTCAGGCTTTATTCTGAAACCAGCAGCTTCCAAAGAACCCAATTCACATCCAAATTATTATTAAATTATTCACATCACAAACCATTCAACCACTTGGGCCATGCTGAGTGGCAAGAGGGGAAAAGGTGTGACCTCTGTGTCAGGGAACCAACAGCAGCCCTCAGGGCTAAACTTGAGAAAAACTTGGTTGCCCTGCTTTGATTTCCAGCAGTTTACTTGATGGTTTTGAGCTCTGACTTCCATCCATCCATCCATCCATCCATCCATCCATCCATCCATCCATCCCTCCCTCCCTCCCTGCACAGTGTCTGCTGCACTTTGGGCTGAATGCAGCTCAGCTTTGCTCTCTTCTCACTGCACCTGAGGGGAAATGAGAAGTGAAAACACAAAACACAATAAATCTGACCTTCAGCCTGGCTCTGAGCTTTCTTTTCCACCAGGCATCCCCGATGGGGCTGGGTCCTGCTTTGCTGGGGAAGGAGCCACAAAACCTGCAGAATATCCAGAGGAGGAGCTGGGCTGGGTTGGCTGGGATAGAGTTTTTTTTCCTCTCAGGAGCTATTAAGGGCCCACCCTGAAATATGGGGGATGAAATGTGTGGTGCTCAGCTGCCAGCTGGGGTTAAACCACCAGAAAGGGAAGGAAGAACCTCTGCTCCTCACCCGTTTTTGCTCAGCAGAGCTGTGGCCACCCGGGGGGACTCGAACCACCTGGCAGAGCCCAAAATGAAGAGGTAAAAGGGATGTGAAAGCAGCAAAAAAAAAGAAACCTCACTCTTCTCAGGCTGGGGTTTGCAAAGCACGGCACTGAGCTCCTCTCTGTCCATCTCTCCTCTCCATCCCATGCAGCAGGAGAGGATGGGGCAGCCCTATTCACCATGCTGGAGCAGCTCTCCCATGGAGCTGGGATTATTCAGCCTGGAGAAGGCTCTGGGCAGACCTCAGAGCATCCTCAAGCACCTGAAGGGGCCACAGGTTGTTCCAAGCCCCATCCAGCCTGGCCTTGAACACTTCCAGGGATGGTGCAGCTCCAGCTTCTCTGTGCCAGGGTCTCACCACCCTCACAGTGAAGAACTTCCCAGTATCTCCCCTAAATCTCCCCTCTTCCATTTTGAAAGTCCCCACCCCCTTGTCCCATCCCTTTATGCCCTTGTAAAAAGTCTCTCCCCAGCTTTCCATGGGTCCCCATTCAAATCCAGTGCCTGAGGGGGGGCTGGGAGCAGCTTCCATCCCAGCCCCAAGCCCCAGGCAGGCACCATTCACCTCCCTTTCTGGGCCAGGAGTCTGTGCTGATACCAAGTGACATTTGTGCAGCATTCTCCCTTGTCCTGACTCCTGGGGTGGCATCCAGGCCACCAAGAAGGTTGCCTCCCAAGGCACCATGGAGAAAGGGGGGACCAGACACCCAGGGGGAATCCTGCAGCTCAATCCCACCTCATCCTCAGTCCCCAAAGAGCAACCAAACCCAGCCTGGGGTGTCCCATGGCCCCAGGCAGGCGTGGGGAGAGGGCTGGGAAGATGGTGGAGGAAATGGTGGCAGAGAAGAGTCAGAGGTGTGTGTTTGTGATGGAGAAGTTGTTAATGGAAGAAAGAAGGGAGGGGGGGGATCTGCTTCATTCTCTCCTAAAGGCTGACAGCAAATGCAGGACTCGAGCAGCACTGATGGAGAAAGGGGCCCAGTCCTACAAACAGGGCCACAGCAGTGGAAGGGGCTGTTTCCTACCTTACTGCATGGTCCCACGGAGGAGATCACAGCCCAAGACAGACTGTAGCTTCAAGCAGCTCCCATCCTCACAGCCAGGCTGTTTTCAGAAGCAAACACTGCCCTCCCTTGGTTAGAGTCAGAGCATCTCAAGTTGGAACAGATCCATGAGGATCACAGAGTCCAACTCCCTGCTTCTCCTAAAATTAAAGCACTTGACCAAGAGCATTATCCAGCCAGGCCTGGACCCCTGGCATTGTCCAGTTCCTCATGCAGAACCCAATCCCTGCTATGGGATTAGGAAGTCACAGAGGAGATGCACCTGGTAGGACCTTGTCACTACTGTCCCCTATCCCTGAAGTCATCACACTCTGAGGGGTGGAGAGAGGACAGGGAATCCTCTGTATCAGGTGTCCTGGCTGTCTGACAGGGATGGTGGCAGCTGCTGTTACAGGATCACAGAATCAGCCAGGAAAGGAACCTCTGAGATCATCAAGTCCAACCCTTGATCCACTCCCGCTGCAGTTCCCAGCCCATGGCACTGAGTGCCACATCCAGGCTCTTTTGAAATATCTCCAGGGATGGAGAATCCACCCCTTCCCTGGGCAGCCCATTCCAATGTCTGATCACCCTCTCCCGAAAGAAATTCTTTCTAATGTCCAACCTAAACCTCCCCTGGCACAACTTGAGACCTCTTGTGCCCTCTTGTCTTGCTGAGAGTTGCCTGGGAAAAGAGCCCAACCCCCCCCTGGCTCCAACCTCCTTTCAGGGAGTTGGAGAGAGTGATGAGGTCTCCCCTGAGCCTCCTCTTCTCCAGACTGAACACCCCCAGTTCCCAGGGATCTGTCTCCCTCTCACCTGATGCTCCTCAACCCACCCACCTGGAGGACAGGAGGAGAATTCCTCTCCCTGGGCATCTCCCCCATGCTCACTGCTGCCCCACAGGAGTGAGAGCAGGACATGGGGATGGCACCGTGTTCCCAGCAGAACAATTCCTGGGAAGCTGGGTGACTGCAGAGCTTAGAGAGGCCATGGCCTTCTGCTGGGTGGGCACCAGTGCTCCCTGGTTGAGCTGGTCTGGTTGCTTCCAAGCTCAACCTCCCCTGGTGCAGCTTTCCTCTTGTCCTACCCTTTGTTACTTGGGGGAAGAAACCACCCCCTCCCTCCCCCACCTCCCTGCACTTCCAGGTGGTTACAGAAAGTGAGAGTCCTCCCTCAGCCTCCTTTTCTCCAGGCTGAACACCCCCAGTTCCCTCCTCTGCTCCTTGTAAGATTTGTGCTCCAGACCCTTCCCCAGCTTTGCTGCCCAGCTCTGGCCTCACCCCAGCCCCTCAAAGTCCTGCTTGGAGTGAGGGGGCCCCAAAACTGACCCCAGGATCCCAAGTGCTGTCTCACCCCTGCCAAGCACAAGGGGACAATCCCTGCCCTGGTCCTGCTGCCCAGGATACAAGCCAGGATGCTGGTGGCTTTCTTGGCCACCTGGGCTCATACTCAGCCACCTCTGGTGACAGAGCTGGACTGGGACCAAGCCCAAGAGCAGCCCAGTGATCTGAGTGTACTCAGATCTGTCCCTACCTTCTCCTGCAAGGGGCACCTTACTGCTGGGAAGGACTTTGTCCCTTCCCTGGGGGACAATTCCTTGGAGGCAGACAGGGAGGAGCCCAAAATCATTCTGAGTAAGGGAGAAGAGGAATGCTGCCTGCCTGGAGCACAGACTGGCAGGATGCAGAAGCCCTGTCTGGTCCATCAATAGATTTATAAATATTGGTAAAACTTCTATTTGATACTCACATAGCAACCTCTCACCACGTGTTTGGGAAGCCAGGCAGTTCCAGGTAGAACACACAAATCTTCCCCCTGTTTTTGTCAGCCTGTTCTGAGCCCTGGCAATCTGCTTTTTAACTGAAAAGGCTCAACAGAAAGGTTTCCAAAACCCAAGCTGTCAAGGATTTATGGTGTCACAGTCTGCAGGAGGCCTTGCTGGGGGCAAAGAACCACTCTAAGGACCACTTAGGCATCTGAGGATCCCTTCCCACCACCAAAAATCCACTGAGAACTGAACAAAACCCCACAGCACAGTTCCTAGGGGTTCATTTCCACAGCTGGAATGGGAAGGGAACACATACCCAACACAAACCAACACAGCCTGCTGCTCCTCAAGCCAGCTGAAGTGGTCCTGAGCTTGGGGATGGGTTAATTTTCTTGAAGGAATTTTGTATCTGATGGTTTGGTCTGATGTGGTTAAAACTCTTCTCCTGTATGTGGTGTTCAACAGCTGGTTTTAAAGAAAGCAGTGTTTTTAAAAGAGACATCTCCTCAATAAATTCTGTTCCTACTCAGTAAAATTGGAGTCTTTCATCAATAAAAGATGCATATAAATGGAGGTGTGCTGGTTTTGTCACCTTGACAGTCACACAAGCTGGGTACAAACCAGCCAAGATGGCAAAACCCCACATTTAAACAGTCTGGCAGGAATGAAAAATCAGTGAAGGCAGCAGCAGGCAGGTTGGTGCTGCCAGGTGCATCCCTGCAGCAAGAGACATTTCATTAGCAGTGCAAGTGTCTCTCTGAACAGAGAAATCCTTGAATTCAGTAAATAATTAATTTCACACATCACCACCAGGCAGCTGCATGGGGAGGAAATAAGGAACCTGAAAGTTACAGGAGAGGGGCTCAAAGCAGGACACAGTGCCAGCAGGAGGTGGTTTTAGAAAGGAGAATATGTAGAGACACAAAAAACCCAGGCAATTATTCTCTGTATTACACAGACAGGATACAAGTCAGTGCTGAAAATCCTCATTCCTGTGTTGTCTATTTTCACAGGAAAAAGAACAAAGGACAAAGAGAGGCCAGAGTATCAATATAGTGTTTAATATTCTTAAACTGAAAACAAAAAAACCAAAAAGGTAAAATTTCAGTTAATGTCATGTGATAAAACCTTTCATCAGCACATGGAAAAATTACATGGAGTATAGTTCCAGTGTTTTACACTTCTGTTAGGCCTGCATGGGTTTATATTGAAGAAAAAAAGCAGCATTTTTGCCCATTTTTGCCTTCTGTTTACAACATTTTAAATATTGTATTCCACTTTACTCAGCACTAGCACAGAGAAAACTGCCCTGCACAGGTTTATTGTTCTGTTTGTAAAGAGTTGTCACCAGTGCAAAAACCATGAGGAAGTCATTAGGGAATGCTGCTCAAGGGACTCCTCTACGCAAGGAGATGATGTTTGCTTCTTTAAGGAGTATTTTGATGAGTTTTAAGTGCAGTACTTAAAAATTAAGCAGGTTCTAGACAAAGTAAGAGCAGCTCCTCTAATTTCAGAAATGTTGACTGGGGGAGGAGTGGCAGGGGTTTGTTTGCACAGGAACTGAAAGGTTGCTTCCAAAAGCAAGTGTGGTATCTACAGAAATGGAATAAATTAAGTGCTTCAGATTAAAAACAAAAAAGTCAGTTTCACAAACTGCTACAACTGCCAAGTGCTGTGTCTTGTATATAAGGGAAAAAAAAAAACAAGTTAAAAAAAAAAGTAAAACAGTATTAAGAGCATCCAAGTATCTTATTTCACCAGCAGGGAGCTTTCAGTGCTATCAGGGAGAGGCTGTGTCTACATTTTTAAATAATACAGCACCATAAATACAGGGGGTAGGGGACAGTCCTCCCAGCTAAATCAAGCTGCTAGCTCAGAAAGATACTCAGCATTTCCAGTAGCTCCACAGATCCCACAAATTCACTTGAGTTTTTGATTTTCAGTGTCCATTCCCAGCTCTTTCAGGCTGTCAGACAACACCAAACCCCACCTTCTCAGGCAGCCCTGAGCCAACTCTCAATCCCACTTCCCAAGAACAGCACAATTCCTGAGCTTTGGGCTCTCAGTGCCACCTGCACCACCCACAACCCCAACCCTTCACCAGGTGTCAAGTTTGAGGCCGTCAGTGACCCCTTAATTCACATTTCTGATCCTGTATCAAAGGTGCAGGAGCAGCAGGAGCTGCGAGGAGGGATCCATTTTTTTTTTTACAGCAAGGCAGGATCTGAAGTAACCCAATAAATACAGAGCAGTAACACTGAGAGGTGGCTGAAACCAACGCAAAACTCTGGAGTAAACACAGCCCGAGGGCTTCACCTTTCTTCTGGCACAGTCAGATGGGTTTGGAAGAGGTTCCCTACTCAGCTTTCCAGATGGCAATCTTCCCCTCCTCCTTCCCGGAGCCACTCAGCACGTACCTGTCCTCAGCTGAGCACAGAGCCCTCACCGTGTCCCCGTGGCCCCACAGCTCCTTCTCCACCGACTTCTTCTCAGCACTGACCACGTAAATCTTCCCTCTGCTCTTCCCCTGGGACCTCCCGCTGCTGCCAACCCACACCTGCAGGGAACACAAAGCAAAATGGCTGTCGGCTGTGGCGCCTTTCAGTCTGAGGCACGGGTGGGGAGGCTGCGGAGACACGGAGAGAGATCGCCCGCTCAGGCGGGAAAGTGAAGCACTGGAAATTTCATGTGTATGTATTTTTAATTATTATTGTTTTGGGGGTTTTATTATTTTTATTAGTTTTCTTTTTATTTCTATTATTTTCAATTTTTTATTATTTTTTAAATTTTTATATTATTTTATTTTTATTAGTCTTGTTTATTATAGTTATTATTTTATTTTTAATGTTATTACTGTTTTTATTATTTTTGTATTATTATTAATTTTTATTATTTTATTATTTTATATTATTTTATTATTTTTAATTTTAATTTATTATATTTCTATTAATTTATCTTTTATTTTTCTATTATTTTTGTTATTATGTTACTATTACCATTATTTTTATTTTCTATTGTTTTTATTTTATTACTATTTTAATTTTCATTGTTATTTTATTATAATATTATTTTTATTATTTTACTTTCATTATTTTACTTTCATTATTTTACTTTCATTATTTTACTTTCATTATTTTAATTTTTATTATTTTAGTTTTTATTATTTTAGTTTTTATTATTTTAGTTTATTATTTTAAAATTTTTTTTATTATTATTTTCTATTATTTTATTATTTTTAATTATTACTTTATTATCTTTCTATTAATTTATTTTTAAATTATTTTTCTATTAGTTTTGTTATTATTATTTTACTATTATTTATATTTTCTTTTTTAATTTTATTATTTTAATTTTTATTGTTATTTTAATTTATTATTATATTATTTTTATTATTTTATTTTACTTTTATTTTTATTTTTTTTATTTTTATTATTTTATTTTTTATATTATTATTTTTATCTATCTTTCTGTTGAAGTCTTACCTCTCTCTCAGACTCCCTGCTCCTCCTCCTCCTCCCAGAGCTCTGTCACTAAGTGGAGGGGTTCCCCTACCTCTGCAGCTCCCCAGATGTGCCCCAGCACCCAGCTGGACGCCAACTCCCCCGTTCCCCTTTTTCCCTTCTCCCCCTTCCCGCCAGAGCTCTGCCTGGACAGGGGGTGCAGGGAGGCCCCGTCCTGCCAGGCAGACACCAGAGCTCCCCGGTGGAGCTGGCAGGGTCACAGCGCAGGCTGGAAACGTCCCCCACACCCTGCTGCCTCCCCTCTCCTGGTTGTCCCCAGGGTGTTCGTTTACAGGTGCTGGGGCTTGGCCACCTTTGCTGCTCACTCCCTGTGCAGGCTCCTGCTGGCTTTCAGCTCTCCAGGAGTTCCCAAAATTCAGGGAACCCCCCTGTGCACCCCACTCAGCATCCACTGAGCTGATGATGCCGGCACTGGAGCTGCTTCCCAGGGCAACCTGGGCTTGCCCGTGGTTCTACAGACCCAGAGCAGGCGGGAAGAGGGGAGGTGTGACTGAATTTACCACCCTGCACAGCACAGCATCTTGAGTGCTCTGAGCAGTTCTGCTCTCTGGACTGCAAGGGCAGAGAAAATCCAGGGAAAAGTTACAGAAAGTGTCAAGAGAAAGGAACCGCTGCCATAAGGGCAAAGAGGGAAGAATCCAGGAGTCCCGAGGGTGAAAAAAAGGCAGCTAAGGAGAGATGGCATTGAGGTTTACAGAACCACAAAAGGCAGCTAAGGAGAGATTGCCCCTGTACTCAGCCCTGGGGAGGCCACACCTCGAGTCCTGTGTCCAGTTCTGGGCCCCTCAGTTCAGGAAGGATATCGAGGTCCTAGAGCAGGTCCAAAGGAGGGCAACCACGCTGGTGAAAGGACTATGAAGAGAGACCCTATGAAGAGAGGCTGAGGGAGCTGGGGGTGTTCAGGCTGGAGAAGAGGAGGCTCAGGGGAGACCTCATCACTCTCTACAACTCCCTGAAAGGAGGTTGGAGCCAGGGGGGGTTGGGCTCTTTTCCCAGGCAACTCTCAGCAAGACAAGAGGGCACAAGAGGTCTCAAGTTGTGCCAGGGGAGGTTTAGGTTGGACATTAGAAAGAATTTCTTTATGGAGAGGGTGATCAGACATTGGAATGGGCTGCCCAGGGAAGGGGTGGATTCTCCATCCCTGGAGATATTTCAAAAGAGCCTGGATGTGGCACTCAGTGCCATGGGCTGGGAACTGCAGCGGGAGTGGATCAAGGGTTGGACTTGATGATCTCTGAGGTCCCTTCCAACCCACCAATTCTATGATTCTATGATTCTAAGGTTTAGAAAAAACACAAAAGTGCAGTTAAGCAAAATACAGAGTGTTGAACACATCCTGCAGTTAAGAGAAGGGACACCTGGAAAGCAGCAAAAGCTCAGTTTCCCTGAGAAGAAAGCATTGCTGGCAGTGAACTTCTGGAACTGCTGCTGCAGGAAGCTGTGGCATCAGCAAGTTCAGGATGAAATCAGATCCACAGAGACTGGGTGTGAGGACAGTTAAATCTGAGCCTGAGGCAGAGGCACAGACTTCAGAAAAATCAAGAAGCAAGAATCATGGACAGTGAGGGAGCTCAAGAGGAAGGCACTGCAGATCCAGGCTGGGTTCACACTCTCCCCACAAGTGTCAGCATCAGAAGCAGAATTTGTGGTGGTTGCACCTGGTCTGGCACAGCAGGAACCAACTTGTGGTCTTCTCCTGCACAGTTTGTATGGGGTAAGTACTCAGGGGTGTGTTTGCCTCCAGAATGCATCCTATTTCAGACACATAACACAATGGGGTTTGCCTGAGGTTCTTAAAGACAAAAAATGGATTTCTTCAAATCAAGCAGGGGCAGACACCCCTCCCAATGCCTTTACCAGGCTGGGAGTTCATCCTTAGTAACTGTAATGCTGTGTAGCAGATGAGCATGGATGCTCCAACTGATCCAACTGGCTCCAGAGTCCCCCTTGGAGAGCAGAGGCTGCCAAGCTCTTAGGAGGCTGGAAGATGGTGCAATGAACACTCAGGTTCAGGAGATGGATCAAGCAGAGGTATCATTTGGTTGTTCCTTTCGTAGCAATGAGTTGGACTAACATGTTAGTTAAGGTGGAGCAGAGTGAGGAGTAAGTGGAAGAGAAAGTTCTTAAGTAGAACAGAAGAGATTAATGCCTTGGGGTTTCCTAACAATCTTCTACCTCCCTAAATTAATCTCCACTATAGGGAAAGGTAACACAAAAAAGTTCTTCCCTTTTAATATATAAATCTAACCAAGGACTGAATACACAGAAAGGTTCCCTATTTCATGAGGCACTTCAATAAAAACAGTTTTTGAGGAAGGATTGAGGGAAAATCTGAGAAGATTACTCAGAAAGTTGCTTTCCCAATAAATACATATTATCTGTTTGCAAATTAACCTTAAACCTGTCTGTGATATTACAACTACCATCATTTGCACAGCAACTGATACCATGCAGAAAAAAAACAGGTACACAGCCTGAGGCCAACAGCAAGAGGGACACAAGATGCTGAGGCAGGACCTGTCTCTGTTGAGCTGGGAATATGGTAACTAAACAAGAAAAAGGTCATCTACAAAACCACACCAATTAATTGGCATTTATTGTTTAGCTATAAACTTTTTCCAGGGCTTAGTCTTAGAAGCCCTGACATTAAATACCAAGGGTCCTAAACTTTTCCTTTCTATGATTCCCTGAAAATGTCAGATTGGAAAAGTCTCCATGCATTTAATTACTGAGGAGGCTTTTGGCTTGATGTGCATTTTGGGGCAGTCATTCACTTCTCTGATTTCAAAGAGAAATCCCATGTTTCAAACCTGTACTATCTCAGCAAGGGGGGTAAAAACTGTCAGCAGTGAGAGAGCTGCCAACATACACAACTCAGTGAAGAGCTCCACAGCAGGTAAAACCAGTTCAAAAATGTCTCTCACCTGATTTTTCACTCTTATCATACAAGTGATCTCCGAGCAATCTTGCAGATGAATCTTTTGGGGTGTATTTGTGAAGTCTCTGATGTTCCAAACATAGAGGTCACTGCTGCCTGAGTAAGATGCCCACACTTCATCTCTCTACAACACAGAGAGATGTTTCATGTGAGCACTGCTGACAGGGTACAATGAAGTGAGGAGCTCATGGCTTGGGATGCCACATAACCATGCTTTGCTGAGCCTCTATGAACAGGTTAACAATCATACCTCAGGAAAGAGCTGGAAGCAGAGAAAATAGGAAGGGACATCCTTCAGGTGGTGCTCAATTTTCATCTGTAGGTGAAATTCATAGGTAGACACCACAAGTATGCAGCTTCCAGTACCTTCAATGTTAAAGAGAAGGGGTTAGTAACAGAAGTGCCTACTTTCCCATCTCTATAATCCCAGGAGAATAAAGTAAAATGGATGCATTTAACACCTGACTGAGTTTCTCAACCAACAGTGAAATCTTTGAGGTGCTTCTTCCTGGTTTTCAGTCTCTTTTTCAGATCTGTTCTTTCTCCAAACACCAGCTGCTATTCTGCAGTGCACATGCCTCTTAAGAGTCCAAAAATGATGAGAGGAAACAAACTCCTTAAAATCAGGACATGCCATACTTAGTTTCTCAAGAACACATCTATTTTCACCTACAGAACTGAGACCAAGTGTCTGTACTGCAAAGTTACCAGGGCTGAATCCTTACCCAGCACAGCAATGGCAACATCCCCACTGCCCACTGCAGCACCAGGAATTCCCCCAGCCTTTGGATGCTGCTCTGTAAGCTATGTCTGGATCCAAGCTCTTGTGTGTGGCAGGGCTAAGAACAAATGCTAAATTATTGAATGGGTCTGAAGCAATTTCATGATCATCTCTTACCCAAGCACAAAGCTTTATTTTATTCACCTGATCTCCTGCACTGGGGATGACATTTCCAGAAGTGGCTAAATTGAAGCCTGGGAATTACCAGACTTTCTGGCTGAAACACCAAATGAAATTTGCAACTACTTCTGTCCCTCCAGAGTTTAAAAAGGACCTTCTCAAACTTTTCCATACTAATTTACAGGCATTGCCAGAGGAGGTCAGACACACTGCAGCCAGAAGTGCCATCATCTTCAGGAGTGATCCAAACTCAGCAGCTATGAAAATGGTTTGGAGGCCTTATGTACAGAAGCTACTTAAACAGAGAATGGGGGGAAAACCTCATGGACACATAAATCTGAGATTGATGTACTGTTCTGTCTAATAAAACAGCTTGCTACATGAAAATGTAATTTTATCCTTTTGTAATTACAGGAGGAGTGAACTTACAGCACCACAGCTGGTCATTATGAAGCTTGATAGAAGTGAGATTTTGGCAGGGCAGCTGAAAGACATGGTTGACTTTCAGGGTGCTGATGTTCCAAGCAATCACTGTTCCATCTAAACTGCTTGAATATGCCTCACTGTTGGTACAGATTAAAAAAAAATAACACCAGTCAGGACAGAATGCAGACACAGAAGAGAATTATTTGAAAAATCATCCATTTTACAATAAACAAAATTAATGTTCTACATCTCAGAGACTGGATGAGTAAAGCACACTAATGATTTCTAGCAAAAGATGGACTGAAGTCCAAGAGGCTTCAAGGCCTTTATTATCATTAAATATTAATTTTTATTTTAGCAGTGAACAATTATTCTGGTTCAGTTCTTTTAAGCAAAGTGACCAGAAGCCAAGCAGACAGGTGCATGTCCATCCTGAGCCCACCAAGCTACCTAGTGAAGGATTTAAACCTTTTCCTTCCCTCAAAAAAGTCCAGATAGTTGGTTCTGACAGCTGAAAGTGAACTGAAGAAGCCAACAGCTCAGGCTTGCAGCCAGGCATCCACCTTTCAAGCTGCTTCTGTCTCTCACTGGAATACAAGTATTCCAGTACAGATATTTCTTTTCTTCTTTAATACTACACTTTAGAAACTGTGACTCTGGAAACACTGCAGGCCAGTTTGTAGCTCCAAGTGAACTCCAGCAAGTATTTACACCATGCATGAAGAGTTCAGACAATAAAAACTTTCCTTAAGTCTGCTCAACATCGTTGCCTGTTGGATTTTCACCCTTTTTCTCTCCAGTTAGGCCCAAATTATCTCAAAACTGGTTCTCTTTGCTACTGCACTTGACAAAACAAATTATGCTATGCCCTTTTTTTTTTTTTTTTAATTTTTCATCTGTTGTCTTCAGAAGAGAAAACCTTTTTCAGAAGGTTTCAACACTTCCTAAGCAAATTCCCCCTGAGCCCCAGTTACAGCTGCTGCACTGCTGGCAGAGCTAGGGCTCATCTCTGGGCTGGGAGCTGCTGCCCCCATGGGAAGTGGAGGCCTCCAGCCAAGATTCTTCCCAGTTCTACCACAAGATCAAAAGCATTTTGCCTGAAGAAGACAATAAATGTGTTCTTTCTTCTACAAACAGGCAGGAAAAATCCAGAAGGATGCTGCAAACATAGAGTTGATGGTGTGCTCAAAGCAAAAATGAAGTGGTCTTTACTCTGCATCTGTCTTGATTCAGCACCGGATGCTGTCAACCCTTGGCTCCTCTCATCCTTGTCCAAAAAAACATTCCTGTATCTTCTTTGTTCCAAAGTACATAATGCTCTTTCTTTAAAAAGGAAGTTCTTAGTTTACCATATACAACATGGGAGCTACAAAAAAGGGCTAAGTGAAGGTTTATGTTAACAGGATAAGACCCCCTGTCTCAAATAATAAATCGCTTCCAACCTTTAGGAAAATCAGTCCCTGGTTTCCTATCTGTGCCCCATTTCCTTGAGAACAAGTTAACTTCTTGCCTTTGTTTCAGTAAAATAATTAAAGCACATTAGTGCATCATTTGGATCTTCAACTAGCCCTCTGCTCACTGCAGGCCAGATTCTCTGGGCTGGTGAATACATAAAAATGTTTTTTTTTTTAGCCACAGGAAGATTCTCCACATGACTGTAACTCTTCCAGTGGCACAGTCACTCTTCAGGTTTACTTGTATATATATTTTTAAGAAGAAAACATTGTAACTAAATGTACCTGGGTACTCCATTCTTCTTCTCCACAACGATGTCTGTAACATCAGAACGATGGTCATTTAGCTGCTTGTTACACGACATGCTGTGGGTGTTGATTATATAAATAATGGAGTCTTGAGAACCAATCCACACTTGACTCTGCTCTACCATGATCATACAAGTCTGGGGAGAAAAATCAGGATTAGATAAAATCTAGAAGCAAAAAAACCAACTTCAATGTAACATGGAAAAAAACTATATTAAGATGATAAAGTTTTCTGGTGATTCCAGACTCACTGCTCCAGTGTTCTATCCTTTGCCCTGCTCTATATATTATCAGAGATGACAGATCTCATTTGAGTTGATCCTTTAGTAAATACAATTAACAATCTATCTTGGAAACTGCCTCAAAGCTGTGTTTCCTGGTTCAACCAAAGCCAAAGTGACAAAGGGCATGAGGAGGAAACCACAGAAGTTAAGTGTATTTCTCACTTCTGGCCTGGAAGCCATCCTAACCATCTGATATAAACATCCCTCCTACTTCAGTTAGAAGTGGTGTCTAAAAATACTTTCCTCTTCTCTACTTTCCCTAATATGTCCTTCTTCCATTCAGAAGCTCTTTATTTATCTCCCTCCTGAGCTCCATCAGTTCCAAACTTTCTCCCTTTTTCTCTCTCTTCTTTAGAACAGGCCAGTATCCAACCCTTCTCCTGGATTTCCATCTTCCCTTCATCCAGCCCTTCACCACCAGTTTTAATTCTCCTTTTTTGACTCTCTCCCACACTCATCCACTGTGATGTTTCTCAGCTTTCCTACAAGTGACCCACACAGTCCCTTTGCCTGCATTTTGTCTCTACTGTGTGTTTTTCACTCAGTCTGCAGCTCTGGTTCAGCTTCCCTTTTCATCAAGAGGTTGAGACATCTTTTTGAGGAGTGTTACCTCCCTCTCAGTATCATCCACCCAGTTTCCTTTCACCTTTCCCCAACTTCCAGTTCATCAGCACAGGTGACATTTCACCCATTCTCAGGGCTTGTCTCATCTTCTCTTTATGTTGTTTCTCTCCACTATTCTTCTGAAGTGTTTCAAACCCCCCTTCCTGCCCCCAAGAACCATGCCAGTCCATCACTTCCCTACCAGGTGATTTGTTTCATTATAAATCCACTTTTTCTTAAAAATCTCCCCCCCTCCAAGTTAACTGAAGCCCAAACAACCCTAAAGTCTTTCTTTAACTTGTAAGAAATGACAGCACAGTCGTTCCTGAGATAGATCCAGTGGTCTGGGGCCATACAGACTGGAGAAAAAAAAACTCCCCCAGGCTAAAGCAGCAATTTTATGTGTGACAATCTCACCAGTTTGGAGTGCCCCATTTTGAAACAGTGCTGTTGAATAGACCAGGTGGATGCATCGAAGACCACCACCTTCCCCTCATTTAAAGCACACCAGAGTTTGGGATGAGCATTGCCAAACCTTTCTGAAGGGTCAAGATGCCCTAAAAATGAAACAGGCAAGATGAGAGAGGCAAAAGGAAATCAACCGTTGGAGATGGATGGGAAAATTATTATTAGGCAGAGCTGCTTCCTAAGAAAATGCTTCTGTGTTTTGGAACTTACATCACCAGCAAATGAATTACAGTGTTTTAACAAAGAATTTGTGTTTGTTCTCAGCTATTTATTGAGCTCCCCCAATGGTTTCATCTTACACTTCAAAATTATTCAGAGGAAAGATAAACTTTTTCATTGACCAGCAAGTACCTCACTAACTGGGACTAACTGCAGGCTTTTAAGTCCTCTGAAATACAACTAATAAATGTGTTCATTGGTTTTGCTCCATTAGAGCTCCACTTGAAAGCTTCATTCTAGAATGAAAAAGAAAAACCAGCAAACCCACCACCACCCACCCAACCCAGTGTTGTTCAGCACACTTTCAATTTGGAATTTTGATAACTTTCCCCTTTTGTGTTAAATTGCCCATATACAAGGAATTACATATGAACTTATATCAGAGGCCTATTAAAGTTAGAAACTTCTAGAATTAACATATCTACTACCTGAATTCATGCCCACTGCACAAAGACCTTAATTTTATTTTTTTTTTCCTTTATTTTTCTCTGGTGCTTTTTGAATTAGTCAGATTTTAATGTGCCAAGTACCACAGAAAAGCTCACACAAAAATTGCTGATGCTTTCTCCAGAGATGGACCTAAATTATGTGTGATGAATAGGACATCAGACCACAATACTATATATATATAGGTCTGGAACACTATTTATAGGTCTGGCTGTGACTTCAAGAAGTGGCACATTATTCCCTTCACTGTGGTTCAATCCAAGACCCCCACCTGACTCTACTGAAAAAAATTCTAAAATAGCAATGAATAATCACCAGGGGTGAAGCATCATTCATCCACCCTGCTCAATACATGAAGCTGAAACAGGAAATGGGCTCATTAAGACAGAATTGAAGTCTTTTGTAAGGCACAGACACACAGGAAGACAAATTAAAACAGTCAAAGCTATGCCTTGAAGGATCTTAATATGCATTATTACTGGTTTTTAAATGATTTTCTCTTTTAGTATGCTACATGCAGCCAAAGCATGTCAGAATGTGAACAAAACCAGGCAGTCATAATGCTAGGAGTTATGAGATAATCTGCTTTATGGGCTAATTAAGGGTGGGCTAACATAAAGTAAGCAATACATCACCTTACCTGGTGTATAAAGCAAGACATCTATTGCCTGTGGAAATGTCTCACCAGCTGAGGGGTTGATCTTGTGCTTTAATGTCTCTGAAGTTGTTTTGGGCACCATCATAGGCACTAAAATAAATTTTAAAAGGTCACAAAGTGCACACTTAAGCCTGAAACAGATCTGTAATTTCTATGAAATAATAATTCTTCACCATTTATTCACATTTCTCCCTCTAGCCTTTGCTGACTAGGAGATCTCAAACACCATTTGTATGAATTTTGGTAGCAGAAGCATGCACAAAACACCCAAGCAAAACAGAAATGCAGCAACCAAGAGGGAGACAGACATAGCAGCTAAGGTTCTGATGACCTGAAGCAAAAAAAACAAACCAAAAAAAACCCAAAACATAAGCCTTCTATTAATAGCACTTGACAAATTACATCTGTGAAAGTGCAGACTGACATCGTTTTGTATTTCTACAGATAATCAGTTTGAAAAAGGGAATATAAACAGAAAAAGCAGAGACAAATGACCAAACACTAGTGAGCTTTGTAGCATTGCTCTGTGACTGACCTTCATTTTTCATCCTGTCAAAATAAGACAGTTTAGAGGCTGCATATATGGCTTTGGAGGACTGCAGGGCACCAACCACAGCATCCATCAGGAGAACATTTGTCAGAGCTTGCTGAATATACTGAGGATCCTAAAGACAAAAGTCTTACTGTAGTTTATCTGCTGCTCATAATTCTTGCAAGTCTCCACATCCAACAATCACAACACATATCAGGCTTAGCACAAGCACTGCCCTGCAGCTTCATTCTTACAACTGGTGGTCAAATCCCACTCCCACATCACATGTTCCACTCCCAAGCAAGGTCATGGAGCAGGGAGCCAGCAGCCAGTATTAATTAATTCATTACACTGAGAGAATTATTTCAGATCCAGCCCAACTTTGTAACAGGCTGTGCTAATGTAATTGGCACTGATGGAAAACCCAGAGTGGACACTGGATGGATCCCCATCTTCAGGCTGGATCTTTCTTCACAGGAGGGAAGTACACATGATGCTTCACCTTGGAAAAATTTATCTAAATCCTTCCTGAAGGATAACCAAGCTACATTTTCACTATTACATTCAGCAGTCACAAAGAATCATGTGGTTCAAATAAAAACCCTGCTGTTTCTGTGGAAGAATGCATCTTGCCCTAGACATTGAAAAGAATTATAGCCACCAGGACTGCAGCATGGCAAAGCTCTTTCACACATTACATTTTGAAGCAAGGTGGGGAAAGCTGCCTGTTACTTTGGATCACTATTTTCACACATTGTGAATTTAAGAAACTATTTCACAGAACGAATGAATAAGTTAAAAATTCCATACCAACAGATGAGAAAAAATACTCTCTATTTTAAATTGTAGTAACTTTTTTCTTTTTTGTATTATGTCAAAAGTATTTTGTTTAGAAATAACAGTAACAGCAGAAGTTTGTTCCTCAGCTATAGCTTGCTGAAACCTAGAAATTCCAAGACTGCTGCATGAACTATTTAGAACAGAGCAGAAAGCACATAGTTCATACTCAGTTGGTTAGAAATTCCCATATTTATACCTTGTGATCATCTGCCATTTTCTTTCCAGCCCACATTTCTTTCACTATCAGGTGCCAGAGATCACACTCAGTTTTCAAGTTAGCTTCAAAGACTTCTTTTTTAGACAATGTTTTAATCCTCAGAGTAGGTATTCTCAGAAGAAGGAAAGCTACCGTTGTGCTCTTCACATCCTGGAAATGTAGGGAATCAAAGAAAGCATGGAAGGTTCAGCATGCAGTCACAGATAAGGTACAATACTCATCCTACAAGGCAACTTTCTCTGTTTATAACTAAAGCCAGTGATCTCAAATGATCTCTATGTCATCCTATAGCAGTCCTGGTCCAAAGATCCAGAATTTTATCTAATAACACATAAGTTACTGACTTCAGAGGTGTTTCCTACACTCCTTATTGAAACTTTAAGTTAAGAGACACATTTCTTAGCAGAATAGAACATGCCCTATATGAAAAAGCATGCAAGAGAACAAGAAGTTACTCCATGCTCACCTCTATATCCCTGAAAGCAGCAATCTGGACATAGCCAGGACGTCCTCCTTCAGTCAAAAGGAACAAACGCTTTTGGGTCAGAGCAATTTTTCCTACACCATAGTTGGTTTTCACAGAGCAGGATAGCTTGTAGACACACTCATTTTTATCTAGATGGTCTATTACAGTTGGTGGCAGATTCACCTCTTGAGCTTCTGCTTCAGTTTCTTTCCAGTAGTTGTAGAAATCTCTGAATGTTTCAGGATCGATTTGTTTCTGATGTCCTAAGAAAATTTTAGACCTTATTTACAAAAAATTATACAGACTTGCAAAGAAAGATAGTTTGAAAAGATACCTGCCCCTAACAGCATAATGGATGTGAGGTGCAAAAACTACCAAAAAAACCCCACACCAGGACTGGGAAACAGTTAAGTAACAAAATTCTTGAGGTAGAAAATTCCTCTGCAGTTAGCCTAGCCCGTAGGTCCTTGGCATCTGGCATCCTCCCTTCCACCCTATAGATGGAGGGAGCCAACACTGCCACTCTTCCTTTTTTAAATTTATGCCAAAAACCCACTCAGACAGTAGGAGAGGATCTGAAATCAGTCAAGGCTTTCACAACAGCTGTTCTAAGTAATTAATTATTCTAAGAATTCAAGTGTTTGGACAGCAGAGTCTCAAACAAACACAAACTTGTGCAAGCTGTATGCTACCTCCACCTTCAGAAAGCCTTGCTCTAGTTTTGCTGTTTTGACCAATATTTAGTCCTTTTTGGCCATAAAATATAACAAATACCAGAGTAACTAGGCACAGAAAGAGAACTGAGTAGTATTTTAGAAAAGCACCCTCAAACTAGGTTTCTAGAAATCAATCACAAGGATTAAGATCTCATGATGGAGAGAAGACATTTCTTTGAAGGATAAACATAACCTCTCCTTTTGACATGATGATCATCCAAGAGAATATAACTGTAGGTACATGAATTCTGGATTTTGTTAATTTGTTTTTAACAGACTGACATCTTGCCCCCTTTCCCAGTGGTTTTACAACACAGAGGTATTTTCCACTAGCAATCAAGACAGCCTTGTATTCACTTTACTCATAATCTAAGCCAAAGCAGAACTGTACACCATTAGATATCCACCTCACCTACACAACTATACCTCATTAAAGCCACCTCACCTACACAACCTGAAAAATTGTGTGCCCAAAGGTAAGTAGGTTCCTTGAATTTACAGTGGACACAAATATAGACATTCCTGCACACGTTCAATCTATTCCCCATAATTATCCTAATTAAATAATATTCAGCACACTCATATATTGTGAGCTTTTACAGACCCAGAAAATGTTGAATAATAATTGGAAACAACTGGAGACAAAAAAATTAATTTGGTTCTTAAAAAAACCAGTATGAGATCATTATTCATAGAATCACAGAATTGGCTGGGTTGGAAGGGACCTCAGAGATCATCAAGTCCAACCCTTGATCCACTCCCACTGCAGTTCCCAGCCCATGGCACTGAGTGCCACATCCAGGCTCTTTTGAAATATCTCCAGGGATGGAGAATCCACCACTTCCCTGGGCAGCCCATTCCAATGTCTGATCACCCTCTCCAGAAAGAAATTCTTTCTAATGTCCAACCTAAACCTCCCCTGGCACAACTTGAGACCTCTTGTGCCCTCTTGTCTTGCTGAGAGTTGCCTGGGAAAAGAGCCCAACCCCCCCTGGCTCCAACCTCCTTTCAGGGAGTTGTAGAGAGTGATGAGGTCTCCCCTGAGCCTCCTCTTCTCCAGGCTGAACACCCCCAGCTCCCTCAGCCTCTCCTCATAGGATCTGTGCTCGAGTCCCTTCACCAGCCCAGTTGCCTCCTTTGGACCTGCTCCAGCACCTCAATCTCCTTCCTGAGCTGAGGGGCCCAGAACTGGACACAGGACTCAAGCTGTGGCCTCCCCAGGGCTGAGCACAGGGGCAGAATCCCTTCCCTGGACCTGCTGGCCACGCTGTTCCTGATCCAGGCCAGGATGCCATTGGCCTTCTTGGCCACCTGGGCACACTGCTGGCTCATGTTCAGCTTCCTGTCAATCCAGACTCCCAGGTCCCTTTCTGCCTGGCTGCTCTCAGCCACTCTGTCCCCAGCCTGGAGCTCCCCATGGGGTTGTTTTGGCCAAAGTGCAGGACCCAGCACTTGGCCTTGTTGAACCTCATCCCATTGGAATCAGCCCAACTCTCCAGTCTGTCCAGGTCCCTCTGCAGAGCCCTCCTGCCTTCCAGCTGATCCACACTGCCCCCCAGCTTAGTGTCATCTGCAAATTTGCTGATGATGGACTCAATCCCCTCGTCTAAATCATCAATAAAGATATTAAACAGAACTGGGCCCAACACTGATCCCTGGGGGACACCACTAGTGAGCGGCCACCAACTGGATCAGCACCGTTCAGCACCACTCTCTGGGCCCGGCCCTCCAGCCAGTTCCTAACCCAGCACAGATGCCCCTGTCCAAGCTGTGGGCTGACTGCTTTTCCAGGAGAATGCTGTGGGAGACGGTGTCAAAGGCCTTGCTGAAGTCCAGGCAGACACAACACAGACCAATACAGACGGCTGCAATGCTCACCTACTGTTAAGGCATCAAATAACCGATGTATGGTGTCTTTATCTTTGACAATCCCAGATTCCTGGATTCTCTTCACAAAATCATCCAGCTGCATGTGTGTTTTTGGCAGCTCAAAATTCTTCACATGGTCATCTGTTTTCATAACTTCTCTCTGCTTTTCCATCACTCGACTCATCAGCTTCTTCAGCTCAGGTTTGCGGTCCGCTTGCGAGCGCTCAGAAGGAGGCATGGTTTCCACTATTTTTCTTACAAGATCAGTAGGGAAAATTCTTAAGTCTGTTTTATCTAGGTTCTGAAAGTCAGAAAGTGCATTTAGTAGTTTCCCTTGCATCAAGCTAATAAGTCCCCGGAGGTAGAAGTACCTTGCCAGCAATGCTGAATTATCAGGTGGTAAAGTATTTATAGCTTTGCTGAGGTGGTTGAAGAAGTCTGTATAGTAGGAGTGTACACTCTGGAACATGAGGGGAAAGTGAATTTCTGGTATTTTGAACATACTGACTGATTTGGAGGGCATTTTCACAGCTAAAAACAAACAAATGAACAAGCACATTGATTAGTGTAAGCAGTGAGTAAATGGGAGAGTATCTTCCCAACCAGCCACACTCAAATCAACAACAGGAATCCCCATTGGAGCAACAGGCAATTCATGACATGAAATTCAAGTATGATTACAGATGTGCCAGGGACACAAATATATTTTTATGTCCATTGTCCTAATTATCAGAATATTCCCTTCTCTGACAGTAGTAGTTCTGGGAGGGAGGGGAGAAATTAAAAAAAAAAGGACTCAGTTTCTCTAGGACTTACTTTGTTAAACAGGGATATGTTTAAAAGCAGTGGAGAATTGTATGTAAGGTGGTTAAGGACCTAACAGGGGCACTGATTCAGGCAGCAATTCTACAGTATCAAGCCCACTGTGAGCATTCAGTCTTTTATGGCACAGAAAAACTTCTAGCAGACTATAGGTTGATTTAACATGCAAGCAGCAGCACAGACAGACTCTAGCTCAATGACCCAGCTCACCATTTCTTTCCAGCACCTGACGGTGTTACTGTGAAAATTATTCAGTGATGTCTCCCACAAAGACAACAAAAAAGAAACTGCATTTGCTCAAAATACTCCTCCCTTACCAACATCTGTTTCTATTCTTCGAAGTGAGGAATTTCTAGTAGGGCCCTCTGGCAGTTTGATATCTTGCAAATTAGGCATACTGATCACCATACGCCTGCTGATCTTGTACTGGGGATTAAGTTGTTTAGAAGCCATCTTCTCCATAGTCAGCCTTCTTGGGGTATGAAACATCAAGTTTAATCTAAAAAAATTTAAAAATATACATATATAACCATTTTTAAAATTTGGTATACATACACACTAAACTACCAATTATTGCACCAATTTACAGCTTCAACAGCCATGGTTGGACATGTTCATCTCACCCTTTTACAGTAACCTTAATAAAATGGACTATTGATGACTCATTCAATGACCTGATCTCATACCAATATAGTCAGAAGGGCTTGCATCAAAAATATCAATAGAAGACTCAAAAGCAGAATGAAGAATGAGAAAACTTTACCTGTCTTCTTCAGACTGGGTACTCAAGTCAAGTCGAGCAAAAGCATCCATCTTCCTGTTCAGACGAGCCTTAAGAAAAGAGTGAAACATGTAGGTCTCTAAAACCTGCAAGACACAAACTGGTTAATTGGGGGTCATTTGCAAATTACATTTTTAATAGCATGTTTTTATTATCTCTACACATGCAAAGCAGAGAACGTCCAATGTAGCAATCACGAAACAAAAAATATTTGAAAGCTTCAACAACAGAACTTGGTTTCCGTTCACCTCCTGCACTTCTGGGGTTATTTCCTCAGTTGCCAATAGTTATCTCAGATTGCCTTCCAAAAGATGAAACAAAACTAAAGTGAAAAATAATGACCAAAAAAAAAAAAAAAATAGATTTTTTGCTACTGAAGTTATTTTGTGCTTATTCCTAAGGGATGCCAATATTGTCTATGGTTTGGAATAAGAAGTTCATGGCCCTCTAACATTACATCAAAATGAAAAGATGAGTCAGCTTTTCTCCCAGATTTTTCCCTACTAAGGTAATCATTGTGGTGTCAGCCAGAAATAATTTCTAAAAGGTCAAATTGCTACTTTAGGGATAAAGTTCACCCTAAGAAATGTCAGCTGTGAATTAAAGAAGTAGAAAGCAACCATCTCCCACCACTGCAAATTAAAACAAGATAAAAGCAAGGATTCCAGGCAATGCAACATATATATTATATAAATGTCATTCATAGCACAGAGCTATGTTTGAAATAAGCAATTCAGAAAGCTAATCCCTGTAGAAAACCAAACACAAACTTTCACAGACAATATTATTATAACCAGGAATCCCATTGTTATCCAACCTTCAGCCTTTACAAACTAACAGAAAGACAGCTGTATCTTTGAACATAACTATGAAAAAATACTTTGATTTAATGATATCTCTCAGAGACTTGCCTGAAAGTTCCCTTGTTAGTTTTGGAGTTTATCACAGGATAAAAATAAAACCAAAAACCAAGAACCTAAAAGCCCACTGATCAGATATGAGTGTATTTCTATGATGTTTTCACAAAGCAAGTGAGATTTATAAATCATGTAGGTGCTCTGAAATTAATGGGAACATTTCACCAACAAATAGATCATTCATATTCTTATCAATCCATTTGTATTGCATACTGTAAAATGGCACCTACAAAAGCACCAAGATTTCTGCTTTTAATCATTTCTCCAGTAGATGGCATAGTTTGTTGGCAATTGTACATGCAGGAGACAAGCTGCAGGAACTGAAAAAAATCCTTTAGAATTAATTGTTTGGGCTTCTCTTACAATCATTCTACAGATCTCTACAAACAGTTGAATATAAAATAACAGCAAGGATGAATCTCTCAACCTTCCCACTTGTGGACAACCTACCTTAACACTGCAAGATACTCTCACAGGAACTCATGTATTCTTGGTCTCTCTCTCTACCTACTCCTTTCCTTCTGTTCCCTCTTCCTTTCTCCTTCTTTCTCACCCCAAAAGATCACTTCACTTTACTGATCAATGACAATCCTAAACCAAAAGGCCAGGAGAACTGCTCTAATTCATTCTGGTGACCAAGACACTCCCATTTTCTTGAGGAAATGAAACCCATTCCTATTCCTTAGGATATAAAAGACATTACCAAAAGGCAGACTCATTCACTAGTGCTGTCTGTGCTCCAGAGGAAAAAAAAACATCCTGCATAGAAAACTGGTTCACTGCATACACTGGCAGAAAACTGAGTCATTCTGGAGCCTCAGCAGATCAGGCTTATTCTAACTGTAGGATCAAGCTGATCAGAACAGGTGCAAAAGGGATTCAGGGTTTGAAAAACCCTACAGGGTTTCAAACTCAGGTAAGGATCTAATAAGCTGAGCTAGCAGGAGGGCTACAAAAAAAAAAAAAAAAAAAAAAAAAGAAAAAAAAAAGGGGAGATTTCAGGGTGTCCTTCAGGGTAACCATGGGCCAAGCCCAAGAACATGCACTGTTTGTGAACTTCATGGGCTTCACCAGCAGATAAATTGCAAGCCACAGATAATACAACATGGTAAAGCACATGTCAGATGCATCAAGCTATGTCCCACATGCCTTGTCACACTGCAGGCCCTAAGGACACCAGTGCCACTCATCTCAAAGCCAGCACCAAGCATTCACTGTGACACCTCGTGGGAAAACAGCCTCATGGCCTGGAGCCAAGCAGCCATGGGCAACCCCATGCCTGGCTGTTCACACTGGAGATAAAGCAGGTACTGGGATGGGTGTCATTTGAGCTCCCTTCTGCTGGGCTCACAGGCCTGCTGAAAACTCATGTCTATCTGTGGGCTTTGGTCCAAAGAGTTTGGACAGGTACTTGTCCTTCAAATACAGTTGCCCTGGTTTGGGCCAGGATAAAGGGGATTTTCTGTCTTGGACTTTTGCTTTCAGCTGAGTCTCTTGGAAGGAGCTGCACTTGCTGAAATGAACAGCAAGTTTCTCAGGCAGTGTCTGCTGCTGGGACTGATCCCACTCGATGTTTAGAGTTCCAGCTGGAGAATGGGGTGCAGAACCAAGGCCACTGCTCAGCTCTGAGGAACATTTTACCCTCCTTTGGGGAGGAACAGACAAGAGAAATGGCCAGAATTGACCAAACAGAGGATTCCATCCCATCCACCTCATCCTCGGGATAAATTGGAGGGATCACGAGGGCCAAGCCAGCTTCCAGCTTCCTGCCCTTCCTGCCTTTTCCCGCTTCCCTTCCTCCTTCCCCTGTGCCTGTTTGCTTGGGCATCCTGGGAGGATTCCATCCCTTCCTCTGCCTGTGCTCCTGATCCATGCCAGCCTGAATCTGTGTGTTCCTGCCTCCAGCTCCCCACTGCTGCTGACCCCAGGAGTCCAGCCTGGACTTTCCCAGGGCTGCCCTGCAGCCTCGGTGGGGATGGGAGAGTTATTGGGGGGAAGGGGGAAGGAACCTGGGATCCATTTTCCTGGATATTTGTATAGATTTTGTCATTTTTCCTATTTCTCATTACTGTTTCATTAAAGCTGCGTAGTTTAGTTTCCAACCCATCAGTCTCTCTCCCTTATTCTCTCTCCTTCCTGTATCAGGGAGGGGAGAGAGATTAATAGAGAGCATCTGGTATTTGGTTTAATTGCCAGGGCAGTGTTAAACCCTGACAACAGTTTAGATGTAGCTTTACCCTTAGGTTAACCTCACATCTGAAGAATTCCATTTAATTTGCTCTGGAAGTACAGAGCAGCTTGCTCTTCAAAATGCTGTCTACTATTTCATCTGTTTATGGTAAAAGAAATAATTTGGTAGAGCACCCTGCAAAAGATGGAGCTTCAACCACACCACACAGACCAAACTGCAACCATTCTGTTGAATTTTTGCATTAATCTTAAAACACAGATTAACAACAGAGAATCACAGGATACTCAGCCCTGAATTTACCTTTTTGTAAAATGGCTGGTCTCCAGTTGCCCTTGTTTTCAGAAATTCTTCACTGTTAAACACTCTGTGCTCATAATTTAGGTGGTCTTTCACCTCCCTGGAGCCAAAAAAATAATAATAAAAATATATAAATAAGGTTGGAGATTTTTAAGCAAGTTGCACTTTTGCAGTAGCAGCAGCCCACTGGCAGTACTAGAAATATGCTGCAGAACCAGTAGACAAAATAGAAATATGCTGCAGTATCAGAAGGCAAACTTGACTTTACTGAACAAGTCTGAGTTACTGAATCATAGAAAAACAATGTAAACTCTTATAAAATGTGCTCCCTGCTGCCACTGCCATTTCAAATCAAAGTTATTTAAGCATAACCCACAGTAAGAGTAACTTAAGAGTAACTCTTTTTAGTAAACCACGGAGAAAAATCTATATATTGAAGTCATGACTTAGGCTCCCATCCTGACATTTACATACACAGCTCCTGAATTACACACAACCCACCTGGAGCACTAAAAAAACCCAACTGCATCCATCCACACATCCAGCCTGAAAGATCTGACCTGACACTGTCCCCTCACATTGCACCTGGAACATGCATGGGAAATATTACCAATTACATACTTTTTTTCTGCACTCTCCAGCTCTGCTCATCAAGCCAGAGGTAACTGGCAGTTGACTAATGAGACAGAGTTTTGAAATAAAAGAAAGTGAGAAAAAGAACTGATGCACATTTTCAGTGCATGCATGGTCAGAGCAGGCAGCACTGTGCTAATCTCTGGAAAATGAGATACCAGTAATAACACCTGTGCCTCAGGTGAGCCAGAAAAAGTTGTTTTGGGAGGAGAAAGTGGGATTATTTTTTTTTCCTGAAAGAAAACTTGTTCTTTGAAGTCTGTATGTAAGAAATTATGAATTATTTAAGATAGATACATGCACGTCCTTACAATCTGGGACTATTTTATTATTACATATTATTTGAGCTACTCATGCTGGGTACTTAGGAAAAAGAAAACTCCATGAAAACACAGGAATGAAGAAAGCAAGTTGCTGAGCTAAAATTGGAATATAAGCAGGAAAGAGGAATCATAAATCCACGCAGAGAACTGACAGGTTTCTACGTTGCTTGTCTGTGATAAATCAACAATAAAAACCCATTACCAGTTTATCAAGCCACATGGGTTAAGAAAAAAAATAAGATGGTTAATAAAAGTATATGTTCTGCATAATTTAGCATTTTTTGCTTTAATCATGGAACCTCCATGCACAGAAAAATACTACAGTGCTTTACTGAGGACAGTAGCAACAATTACATCAGAGATTTACTTTCCTTCACTCCTGGAGGCTGGTAGATACAGCATTAGAGGACAGAAGAAACAAGGCTGAAAAAAAACAGAGAGAGAAAGAAAGTTTGAAGGAAAGGAGAAAGAAATAAAGAAGAGAATCAAACTTTTTATGAAACATACTAAATCTCTTAGAGAGTGAAGCATCTGTTCATTTTCTGTAGTCAAGCAGGAGTTCAAGCTGGCAGCAGGAGAATGCATTTCTCCTCATCTTTATCTGGAACATACTGCTGCCAAGCACTGAAATCCACCAAATCCCACAGAGGTAGCACATCAGGTTGTAAATGCATTTCATTTTCCATATCCAGCTGTGCTAGCTGTGAAATCTGTTCCATCCTCCATGCTCAGCAGCTTTGTCTCCCAGGTGGGCCCAGACACTTGTCAGAAGACAATACCCCAAGCTGATCCAACAGCAGTGAGCAGGTTAACACAGACCTGGTGTTTGCACTACATAAATTAACCCAGCACATTCTGCCTGAGAGCCTGAGGGAGCATTCATGTGAGCAACTGGAGAGCTGATCCAAAGCAAGCACCATCTCCAGCAGTAGGAAGTACCTAGGGATGGGTATCTGCACAATTATTTGCAGACCTCTGTCCTGACAAGGGGCAGTGGCTTCAAACTGAAAGAGGGAAGATTTAGAGTAGATATTGGGGAGAAATTCTTCACTAGGAGGGTGGTGACACACAGTCACGGGTTGCACATAGAAGTTGTGGATACCCTGTCCCTGGAAGTGCTCAAGGACAGGTTGGATGGGGCTTGGAACAACCTGGTCTAGTGGGAGGTGTCCCTGCCCATGGCAGGGGGTTTGGAATTATCTTTAAGGTGCCCTCCAACCCAAACCACTCTGTGATATATGATATATGATAATCACATCCTTTAAAAATATCAGGTAAGCAGCTTCATTTTCCTGGCTGTGTTACTATCTGTGCAAAAGATAATCATATGCAAACTATCCATCCATTTTCTGCACTTTTTGCATGCATCACCTACCACACTTTTAACAACTGTGGAGATCAACACATTACATTAGATTAAGAACAAAGAAAATTAGCATAATTAGACCATTTGTAGAGGAAAAAAAAACCAATAGTGACCAAGGCTGTGTCCAGTTACTAATTAATATCCCTCCTGGGCCTTAAGCTTTTATCCATTACAAAATATGAGGACTGTATTTCTCCTCCTGGCATTTTCATACAAAAGACACACAGGTTCAAAATTAATACAGTTTTATCTATGATATTTTAGCAATGAATATGTACCCAAACACATTAGTTATTGTTATTCCAGCAGGCTAGCAGGATGTCCTTCTCACACTTCCTCACAAAACTTGAGACTTACAAAATATCTAATAAGAAGATTTTTGGTGAAAGTGAGAGCACCATATGCTCTTCTAATAAAAAAGAAAAATACTATCTCCACTCACCTGAAGATATTAACAATTAACTGCAAAGTGGTTTGCTGAACTTCAGCATTCAGTTTCTGTTGCCAAGACCTCCTTCGCATCTGGAGCTCAGCAAGATCTGTGCTGGCTCGAAGGTGGCAGAGCTCCAGATCATAGTGCAGCTGCAGGCCCTCCACTCTACACAGAGGAGAAATTTAACAAGTTAAATCCTAAAACCAAATTTTTTTTTTTTCATACCTTTTAAAGAAAAAAAGTCACTGAGGCCTCACACATCTTACAGCTTGAGAAAGTGCAAGGTTGATCTGCAAGCACTGACAACCTAACAAGAGTCCTGGAAGTGCTACCAGTACCTGAAAAATCAGTGTACTCAGTCACCTTGTAAGGAAGAGTTAAGTTCAGAGAGTAACCCCTATCAGTAATAGAAATGAAACAAGAATTCCAAGTGTGGCAAAATAATACAGCTATGATTATGACTGCTTAAAGTCACCTTTATACTAATTAAGTGAAATTTTCAATTCGCCCTTATCAAAGACAGTGGGGTTTGTATGAGTGAAATAATATAATAAAAAATAATATAAAATTTTAAAACCCTTAGGAAGAGGGTCAAGAATGACTTATGCACCATGATAAGCACAACTTCAACATCTTTTCACCTTTTTATGAAAGTTTCTGCTGCTTGTGTTGGAACATCTGGAATTTCAGGTTCCTCTTCAACCATTTTTGAATGTGTTATATCTCCATTATCAATATTAATTAGAATTAAGTCTTCAGCTTCCTTATAACAAAAGAAAACAAAATTATTGTAAATATATTGTAAAAACATTTACTTCTTCTTTATATAGTCCTCAGGCAAATAATTATTTCAGAAAACAGACCAGAAAACCTTTTTCCTTCCCAACTAGAAGATCATAAAGATAATTAAACAATTGCTTTCAAGAAAAATAAATGTCATTAAAACTAACAGATATTAATCACCATAGATAAACACTTGGTAAGCTAATAGGTTGTTCACACAGTATTAATTTAAAACTGGATTTCTAACCTAATCCTTGCAAAGGATCCATCTTATTGCTGATTAAAAAAAAAAAAAATATTAAAAATTACCTACTTCATCTTAAATTAATTCTTTGCTCATTCTGAACTTGACTAGATGGACAAATTTACTTTGTCTTCTAATCAGATGGACTAATCTAATATAAACTCACATGATTTTTCTATATTACTTTTGAACATTGACAGAAAACCTGTGCATACCATCAAAAAAGTATATTCACATCAGCCCTGTCCTATCAAGATGGGTTTTATTAAATCTTTTGGGGTAATCAAGATCTGTGTTACCCATCAGAAGAGGCTTAGTTAAATAAGATTCTGAAAAAAGGAGAAAAAAAAAAAAAAAAAAAACTCAGAAAAAATGTGTTACTATATTCTTTACATGGCTTTTCCTTAATTTATTCATTTTATTAAACATGGGGAGCAGCAGTATCTTCAAGAAGAGTTTCAATTATGTGCTCTTAACCCAGATGCCTGAAAAAACACCTGATTCATCCCATACAAATCTTTGAGTAAAAAAATAACCTCAGTTATCTCAAGGGGAAATATTTGCATGAATCACATGCAAGTAGAATTCTTCCCTAACAGAAACCTGAACTTGCAAAAGTTCTATTATCCTGCAGAGAAAAGAAAGTTTTCCAACAAGCCAGTGGACACCACAGTAAAGCTCCATTACTTTTAATTTCTCCATTTCTCACACACCTAAGTAACAAAAGCAAGTCACTAAATGCACCTGAAATCAGCACAGTGACAAATGCACTGCAAGTGAACAGCAAGAGTGTGAAACATACCATGCTAACTTCTTCAAAGTGATCAATGTGACATCCCATCAGGAAAGATGTTGGGGCCATCACAAAATCCAGCATCTGCCCAGACAGGATGGGCACAAAAGTGTGTTGCCACTGGAGAGGATGGAGGTACAACATAAAGCATTCAGCAATGAGTGTCAGCAGAGCCCAGTCAGAAGAGAAGAAAACTATTCTCTGCTCAGTCAAAATGCAGGTCATAATCTGGAAAAAAAAAACACCAAAACAAAATGCTGCATGTTTATGAAGAGTTATAACTCGGACACGCAAGGTGTGCACAACTATTTCATCTGCTCGTGGATAAATCACTCACAATTTCTGTTTTGTAAAGTGAGGTAACATCTACTTAATGGTTTTTACAAAATTAAGACGAGAGGAAGAGGAAAAAAAAAGAGAAAACTTAAGTGACACTAGAAGGCAATGAGAGTTTTGCAACCAATATCAACAAGATTTATCAGGAATTACCAAGAACCGTTGCATTTCTTCCACAGCATCACTGTAAAAAATTACTATAAAATTTACTATAAAAATTACCCAGATGAGGAACAAAAGCAAACCTGCCCTTGGTGCTGAACACAAAGACTACCCAGGTTTTAGACATCTCTTCCAAACACCTATTCAAGACCCTAGGTAGTCACATTCCTTACAGTGCCACCAGAGAGCAGTGCGTTCACACAGGAAGCCACCTGGAGATGTCCACACTTTTTTTCACTGACAGAAAGGGACCCAGAGGACTCCAAGAACCAAATTCAAGTCAAGTGGGATGAATCCAAGCCAAAAAGACTAATGGCACACATGGGACATCTTGCAGATCTTCAAGATGCACCAGCTGCAGAGGAGCATTTAGGAATTGAGATAGTTTTATTCATAACATAAACACGTGGGCAGAAGCTGACGTGGGTGGAAGAATGGCCAGATTCCAAAAATAAGACACTATTGTTTACTGTCAGGACTGAGGATGTTTACAGTCATCCCTGGACAGGGGGGATAGGAAGTGGACAGAGGTCTCCAACCTGCTCATTTTAGAAGTGGCACCAGGAATATTGATGACCTTGAACAATTTAGTTTAACTTCACAATTGTCCTCTGAGCAGTGAACTGGGTCAGGAAACCAAAAAATGATGCTCCAAATCAAAATTATGGTATGATTCTATTAAGAACTGAATCATTCTTTGCAAATAGCTTTTGGTATTTTCTTGTCTTTCTATGCCATTTCTACTTTGTTTATATGAGAATATTTACTGTTACCAATCCATCCAATGGTTCACTGTCTTACACATATAAAGGATTTTTATGACTCATGTAGAAAAGCATTTTATGGTAATGCAAAATAAAAATTGACAATCAGCTTGGGCAATTTCATTTTAAACTATATGCTTGAGAAATTAAGCACCTATTGCTGTACCACAGGAGAAAGAAATCCAACATCCCTTAACCTAATCTGGAGTCAGAGAATAAAGTATCTTAACAAATATGTTTTATTATGCCATATGTCTAATATGCAGAACTAACACTATTCTGAATTCCTGGGTTTATGGGTTTTTTTGGTAACTAAACATCTTGATTTTTTTTGTTTTTTTTTAACCACAAATTACCAGTACTGTCAATTTCTAATATATTTGAAAATATCATTTAGTTTTACCTGCAGCACCTGCTTTGGCTTGAAACACAGCAATGGTAGATGAAGATCCAAGTCAATAATTGGACTGTCTGGATCCTCTCGTGAAGGAATTATTATTTGAAGTGGCTTCATATTAAATACCTGTAACAACAGATTTCTATTTACCTTGTGATGAAAATGTTTCCAAAGCATATTTAATTCAGGATTTTAGTTCCAACAACAAAATACTGACACTGATTGAGAGTAAGAAAACTGATAAAAGAAACAGGAAACTGAAAGTGGAACCATGAGCATAGGTGCTCATGTTAAGAAGACAAAACAAGCCAAAACAAAAGAGCTTTTTCAATGTTTAAGACACTCCAACTAAAATCTCTGGGGGTCAGATGCACGTGCTGCTGATTTCAGCACTTACCAGATGTTTTAGCCAATCATTCAATTTTCCAGCTATGCTATTTCTGAATCCACTCCTAACCCCTCATCCCAGGGTTAAGGAAAGCAGCTAAGGAGAAGTCCAGGGAAGCTCTGCTTCCCTGGAAGCTGTTTCAGTAGACAGAGTGTGCTGAAATCCCTGCCTCAGGTAACAGCCAGCTTGATTTGGGACAGGTTGTAAAGAGAACACAGCCCACATATCTCAGATACACACCACAAATATTTATGAGTTTCTCCTCTCAGCTACATCTTAGGCAGCAGCCAGTCCTGAATTTTTAAATCACTCAGCAGAACATCTAATCCACTACACAGTGTTCTGGTTCCCAAGAGTTAGTCAGACACAAGAAGTAACAAATGCAGAGCTGTACACACTGTTCCAGCAACTCTGATTTTTTTGGCCTCTTTTCTTTAATGACTGCACTACTTCTCAAGTCACATCACTGCCTATCTACCAGTCACACAAACAAGCTGACAGCTGTGAGCATCCACACCAGGGAACTTGTCCCAGTATCACAGAATAGTTTGGGTTGGAAGGGACCTTTAAAGCTCAGCTACTCCAATGCCCTGCAACGAGCAAGAATATCTTCACCTAGATCAGGCTGCTCAGAGAGTCCTGTCCTACCTGAGCTTCAGTGTTTCCAGAGATGGGGCATCCACCACCTCTGTGGGGAACCTGTGCCAGTGTTTCACCAACCTCCTCATAAAGTCCTTCCTTAAATCTAGTCTGAATCTTCCCTCTTTTAGTTTGAAACCATTATTCCTTGTTCTATCACAACAGGATCTACTAGAATAGATGTCCCCATATTTTTTATAAGCACCCTGTAAGTATCAAAAGGCTGCAATAAGGTGACCTGAGTCTTCTCCAGGCTCCTCACAGGAGTTCCTTCTCTCTGACCACTTTTTGTGATCCTCCTCTGGAGGTGCTCCAATAAGTCCATGTTTCTCCTGTGCTGAGGACTCCAGGCCTGGACACACTAATCCAGGAGGGGTCTTACCAGAGAGAATTAGAAGGTGAAAATCACCTCCCCCAGCCCATGGGTCACACTTCTTTGGATGGAGCCAAGGATACAGTTCTGGGATGAGTGCACATCCCCAGCTCATGTCTAGCTTTTCATCCACCAGTACCCCCAAGTTCTTCTTGGCAGGGATGCTCTCCATCCCTTCATCCCCCAGCCTGTACTGATACTGGAAACTGCCCTGACACAACTGCAGGATCTTGCATTAGTCCTTGAACCTCAAGAGGTTCACATGGAAACACTTCTGGAGCTTGTCCAGGTCCCTCTGGATGTCACCTCATCCATCAGGTTTGCCAACCACACAACTCAGCTTGGTTTCACCTGAAAAACTGTCAAGGGTACAACTGATTCCACTGCCTACATCCCTGATGAAGATATTAAACAGTACTGTCCCCAGTACAGAGCCCTGAAGGACACCACTTGTCACTGATCTCTATTTGGACGTTGTAACCACCCAACTAACTCCCAAAAAGATAGGGAATTCCCACAATTTGGTTGGGTGATAGTTACATGGTTTACTGGAGTCTGTAGATGTGCATTCAACAAGAGGGCAGTGGCAAATTCTTCAGAGGAAAGGTGAGCTGCTCTTCTGATACAGCAGCTGCAGACTGGAGCTTCCAACCACTTGTATTACAAATCATGTGGGCTGACTCCCTAAAAACCAGGAACTAGATTATGCTGCCCCCAGAGAGCAGTTGGGTAGCACAAGCCAAATCCTTCCCAGAATATTAAAAATCAAACAGAATGACCAAAAAGTATGCCAGTGCTCAAGCCTGCACACTGCTGTCTCAGCTACTAATGCACTGCCTTATTTTCAAAGCACAGGTACTGACATCAGCTTCATATCAGCAAGTAAAGTCTTTGTCCTCACAGTGAAAAATGTCCCCCAGCTTCTATAAAATAACATCTTCAGTGCTTTATAAGACATAACATTAAAGTAATTATGAAGTGCAGTATCAGTAATTACCAAGTGGAGTGGTCCTGGAGGTGGGCTGGGTATTAAAAATAATTTTGCTGCAAATTCTTTTATGTGCTCCTCAACATCTAAATCCTTGAAAGGTCGCAGTTGCACCAGTAGGCTGAAATTAAATTACAGACAATTACTTATAAATATTGACATTCAAACAAAACAAAACAAAACCTTTTTGGTGATAGCCTAGAACTGAAAAAAAAAAAATTAGGAGTAACGAAGCTATTATTCCAGATAATTAATTTATAATTTATTAAATACTTCAGCAGGTCCATTTAATTTTAATGATGTTGCTATGTGAGAAGCATGGGGTTTTTACTTCCATGCATAACATCCTGCTGCATCATATATATCAAAGGATGGAGACAGTACACTGGGTCTTCTGATGGCAAAGAAAAACTAGAGGGGAAACACAGCTAAAGGAATGGTCCTAGAGAGATTGCTTGAGAAACACAACACAGTTGCAACAGACTGCCATGGTGTTTCTCCTACCTCAAACATCAAACAACAGCTCTAGGATGGAAAACAACATCAGAAGAAAGGAAAGGTTGTAGGTATTGGCTTAACTGCAGAGGAATATGAAGCATGAGGCATATTTAATGTGAGGCCTCTGTGAGCACTGCTCTTTGCTATCATTCCTGCCCATAAGAAGAACAAACACAGTTGTGCAAACCTGTCAGATGTTTCTATTTTAGAGCTGTATCACCCCAGCTGTGTCAAAGCCCCAAAGATCACATGGTTCAGATTATTTGCCAGATCAATTCATGAACACTTAGACAAACACACTATCAAGACTGCAAATCATTCAGTCCAACAGCATTTCTGAAATGTAACAAGTTAGACAGTTGCTGTTCTATTTATTAAGGACATTTTATTCAATATAAGCCATGTACATATTTATAGGAAAGAAAAAAACCCAAACCTTTAGAAAATCTTAGAAAATCAGAAATTTAAGCCTGCAAATCTATATATGTAGTAACTAGGAATTAAATATGGAACTTAAAGTGGTTACATTCTCCTTTGAGGTGTTATTTCAGTTTGCAGTTTTATTGGCTTTCTGCAGATGAATACTTGCTCTTCAGGAAGTATTCTAAAAAGCAACTAAGTCAAGAGACACATTAGAAACCAGGAATACTTGTGTATGCATTTAGTTTACTGAATAAAAGTACTCTATTGGATTAATGAGATCAAGTTGAATTAATGAAACATTTAAATTTACTAAATTCAGGTTTGGAAACTGCCCTGGGCTGAGTATTAGCTTTTTATACCTATACCCCAAAAAGCCCATCAGCTATTTAGGGACACAGGAGACAGGGGGAAGGGAATTTGAGAATTATAAAAAAAAAACAAAACAAAACAAAAAACAACAAAACAAAAAACAACAAAAAAAAAAAACCCCACAAAACACCAAAATCCAAAAAAACAAAACCAAAAAACCAACCAACCAACCAAAAAACCAACCAACCAACCAAAAAACCAACCAACCAACCAAAAAACCAACCAACCAACCAAAAAACCAACCAACCAAAAACCAACCAACCAAAAACCAACCAACCAAAAACCAACCAACCAAAAACCAACCAACCAAAAACCAACCAACCAAAAACCAGCCAACCAAAAACCAGCCAACCAAAAACCAACCAACCAAAAAACCAACCAACCAAAAAACCAACCAAAAAACAAAAAACCAACCAAAAAACAAACAAAAACAAACAAAAGGCCACAAAAAACAAGGCAAAAAAAAAAAAACCAAAAAAAAAAAAGACAGTAGAGTCACTATTTAAAATAAGTATACTATTCACATTAAGTAACATTTTAGATGTGGTCTAACAGCACAGGTAGGCCTGCTCTTTTTTTTCTTTCTTTCTTTCTTTTTTTCTTGTTTGAGATAAAAATCACAACAAACCCAGCAAATGCTACAACAGAAGCAAGCTGTGCCCATTAATGCTAAGTAATAGCAGCTGACAGCACTGTAAATATCTGATGAAAAAATGAAGTCATCTCTGAAACATCAAAGAGGAGAGGTAAGGAGTTTATGAACCTTCCATTACCTCTATTAACTGTACACAGACAGACTTTTCAACAAGCCAAAACATCTAAGAATGGGCCCTTTGTACTCCCTCACTGCTGGGAGCTTTGGAAAGGACTGACACACAGGTTGGAAGTTTTACTGTTGGCATGGAGCCTGTTCATCCATCCACCTAGAACAGGAGTTTATCCAGAAGGAGATTACTGCCAGGAATATTTCACTTTTCGTATAGAATGAGGTATAACTATCTGTGCAAAGTGCCAAAACCTCTTCAGTTAAACCTGCACGTTCTCAAAGAATGATGTAGAAGAAACCAGCAGCAGCAGTGTTGTGACACAGCCTAGATGCATATCTGCTGGCTCTGGAGACAAGCAGACCCAATTTGTTCCAACTGTTCTGGATTTGGAAGCACTGTGCACTTGTAGCATGTGAATATTAGCTGGAAAATTAACTACAGAGAACATGGAGATCTTCATTTCTATGGTTGAAGTCTGAAAGTTCTCCCTGCTGTCCAAACCACCTGGATTTATAGGTTGACATTGCCTTTCTGTCTCAGTTTGGTCTCAGTTCTCAGTTGTGATTCACACTACCCTCTGCCATTTGAAAAAGTTCAGGAACCTGGGGTTTATGTAGAAATGCTTATGATGGTAAAATACCTTTGAGGAGTCTTCTGAATGAAAACCAAGTACCCCCCATCTACAGGCAATCCTGTGAAGGTGCTGGAGAAAAAAAGCCACCCAAAGAAGAATTCTGGAGGAAAAGAAAGTCTTTTTGCTGCAAAAAGGCCCTGAATGGAAGCAGAAGCCCTTTAAAAACTACTCCAACATCAGGCCTTTATTAGCAAAATCAAATAGCATTTTTCCACGAGTTCTCTTGAGGAAAGGGCTACAAACTAGAAATAGGTGGTTTGAGGTCCACCAGCAAGTGTTTTCAAATCCCCAGGCTCACAGAATGATTCATCAGTTGAAGCATCCTGCAGAACACCACTGAAGCATACCAAGGATACAAGTGTGCTGCTGAAGGTGTTATTTTAAGTATATATACTTATTTTTTTAAGTATATATACTTATTTTTTTAAGTATAGGAGGCACTACTGCTGGAGTACACTCAATTAAAACATTTAATGAGATTTTTAACCCCTTTGCCACCTGATTACAGTTAAGGTAACCAGAAGAGAGATAACTTCCCTTTCTGGTTAACAGGAAAACAATGCCAATGTTTTGTAATGTTACAAAAAGCTGAAACATCCCCAGCTGCAGAGGACACTATGCTCAGATAAACCACTGAGGCCTCTACTCTAACTGCTTATATTCCATTCAGAACAGCCACACATCCCTGCAGCTCTCATGCCATATGGAAAAATTCAAGTTACAAAACCACAAGGAAAAACAGTATCTCTTCACCCCTCCCTTTCCTCCCACACAAGTGTACTCCACTACAGTAAAATACAATTTCTCAAAAAAAAATAAAGAAGACATTGTTAAATTATCTGTTAAATAGTATAAAGGAAAATATGCATGATCATGAGGTTTAAAACAATAAATCCAGAAGACAAAATGATGCAAACTCTATCAGTTGAGTTTCTAATACACTGGGAAATGCCAGCACCAAATGCAGCTTTGTCACCTGCACTCTCCCTTTTCTGCCAGTTACACACTGGCATCTTACATCAGATCCAGCAGCAAAAAGGGGAGAGAAGAGCTGTGCAATTATGAGAAATTCCCCTGTTAAATGACCACAGTACTAAATTCAAAGGTTATTATCCTGTGCCCTATAATTATTCACATATTTCTGAACCACTTAAAGTTTAGATGGTAGGTTACTGATACACCTGAACTCCCCTTAGAAACCACTACAGACTCAGCTTAAAGGGAAAAGCCATCCATAGTAGTTAGCTTTGGTATTAATACTTAAATAGGTGCAAAAACCTACTATACATGATCACAGCAGGAAAGTTTAATTGCAGTGTTTAAAATACTCACCCAGAGGCAGAAGGTTTGCACCTCTAGAGAGTTAACTCGACCAAGTTCCTGTCTGGACTAAACAAATACACAACCTAGAAACAGTTTTGTAACCCATGGAATTTTCCATGGTTTTTCCTACCTCTCCCTTAGTGGGCTCTTTAAAAATCAATTACCAAATTGCCAGCGCCTCCCAGCTCAGAGATGCCTCACTTCAGACAGAGGTGTCTCACTTCAGAGATGAAATTATTTATAAATATACTCGATAAACCACTGATGAACACCAAAACTGTAAAGCTGAATCTATACCATTTCCCCCCTAGTGGAAAGGGAGCATACAGGGAGCCCTCATCCAGTTCACAGGATAGAAGCAGAATGAATCCTGTTACAAAAGATGGATATAAACAGCAAAGCACCACCAGGTACAGAGCTGCAAGAGTTAAAGATGCAGATTAGCATTTATTTAAGATTAGAGCTTATGAAAAGAGAGCAATAAAGCAGCTCCTGCACTACCAAATGGTGATGTAACTGATTTAAACACAAAGAGCGGAAAAAGTAACCCAGGCAGGAAAGGAGAAAGGAAAACAAGGATTTCCTTTTTATTTGACTGACATCACCTCGACTTTGCACTGACCTGTGAATACCCAGTTCCCATCATGCTGAAGCCCTCTGTCCACATTAAATCCCTTTACTAATGCTCTGGAAATGACAGAGCAGAGGCAGCAGGAGCAGCAGCAGTGATGTGTTTGCTGCCAGGGTGACTCCTTTCTGATACCACAGCTTTTTTGGGGGCAACATCAATGCCCAGGAAGAAGGGATTGCTCTGTTCCTCCAGAGCTCCCTTCATCCAAACAAGGAGAGGCAGTCAGTGCTTCCAACCAGATCCAAGCCCTCAACATAGGGAAAAAGATGTGCATGGGGTGGGGAAATGAGTGGTCAGGTCTCGCCCTGATAGGGAGTAAGGTTTGGGGTTTGGGATGCTCCTCAGCTTCCACCCAGGAAGCACACACTTGCTTCTCATCTGCTGGCAGAACAAGCTGGAAGACTCAAGATCCAGTCTACAACCCTCACACCTTTCAATTTACATGCAAGAAGCAAATGTCTGCAAAAGGAAAGCACTTGACTTCAAATTTGACTCCAGAAAGCCTGACTGGAATTCAGTGGAGGGAAAAAAAAAAAAGTCTCTTCTACCTCTGGACCACAGGGCTGCAAGTGAAAATTATTCAGTAATGTTCAGCATACACATTGGCTCCCTGATGGCAAGTTTTTAATCCACTTTAGAGAAGGAGCACATAGATTTTAATGATTTTCCAATAAAGAAACACACAACCTCAAAATAAATTAAACTTCTAACACAACAGACCCATGCTCACTTGTCTTTCAGTTCATCTACACTGTGGAGTATTTGAGTGTTTCTAACCAATGAAGTACTCTCTATCCTAAGATTTTTTTTTTTCCTAATTCTACAAAAGCCAAAAAACCACTGTACTCCCTCAAGTGACTTGGATTATTTAGTTAAAGGTGTCATAAACTGCTTATTAATTAACATATTATGTTATAATATATATTAAAATAAACATTCCTCATGGTTTTCTGGCATTTATCTGGTGCACTATAAGGACATTTTTGTGCTTTCATTTTCACCCTCTTTCAAAAGAAACAATTCCTTGAGAAATTTATTTCCTGCCCATTGTTATTTTCTAGGCGTACTAAAAAGCTCAAAGAAAAGGCAGACAACTTCTAACTAATTTCTCTCATATTTAGAATGTGCATTCATTGTCTGGATAACATCCATGTTACATTTCTTCTCTCCACAACTTCAAACTAATGCTTGTTTTAGCACAGTGCACGTACCCTGACCACATCCCACAAAGTCATGTATTGAAACCTACAGTTATTTTCAGGAGAACCACAGAGACACCAAGTCTTACCAAGAGACACAATCCTTGAGGGCATTAAAATATGGATATCTGGATATAACACAAATAGCAAATGGTACAAAACAGGCAGGCATCTTCCCAGTCTGTGCAGATTCCCAAGGAGCCTGTCCATTCGAGGTAATGCAGCCATCCTGCAAGAAAACTACAGATTAAATGTGTTTATGTTAATCATAACTTTATAGCTGATGTTTTTTAAGAACCCTAGAAACAGGAAAACAAATTCCCTCTACATTTCAAGGGGATTTGGATGTCTATTTCCCTTAAGCTCCTCAGAAAAATATCAGCCTACAAGATTTAGGGTTGTAGTATTAAAAAGAATTTCAGCACAAAAGATATCTAGAAAGAACACAGAACACAATTTTCACAAAAAAAAAAAAAAAAAAAGATGTCCAAGATTACACAGACTGCTCCAAAATATCCAAAAATCATAACTAAATTCCTTAACAGTTTTTCCTAATGCAAGGATATTCCAGTATACTTAACTTGCAATGCAAATATCAAGTATGATTTTTTCTGTTTTCTTACCAACATATATGGTTTTATGTTAGTTCATTTCATAAAGAAAGCTGGCATTATTCTTTATGTGTTTTGTTTTATTTTCTATCTTTTAATACATTTTAATAAAGCATGAGTTAAAAAACATACTTGCATAGGCTGGTAGTACTGTGCAACCACACCATATGTTCTGTTACCACAGACATCTGTGAAGACCAGGAAATGAATGTGGTCCTCTTTGGATTCAGAAGCTAAATAAAGCCCCCCTGTAACAAAAGCAGAAACCTTTTCTTTAGCTACATACTGCTTGAAAAGCAATCCATGACAAATACTGCACATTTCCACTTAATTTCAAGAGTAATGTCTAATTTCAAGGGATCAAAATGCACATACACAATCAATTTGATGTAAAGGTTGTTACAAAGTCTGTAAGCCACCTATTACTGAAGTAGCAAATTATAATTATTCTGCATTTTAGCTGGTAAAATACAGTAGGTCAGGTTTGTTCACTTCTTTTTCTTTTCAAAGTATTTATAAGGTCTGCAATAGTGACATGCACGTTAAAAATTCTGCAATGAACCTGGAGTAAACAGTTGCTACTTAAGGTATATCTTAATACCAAATTTAAAGTGAGAGAGTTCTCAATCATTTTGAGAGGAGGAGGAAATCACAAGTGTACATGCATGTGCACCTCACTCAAACCATGATTTGCCAATAAGGTCTAAAAGGACTTTGGGGTTCCCCATCTTGCAGGTGTTGCTAACACCACAGAATAAGTCTAACACCACAGAGTAAGGCAAACATTCACCACACAGAGTGAAGGCACCCCAGTCAAGTAACAGCTGCTTTCATCACAGACCTGCTCACAGGCAAACACATTTTTTTTTTATTCTGTGGAACATAAAAAGATAAAGAGAGGATTATCATTAAAAAAATTAAATTAAAATGGCCGCACCATGGGTCAACAAAGACATTATTAAAACACTTCTCATTAAGAAATGTGAGCTGAACCATACCTGGGAAGCAGAGCTGTGGCAAACCAATAAGATCAATGTCCTTTGGAACTGTGATGTCCTCCATATCAGGTGCTTTCTGCTCCCCATTGAGGCTCTTGACATTTTCAATCTTTGGTCTCTCTTTTTTCTTTCGGAAAGACCGGCGTTTACTTTTATTCAAGGTACTTCCCCCATTGATCACCTGAGCATCATCTCTGCTGATAAATGGAGGTACAAACACAGAAAGAACTTCAGGAGTAAGAGGAGGAAGACTTCTCAGTTTTCTTTGAGTGCCCTATAAAAACCAGAAAAAGAAAACAGGAACAACCACTAAGTTGACACTCATCCAGATAATTTTCAGACCATTTTTAGCCCTCTTTTCTCTCCACCCCTAAAACTGTGGGTTTATATTGCATTTTTTCCTTCTTACTAAATAACTGATTTTTTCTTCTATTTTTTCCACTTTACAAGGGCACAATATTCTGGGCATTTTCAATAGGCAAAAAACCCCCCACCATTCTACATCATTCACAATGCACCATGTCAGCATTAAACCTTAGGTGTAAGAAAACTAGCAAGCATCAAACACAGTATTCAACCCTTTGAAGCATTCAAATATAGTATTTGAATACTTATTCAAATAAGTATTCAACCCTTAGTACTGGTAATAAGATAAATCAGGCAACAAATAAAAGAAAACAAAGAAAACCAGATGATACTGATGACTACGTGGAACAGGCATCCCAAAAGCATGTACAAAATTACATTTTTTAGTAGGCAGCTTTGTAGAGTACAAGTGCACTGAGAGCCCTTGCTGCCTTGCTATGAAAAACCTGAGGAGGAAGTGATCAGAAGGCATTTCCTTGTTCATGGGAGAACCTTTTGTATTCTTGACCATTCTCTCTAGTAGAAACAATCAGCTGCATTTTCAATTACTTCTCTGAAATTTTAATTCTCCCTGCAAGGTCAGAACAGCAAACAGAAGCTTTGTTTAATCAATTTGGAAAGAGGAAAGGTGAGCCTCAATGGGGCTGAAAATCTGTTTCATTTTCTACTTTTTCCTAACTGATCACACATACTGCTTCTACGTTCAGACATGTGCATCAATATTATTTGTGTTTAAGATACTCCTTGACAACCAATGCTGACCTCTCTCACACTTTCCCTGCTTTAAAACAGCTACAACATACAAAGCCCTAGTGTTTTACTTAAGCCTAAACTCAGAGATTCTGAAGTGGAAAGAAATTAGAGTGGAAAAAAGTTCAGGTGGGTACCCAGTGGGATATTCAAAAGAAAGCCATGGTTTTAAAGAGAAAATTACAAATTGTGCTACTGGGTGCCATATCCTGCCAGCTCTAAGTGTTGTTAGAAATGAAGAAACTGGAAATGCAGATAAATCCAACATGCTCACTCCCAAAATTGCCTGCAGCTAAACATTTTGGGAGGAAATTAAGAATTAAGGCTCAGCCCTGAGGCTGTTATGTTAAGAAAAACCCAGACCTCTTCAAACAGTAGCAACGTTTACTTGGCAGATCTGCCCTGCAGAGGTTTTCATCACACAAAGTTCCTTTGACAGGGCAATCCCTGACTTCACTGAAGGCATCTCTGTGCTACAAAGTGCTGGATGACAGCCAGCCTCACATTTAATAGCCTCACAGTGTAACAGCTTCTAAAATGGCAGGGTCCTTGATGTCCAACTACAACAGAAACATTAAACACCTTTTTTTTTTTTCCTTTTCATTTTCCCCACAGAACAGCACTGTCAGCACTGCCACTGACCCAGTGACTCAGTCGTCAGCATTCAAGTCATCTCTTATTAACATCTACAGCCAAAGTCATATTTTCTTACCCTTTCAGTTCAGGGACATGAATAGGCAACAAAAGAACAATATTCAGTTGTTTCTGTTCTTTGAACATTTTATATTCTCGGTTTCTACTGTTACTTCTTCATTTTGCAATGCTTCTCTTTTGTTGCTTTTTACTATCACACATCCTTGCATCAGCCACAGCTTCTTATAAACACTGATGTCTTTTCTTTCCTGTAATGCTGCAAGGTTGCAGAAACCAGGGACTTCATTCCATCCCCAGATACTGATTATGCTCCTGTGCCCTACATGGCACAGATAAAAGACAGATTTTTACAATGACCTCACTATTTTAGACACAAGCAAGATGTGGAGTCTTGAAACCACACATCAGAGCATCATCTCAGGAACGTGTTTCCTTCATCTCATCCTCCTCTTCCCATCACAGAAGTTAATTTGATTTTTAATGTCATGAAAGGACCAGCTTCTTCAAGGAATAACCAGGCAGGGAAAAGTATGAAGCCTTAGAAAATGTTGGAAGGGACCTCTGGAGTTCCTAGCACAATCCTTTGCTCAAAGCAATGATAAATGAAGTTACACAGGCTTGTTCTGGGTCTCATCCAGTCAAGTTTCAGAAATTACTCAGGAAGAAGATTCTTTTTCCTCCCCTCATGCTCCAGCCCTTACATAGCTTAGCTCTTTCTGGTCTTGCTCTCATTTGTCAGTAGTTTTCCAGTATCAAGGTACCCAAATGTGGGACAGTATTCCAGATGCAACCTCCAAAGTGTGGAGTAATAATTACAGTAATAACCCCTTCCCTTTGCCTGTGTCTAAGGTCCTGATGACACAGCCCATTTCACAGTTATTTTTCACTGCCATAAGCACTCAACAACTGACCAGCAATCAACTCAATCCCACCTCATTTCTGTCACACAACTTGACACCCAGGAAGTCACTACACAAGAAGAAAACCAAACAAAACAAAACAAACCTGTTTGGTGGTTACATCTGCATTAGCAGGGCCAGAAAACATGGTGCAGATGCTATAAAAGACAGGATCTGTACCACTCATTGTGGTAGCCTGATACAGAACCCAAAAATGGAGGTGATGGGGAGATCTGAGACAACCCACAGACAGCTTGCACGTTGTACTTGCCAAATCAAACCTCAGCTGAAGATAACTTAGGGGGAGAAAAGTCTTGTCAAAGATGATTGTATGATCCTCACTCATCTCATGCTTACAAAATACACACTTCCAACACTAACAAAAAAGAAAAGCAACTTCTAGCTGAAAATAGCAGCCTTTTTTCTCTTCAAATTGAAGTATCAGAGTAATAATTGAATAATTTTGTCAATAAGGACAAACAATGGATGACAGCCCAGGAACTTCAGGTTCATAAGCTTCAGTACAAAACCTTATCTTTGAATAAGATATCCCCATCAACAGCAGGTCAGTCATGTAAGACTTTCCTTCCTTTCTGAGGGGGTTATATCATGTTGCTACTGACTTTATTACTCCATATTACAATAAAGTTAAGAATGCACAAAGGCACTTTCAAGACCAAAAATCTGAAGCACTATCAAGCTATTTCACCTGTAAATATCAGAGGTGCTATTTTTCACTGAAACCTTATTTTCTGTCAATAAGGTCTCTTCTTTCTACACTCACTGCAACTACGCACAAAACATATTCCACCATTTCCTCATGCAGGTAATGCTGCAGAAGGAAAAGGAAATGGAGTAAATCTACAAAGCTGCCTTGAGACAGGGATTGAAATCCCAGTGTAACAGCTTGCAGGGACATTACTACAGTTAATACTGTCAAGAGAAGCAACTACTTTCCTGTCTGATACTCTGTTTTATACCTTGATCAAACAAACAACTCATAACCTGTAGTGTGATCAGAATAGACAAATAGCTTCTATTTTTTTATAGCCAATTTCCTATTCGTTGTTCTGAAGGGTTTTTGGGTTGTTTTGGCAGCAATAATATTAAACTGGGCAGATGGAATGAAAAAGAAAATCCCCTTCTTTTGGGTTTGCTTCACACGCAGATGCTGAAACAACACATGCCGATTTCAAAAGCCGAATGGTGGCATTTACAGCACAACTACTTCCCCAATTTGAACGTACACATGAATGAGATCCTGGAATTTGAACCTTTGCTTAGCTGGTATCACTTAAAGACACTGACATCAGCAAAAGCAGTCTCCTGAGAGAGTGAGCAGCAACAAGTTTCACAAAGACTTCTTTTATCTGACGCTATCAGAGCGCACAATCAAATTCAAGTTCAAGCAACGGAGTTCCCTGGATCGGGATTTTCAGCTTGGATTTTCAGCACGTGCAGTGGGCAGCCCACAGACAACTAAAAAAACCCATCCACACCTTCCAGCAAAGCAAAATCAGGACCAGGAGCTCAGCTGTTAAATCACAGGTGAAGCGGCTGCGGTCCTAAACAAATCATAAACCACATATTGAGAGCAGAAACCAAGCTGTCAACTTGTGCCCTATCAGCACTCCTCGGGTTGTGCCAAATCCAGAACAGGAAACTTGAAGGCAATAAGGGGATTTAACCTCACGTTGTCCTAAGGCTACAAGTTACCAAGTTTTATTCCCTATCTTTAGGTTTTATCTCCAAACAGAGGACGGGAAATGGGCATAGCACCAAGTAAAGGACATGCATTGTTCAAGCATTTTGTCGTCCCTGCTGATACAGAGCTACCTTACGATCCTCATCTGAGCTCATAGCCTTCCAAAAGGTGTAATTACTTAATGCTGATACTAAATTAACCCTACTTAGTTGATGAGCTCCTGTCAAAACAAGTTTTCTTCACAGCATTCGCGCTCTACCCGATGGCAACAGCAACGAGGCCACCCCCCGTAGTTTTCCTCAAGTCTCCACGGGGGAAAAGAGGCCCGGGCAGGGAGGAGATGACCTGGCCCAGACTCCGTGGAGACCTCAGGGCAGAAAACCGGGCTGACGGCAGCTGTCCCACGAACCAACCGAGGCACCCGGCCGCTGGGCAGCAACAAACCCACCCTCAACCTCATCGAACCCCCTCACCTGGACGACCGCCCTCACTCGCTCTCTCTGCACGCCGACCAGCAGACAGATCTCCAGCAGACCCGGGGGCAGCACGTCCTCCATGGCAGAGCGGGGCAGGGGCAGGCGGGACAGCGGCTCCGGCCGCTCCTTCCCTCAGGACCGCTCGGCCCCTCCCCGCGGGACGGAGCGGGGCGGGCAGCGCCCGATCCTTCGCAAACGCAGCCCCGCCCCCCCGGGGTATCTCGCACTGTGATTGGTTGTACCTCCTGTCGCTCTAAGAGCCTGGGCGAATCAGAACCGGCGGATGGGCAAGGGCGGGGCGGAGCCCGCGCTGGGGCTGAGGTGGCGGAGCTGCCTCAGGGCTGGCGGGAAGGGGGAGGTTGCAGCTCCGCTCCCTGCCCCGTCGAGTGAGACCCCGGGAAAAGCGTTCACCGATCCCAGAGGGAAGTCTCTGTTTGATTACAGACCTGGAGCACCTCACTTACACGCTGAGAGAGTTGGGGTTGCTCAGCCTAGAGAAGAGAAAGCTCCAAGGAGACCTTATAGCGGCTTTCCAGTACCTGAGGGGGCTACAGGAAAGCTGGAGAAGGACTTTTATCGAAAACACGTAGTGATAGGGTGAGGGGGGAATGGTTCTAAGCTGAAAGAGAATAGATTTTGGTTAGACATTAGGAAGAAATTCTTCTCCTGTGAGGGTGGTGAGACACTGGCCCAGGTTGCTCAGTTGTGGCTGCCCCATTCCTGGCAGGTTGGATGGGGCTTGGAGCAATCTGGCCCTAGTAGGAGGTGTCCTTGCCTATGACAGGGGGTTGGAACTAGTTGATCTCTTTAAGGATCCTTTTAATCTAAAACCATTTGATGATTCTGTGATTCTCCCAACCAGCCAATTTCCCATTCCCCAGTGAGGCCATTGCCCTCAGGGAATCAGAATCACAGAATCAGCCAGGCTGGAAAGGAACCTCTGAGATCATCAAGTCCAACCCTTAATCCACTTCCACCGTGGTTCCCAGCCCATGGCACTGAGTGCCACATCCAGAGATCTTTTTAAAAATCTCCAGGGATGGAGAATCCACCCCCTCCCTGGGCAGCCCATTCCAATGCCTAATCACTTTCTCTGTAAAGAATTTCTTCCTAATGTCCAACCTAAACCTCCCCTGGCACAACTTGAGACTGTGCCCTCTTGTCTTGCTGAGAGTTGCCTGGGAAAAGAGCCCAACCCCCCCCTGGCTCCAACCTCCTTTCAGGGAGTTGTAGAGAGTGATGAGGTCTCCCCTGAGCCTCCTCTTCTCCAGCCTCAACACCCCCAGCTCCCTCAGCCCTTCCTCACAGGACTTGTGCTGGATCCCTTCACAGCCTCCTTGCTCTTCTCTGGACCTGCTCCAGCACCTCAATCTCCTTCCTGAGCTGAGGGGCCCAGAACTGGACACAGGACTCAAGCTGTGGCTGAGTAGAGGGGAGGTCCCTCAGGGCTTCCCCATCACTGGTGCTTCTGAGAGATGAGTGAGTTCATGGCCTGATGGCTGGATAAGTGATGCCATTCCCTTCTCTTTACTCCAGGTGACTCAGCAGGGGTATGTGACTCCCGCTAAATAAGTCTCCTATTTATCACGGATCACAGTTGCAGTGAACTGTAAGCACAGAGCTGACTGCAGACTGCACAGTGTTTTCACTGCAGTGTTCTCAATGGAGCTTCCCGTGCCACTTGGGGACTCCAGGATTTCTTTTTGAGTTGTTTAATCTAAGTAGACAATGACTCACTCTGTATGTATTGGCTTGGTGTAGCTGCTCACTGAGAGGATTGTGTTTCCTCTGGGATGGGTCCATAAAGAACCCGGAACTGCAGAGCAGAGTTTCTCTGTAACTGATGAGATGTAGTTTCATCACAACCACAAACTTTTTTTTTTTTTTTTTTTTTTTTTTTTTTACTTTTTTTTCTTTTTTCTTTTTTTTTTGTGGACTAGTGTTTACATGATTTAAATGAAGTAAAATCTCAGTATAAATGGCTCCAAGCTTTCACAAGTTTGTTATCAGTCCAGGGTTCAGAACAGACTCTTTCAAAAAGTATGAAGAGCAGCAGAAACACAAGGTGTGATCTCAATGGGGATTTTATTATCTGAATTATTCTGGTCTTAAAACTCAGGATTATATGGCCTATGCTGTTCTCAAATAACTTCTTTAGAGGAAGTCACAAATGCAGGATATAGGAAACAATGTTTATACAGCACTGACTAAAGAAGGAAATTCTTGAAAACCTGGAAGTTCAGGGATCACTTCTTCAAAGTGATAGAAGAAGACCATAGGCTCAAAGATTTATGTTAATTGAGGTCAGAAGAGTTTGTTAAAATTCTCTTGTTTAGCTTATGTGGCCAAGGCCAGAATCAGAGTGATTCCCGTATTAAATCTTTAAATTCTGGGTGACACCACAAGTTCCTGCAATAGGGATTGCTAACAATCACTGTTAAAAGTTAGTTATCTCATTTTTAGTTTCACTATTTAGCTTAGCTTTTTGCCACTGGACCTTGTTCTTCTTTGTCTGCTGTTTGAACAGATTCTTTACTACAAAAAGATTTCTCCTTGCAGATTTCAAGATTATTAATCTCAATTTATTTGTAAGATACAATTCCTTCCTAATCACTTGTGTGCATCTTTTGTCAACCCTTGCAAATATTCCCAGTATTATTTTTGAATTATTAGCAACAAAAATAAGCTTTACTATCACTGAGTACACAGTGGTAAGTCACACTGCTATTTCTAGCTGATATCCCCACCTAATTAAAACAGAGAAAGACTGATACATGAATCATTCAAAAAGGGTGTAATGTTTAATTGGTTATCTACTATAACCTGGTATTGTTGTCCCAGGGTTATTACTTCCAACATGACAGTCCTGCATTTTACAGTCATTAACCTATGGCTATGACCTAGAGTTTGACCACATTAAAAAAAAAAAATTACAAACGAACTGAGGCTATTAAGCATCACAAGTCACACAGTAGTTAATTAATCTGTATCATGATTAGTTTCTGATTTATTTCCTCTCTGCAATGATAAATACTGGATGATTCTTGTTCATAATTAATGTAGCCCTCAAAGCATGGATACGGTGAAATTATTATCAAAACAGAGCTGCCAGATGAAAGGTGCTTATGTGGATCTGATAAATTCTCAAGAACTCTAGAAGTGGGGAACCTTGCAAGACAAAATAATTCTTGCAGAGAAGAATGCCTCTGTGCTACTAAAATATTCATGTATTTAAATAACTTTTAATCCAAAGAAAAAATGGTCAACTGAGGAAGGAATTCCAGCTTTTATTATGTGTTTTCTTCTTGTAGATCACAAATTGAGTAAATGTTTGTTTGTTTGTTTGTTAACTGATGTGGTACTCAGCTGCTGAGAGCTATATGCAGAAAAAACTGCTGATCTTGATATATCTTTAACATGGGCAAGGCTTCATCAGACCTGAGGGCCATATCTGAATAATTATAGGTTCCCTTGACACAGAAATCTAATTCAGCTTCCAAATACAGTGTTTATGTTTTAGCTGAACTGCCTCTATTAGGAAGAGAAAATAATCATACCAGTTGTGTTTGTTTGAGGTGATCTTTCTTATAAAATGTAACCTTTGAGTCATTCAAGGAACTAGTGAATGGTATTCCCTGGAAACTGCTCTCAAGGAGCTGAAATGAGCTGGCAGCTCTCTAAGGACATTATTCTTACAGTGCAGGAATTCTCAGTTCCCATCTGTAAGAACTCAGAAAAGGAAGGCAGGAGAGTAGCATGGGTCAGTAAGGACCTCCTGGTCCAACTGAAGTGTAAGAAGGAAATGCACAAGCAGTTGGAGGGAGGGACATGTATCCTGGGATGCCCAGATAGGTAGGGGTGAGATCAGGAAATCTAAAGGTATATTTAGAGCTGAATTTGTCAAGGAATGCCAAGAATTATAGGAAGGGCTTCTGCAGCTATGTTGGCCAAAAATGGAAATTTAAAGAGTACAAATACCTTCTTATGCACACAGGTAAATAACACAGGAGTGCTGGTGAAAACCAAAATGAAGAAGGCTGAGGTACTCAACAATTTGTTCAGTTCTCAAAGGTAATCTCTCTTCCTGCACCTCTCAAACCCCTGAACCTCAAAGCAGGGACTTGGAGGAATGAAATCCCTTCCATAGTAAATTGTTCAAGACCTCCTGAGGAATCTACAGGAATCTACCTGAGGGACCAGGGGAGATGCACCTCAGGGAACTAAGGGAATGACATAATGTAGTTGCCAAGCCACTCTTCATCATGTTTGAAAAATCAAGGCAGTGAGGTGAAGCCCCCAGCCACTGGAAAAAGGGAAACATCATGGCTGTTTTTTTTAAAAAGAGTAAAAAGGAGGGCACTGGGAACTATTCAGCCTCCCCTCTGTGCTCAGGAAGATCACGGAGCAGATCCTGCTGGAAGATGAGGAGATGAAATTGTGCCCAACTAATCTAATGTCATGCTGTGATGGACTGGCTGCATCACTTGACAAGGGAAGTGGCACTGATGCCATCTACCAGGACTTCTTTAAGGCTGTGGTCTCCTACAGCATTCGTGCCTCCAAATTGGAGGGATTTGGGTTTGAGGAATGGGCTGTTAGACTCAGCAGGAGCTGGCAATGTGCACTTCCAAAGGGGCTTCTAGGAAAGACACTTTTTTTACCAAGGTCTGTAGGACAAGAGGTAATGGTTTTAAGCTCAAAGAAGGGAGATTTAACAGATATAAAGAAGAATTTATTTTTTTTTTATTATAAGAGTGTTGAGACACTGGAGCAGCTTGTGCAGAGAAGCTGTGAATTTTCCATCCCTGGAAGCACTCAAGTTCAGGCTGATCAGAACTTTGCCCAATGTGATCTGGTGGAAGATGTTCCTGTCCATGGCAGGGAGGTTGGACCAGATGACCTCTAAGGTACCTTCCAACCCAAACTATGGTTCTGTTCAGTCAAATGAACCCTAGCTCATGTAGCACTAAAACCATTCAATAGATTTTCATCATAGCATGATGAAATATTCATGTTTATAAGTCTTCTTTGATCTTTGGTACCCACAGTATAGGACTGAGTCCTCAACACATGTATTCCCTCTCAATGCATTTGATAAAACCACTTGATAAAAACAGCTTTGAGGTAGAACTGAGATGGGAATTTTCCCTCCAGAAGCTCTAGAACAGTGGCTGTGAAGTGCTTGAGCAGCTTAAGAGGTTTCAAAATACTGTGATGGGCACGTTCTTTTAGTGTTGGTTTTTATTCATAAAAACAGCTTTGAGGTAGAACTGAGATGGGAATTTTCCCTCCAGAAGCTCTAGAACAGTGGCTGTGAAGTGCTTGAGCAGCTTAAGAGGTTTCAAAATACTGTGATGGGCACGTTCTTTTAGTGTTGGTTTTTATTCATGCTTGTGCATCTTTTCAGTGCTGAGGACTACACACAGACTAACTCAGGACTTTGTACCTGAACTCTGGCAGAGTTTCACCATGATCTGTGGTATTAGGACTACAGGAATTTCCTTTGGAAACTGAGTGTAGACATCAGTTGTATTCTGCATGTCTATTGATACATTGCTCAGTTCAGTATCTTCCTTTTTGCTTCTGATTAAGGTTGTTGCACAGCAGTATCTTTAGGTGAGAACTGAAATTCAGACCATTGCTTCCCTCCAGTACCAGGTCCGCAGGAATATCCATTTCTGTCTCTATTTTAAGGAAGATTAAATAGATAAAAAGTCTTTATTCTGTCTGGTGAGAACTGTGTGCTGTGCTCAAAGAGAAGAGAGAAAGAACAGCATGAAGTAGACTGTGACAATTATGTGTCAGACAAGACCTTGCTGTCTAGAAGATCATGGAAAAAAACCACAGCATGCCAGGATTTTAAACTTTTTGTCTCTAAAATCAGTTCTTGCTAACAAGACTGTTTGTAGGAGAAGGATTTGTTTTAAGCAAAAGTCAGGGAGGCCAGCTTGACATATCCTCTTCAACTTTAGCATTTCTCATTTTATATCCCTTCTTCCAGAACAATGAAAGAGGAGAATTTCATGAATCTTCAGGAAAAGATCTTGAATGCAGATACAGCATTACTTTCATTGCAGGACAATACACTTTCTAATTTTACACTGATATTTATAGCCAAGCAAACACTTACAAATGGCATCATTATTTTCAAGCTAGAATTTTCAAACTAGAGTCCTTCAGAGTCTTAAAATTCCTCTCTCATTGTCTCAGACATTTATTCACATTCATAATGCAACAAGAACTACTATGAGAACTCTTTGTTGTCCCAGGTACTGTCAAGTGCAATGACTTTGACCCCAATATTATTCTTGCAAAAGGCAACCAGGTTCAGCATAAATGAAAAGGAGAACAGTCCAGGGATTTCTGCACCTCTTCAGTTCTATTTGCATCTTCTTTCTTTTTTACTTGGCTTGTCCAGTCTGTGTCACCACCATTTATGATATAACAGAAAACAAACCCCCTGCAACACTGACTGTGACTTAGCATACATCTCTTTAACAGTGTTTAGATTTGCTTCACTGACATTACAGAAAAATGCCAGCACAAGACCATTTTTCACAAAGTTATCACCAGAGGGGATTTATATTCTCCACAGCTTGTAGCTGCCCATGAGCTGGAGAAGTCAGTTACTCAAGCTGCAGAAAGTTACCCCCAGTTAAATATTTTACACAGAAATGCACCCCTCAAAGCTCAGATCCTTGTGATTTGTCCACATATGCTGAAGGGCTTTGTCAGGTTTCTCCCTCCACCTCTGGATAAGGTTGTGCAAGAACTAAAACCAGGTAGAGTGAACCCTTCCATTTCACCCTGGGAAATGCTCTTAAGCTGCCTGGTATAGACACATCCTGGAACTCTCAGCCTAAGTCTTTCAATCTGCAAAAATACCAACTTAATTAATATGCTGTATGTAGAATACTCTTTGGTTTATATCATGACTGTAATTAATTACCTGAGTGTGTGTCATCTCCTTTTAAACATAAAGGTAGAGCAAGCCACACTGTGAGTAAAGGTGGGATATGATGTAGATGAGAGAGAAGGGTGACATAACCACACATACATGTGCTGTGTGACCTGGTGTTTGTGCCCTACCAGGGAGGCAGAGGATGCTAACAAGGAGAATAAAATCTCCTTTTCCCCTCCATCATCCCCATAACCTAGGAAAAGCTTCTGCACATGTGTGATAACCATGTGCAAGACTGGGGTAAAGACATTGGTAAGCCAGGAAAAAGTCAGTGGAGAGCTGCTGAGATGGTCAGGGCTGAAGCACTTGCCCTGGGAGGAGAGTCTGAGGCAAAAGGTCTGGAGAAGAGAACCTTCAGGGGAATCACTAGCCCCTTCAGGGGAACCACTAGCCCCTTCAGGGTCTTCAGGGGATCCAATAGCAACCCCAGTTACCTACAAGGTCATTGAGAAGACAGTCAGGCTCTTTACCAAGGTGCACAGGTGGAGAAGCAGTGGTCATAAACTGAATCAGGGGGAAGAGCTGATTGCATTTAAGAAAAATAATTTTCATTCTGAGATTTGCTGTGCCCTAGAGCAGAGACCTAGAGATGTGCTGCCTCCATCTGCAGAGGTTTTCAGGAAGAAACTGAATAAAGCCATCAGCAAAGTGGTCTGACTACAGCTGGCCATGCTTTGAGCAGGAGGTTGAGCTAGAGATTTCCTCAGGAGGTCCCTTCTGACCTGGATGAATCTCTCCTACTCAGGGACTCTGTGGACAAATACTGCAAGGGCATTGAAATTTTTTTACATAAAGGAAACAGAATGTTAGAATTCTAGCCAACCAAGTACAGAAAATCCTCCACCAGTTGTACAGTCAATGACCTTTTAATTTAACTGAAATAATTTTCTGTGATGGAATAAGGAAATGCTTTGGGTGTCAGTGCAACACTTATTCCTCACCTACTCTATATTTCTGATAAGGAATCTGGTTCTAGTTTTATTTTGCTGAGAAAATAAAAAATCAACCTGTTATAAGTCCCTGGAAGGGGTAAAAAAAAACCACCAAACCAACAATCTAAGCTTTATCACAGCTCCTCCATCTAGAGAAATGTAGCAACACTAAGCTGTCAGGGCTTGGCAAAGAACCAGAATAATTTGAGTGCTCTCAATATTAGAAACACTTTGCATTGTAGATAATGTGAGATATTCCTGAGGCTATAGGAGAGCTTATTCCTGAATCTAATCATTTTATGGCCAGTTTTAGCAATGTTTTATTTATGTGGAATGCATAACATGTCCCTCAAACCTGCTTAATATGACATTTGTTACACTTCTATTTCTTTTCCATCTGTCACAATCTCAGGCAGACAGAGATTTTGCAGCTGCTTTTATATTAACACTAAGATTTTATTACAGTTGTACTTTTACTGCAGTGCTGTAAAAGAAGTGCAGATTCAGATTTATTGAAGTGGTGGGACAAGAGAGAGGAGAGGTGAATCAGTTCATAAAGATAGACAGATAAAGAAAATAAAATATAAGGTAGAACAGTTTTTGTGTAACAGCTTCTTATATACATTAACATAAGAAACCTTAAAATACATCAGCTTCATCAGTTATTACTGTTAGCCTAGTGAAACCCATACTAAAAGCCAAACCCTTCTCCTCTTGATCTTTTTTTTAGCTGCACCTACATCACTCTCTTTATGAAAAAACAGCATATATAAAAATTAACTCTGTCATATAAAAATCTATCATAGAATCATGGAGATCATTGAGTCCAACCCCCCTGCTACAGCAGGATCACCCAGGACAGGCCACACAGAAACACATCCAGAGGGGTTTTGAAAGTCTCCAGAGAAGGAGACTCCACAACCTCTCTGGGCAGCCTGGGCCAGGGCTCCATCACCCTCACACTGAAGAAGTTTCTCCTCATGTTGAGGTGGAACTTCCTTTGTTCTGGGTTAAACCCATTATTATTCCTTGTCCTTTTACTGGGCACCACTGAAAAGAGATTGACTCTTTCCTCTTGACACCCACCCCTCAGATATTTCTAGACATTGACAAGATCCCCTCTCATCCTTCTTTTCTCAAGGCTGAACAGACCCAGTTCTCTCAGTCTTTCTTTGTAGGAGAGGTGCTCAAATCCCTCAACTATCCTCATAGCTCTTTGTTGGACTCTCTCCAGTAGATCCCTGTCTCTCTTGAACTGGAGAGCCCAAAGCTGGATACAGTATCCCAGGTCTGGTCTCATCAGAGGGGGAGAAGAAGCTCCCTAGGTCTGCTGGACACACTTCAAAAATCTTCTCTAAGCTTGGGATCTACTTAAATATGATAAGTTTGTTCATTTTTTTAAATATTCACATTACAAGGTTGTGGAAGGTCAGTCCAGGCTTGGATCCAGCCAGAAGTCCAAACAGTTGTACTTTCCATATAGAATAGCTTAGATTCCACGTGACCTCCACTGACTCTCATATAAAAATGCACCAAGAATGGCAATAAGGCAGCACGCAGCAAGGACCCTTTGTAGCAGTCTAATGCAGACACAAAAGGAAGAGGATCCATGGGCATTACTGTGTAGTTATGTATAAAGTGAGACCATGGCTGAACATGAGCCAGAAGTGTGCCCAGGTGGCCAAGAAGGCCAATGGCATCCTGGCCTGGATCAGGAAGAGCGTGGCCAGCAGGTCCAGGGAAGGGATTCTGCCCCTGTGCTCAGCCCTGGGGAGGCCACAGCTTGAGTCCTGTGTCCAGTTCTGGGCCCCTCAGTTCAGGAAGGAGATTGAGGTGCTGGAGCAGGTCCAAAGGAGGCAACTGGGCTGGTGAAGGGACTCGAGCACAGATCCTATGAGGAGAGGCTGAGGGAGCTGGGGGTGTTGAGGCTGGAGAAGAGGAGGCTCAGGGGAGACCTCATCACTCTCTCCAACTCCCTGAAAGGAGGTTGGAGCCAGGGGGGGGTTGGGCTCTTTTCCCAGGCAACTCTCAACAAGACAAGAGGGCACAAGAGGTCTCAAGTTGTGCCAGGGGAGGTTTAGGTTGGATATTAGAAAGAATTTCTTTAGGGAGAGGGTGATCAGACATTGGAATGGGCTGCCCAGGGAAGGGGTGGATTCTCCATCCCTGGAGATATTTCAAAAGAGCCTGGATGTGGCACTCAGTGCCATGGGCTGGGAACTGCAGCGGGAGTGGATCAAGGGTTGGACTTGATGATCTCTGAGGTCCCTTCCAACCCAGCCAATTCTAAGATTCTATGATTCTATGATTCTAACTTGACAGCATTTCCCTCTGATGCTCCTCATTCTCTAGCAGGAAGAGCAACACTGCAGAGCAAGATCTTTCAGAAGTGATTTCTGAGCAGCAAGGGTGCCAAGAAGTGGTGAGTGTGGGTTTACCAAGGACAATCATTTACCAAACTCTGTGCCTTTCCTTGCTGACTGACTCTGTAGAGGAGAGGGGACAAATGGATGTTGTTTACCTTTTCATGAAGCTTTGACACAGTCTCCCATAGCTTTCTTCTAGCCAAGCTGGGAATAAATGGATTAAACAGGTTGTGGACCTCCAAAGATCATCGAGTCCAACCCCCCTGCCAGAGCAGGGTCACCTATAGCAGGGGACACAGGGACACATCCAGGTGGGTTCTGAGTGTCTCCAGAGAAAGAGACTGAATATCACTGGGCAGCCTGTGCCTGTGGTCAGCCACCCCCACAATGAAAAAGCTTTTTCTCCCTGTGCTCAGTCTTGTACCTGTTGCCCCTTGTCCTAAGAAGGGTCTTAACATGGTTGAAAAGTGTCTGGATCAAGTTCAAAAGGGTTGGGGTGAACAGCTTGGAATGTGACAGCAGGTTATGAGATACATTCCTCAATGTTTGATATTGAATAATGTTTGTTGAATAATTGAAAATTATTGAAAATAACTGAAAATATTTAATATAACAATATATTGAAATTATATTATATAATTATATTACATATTATCATATATATTATCGTATAATTATATTATATAATATCATATTATCACATCACGTTACCATATTATATCACATCACATTATTGATATTATAATATTGAAAAAATTGAAAATATTATTTATTGAATAATACTCAGCACGTTCACCATGATCATGGACCAGGAGATGAAAGGCACCATCAGTGAGCTTGTGGGTGCCAGTATGGGGGCAGAGGTTGTTGTGCTGAAGGGCAGAGCTGACAGAACTCTAAGGAGAGATCTATTTGCAGGCCACCTGGAGAAAGGTTATAAGGAAGAGTGATGCAGATTCTTCACAGTGGGAGAACAAGAGGCAACAGTCAGAAGTTGCAGCCAGGGATACTCAGACTGAATGTAAGGAAAAAGGTTTTTCACCATGACAGGGGCTGAGCACTTGGGCAGGTTCCCCAGGGAAGTTGTGTAATCAGCTTTTTTAAGGGTTTTTGAAACTTATTTGGATGAGAAGCAGTGTGACCAGTTCTAACTCTGAAGTTATTGCTGCTTTGAGTGAAGAGTTGTCTGGAGACCTCCAAATGTCCCTTCTACAACAGCATTTCTCTTGGATTCCATACTTTATTAAGCCCATATTGTTTTATTTGTATCCAAGGGGCCTTAGAGATTTACAAGTGCAGCAGACTGAGAACAAAGCTCAATAATTTGCATTTATCATTTACATACAGGTGCACTTCTGTATCACTGTGAAAGTAGTACATGTAAATATTGCCTGACATGACAAACCTAGCAGTTAGGCACATGTTGCTGTATCACATATGACTGAAACTGGACTGAACATCAGTTCTTGTAAATAATTAACTCACGTTTGCTGCTTCAAAATCCCTGATTTGCATGAGGAGATCATGCAGCAACCTCTGCCCTGGGAGCAGCCATGCTGTCATGTTGCACTTTTGCTAATATTAAAAGAGCCAAAAAACAAAAAAAACCCCTCATTTGACAGTGTCTCCCAACTATCTTGTTTTCTATGGTTCTTGTTTATTCCTCCATCACAGCTACTTCAGTTTTCAGTTATTTGAAGAGCTGAGAGAACATCCCATCTAAAAAGGTGAATTATTCATCAAAGGTATTTTAAGAAATATTTTAATATAATATAATATAATATAATATAATATAATATAATATAATATAATTAATATAGTAGAATAGAATAGAATAGAATAGAATAGAATAGAATAGAATAGAATATATACAAAATATATAATAATTTTTAGAGCAATTCAGGCTTTCTTTTCAGGCATAGCTGAACCTAGTGCTGTCTTTCCTTACTTCCAACTTCTCTTTCTGTGTTTGGAGAATTCTTCAGAGTTGATTTACCTCCAATCTTCCAGTCTTCTAGTGGTATAAACCCATCAAAATATAACATTCCAGTTTGATGAAACAACATAACCTGACCTAAGTGGAAATGACTGAACATTATAAAAGTAGATTTGTATTCCACAGAGATTAAACTTGTGCCCAAGTTTCAAGTATCAGAAAGAGCAAACCATTTATGACAAGTCTGACCTTCCTAGTGTAAGATGATCCTTCCAGAGGACAGCTGCTGGGTTTCTGTTTGGAGAAAACACACAGTGCCAGGAGCTTTGGTCAGCTGCCAAGTGCTGTTGTAATATGTTAAAGGAGTGCTGGTGGTGAGTGTCAAAAGAGAAGGGTTGTTTTGTTTTTTTTTTTATTTTCCCATGAGCTGTCGTGAATGCAAAGTCAGTGTCTGACTTCTGGAGAGGAAAAAGAATTCGTCATGTGATTTGGGGAAAGCTTCCTCTTCAGAGGAGCAGTGACTCAGCAATCACTGCTCATGGCTGCTCCAACATTTTCAGCAGTGCTGTTGGATTCCTGAGGGTAAATTAGGTAAGAGAAAAATGCATAGAACTCCCAGAGTTTGTATGAAAAACTAAAAATAGATAGAGCCCAAGCTAGAGCTGGAAATAAAGTTATTAATTCTTCCACAGACCACTTATTTTTAAGTAAAACCTGGCAAAGAGAGAGACTTGAGTTCTCAGGTTGTGCCTTAAACAACCATGCCAGTTCTGTTCTCAAGCATGAGTTATGTATCAGCAAGTTCACTTGCTCCATCTTTTCTAAAATTAAGCCTTCAGCCCTCAGTTTCTTCTTCAGGATCAAGCCCACACAACTCATTATTGCCTTGCAACCTCAGACAGCAAATGCCTCAGGGTAGGAGGTGTTTTCTCTGAGTTTTCCTACAGAGCAGGGCACTCATCAAAGGCATGGGGATAGCTGCACACAGTAATAGTGTCATAGCAGTAATAGTTTGCTTTCTGGTATTTAATTGTTAAAGTTCTGGGATTGTTTTGAAAGAAAGCTGCTTTACATCTTTCAGCAGACTGCATTTTGGCCCCTTCACCCAACATGACTGGAAGTGACATTGATCCAGTTTGTGGAAGACATCATTCTGCATGGGCCCATCTTGCACCACTTGATTTTTTTAAAGCATGCTACATATGTGTAGTTTGGCACAACCAGGTGAGGCATTGCCTTTCAGGCCTTTCTTCAGGCAGGGCAAGATGCTCATAGGTCAAAAAGTTGATGAAACATGGATAGAATCCCTGGGTCTTTAGTGATGAGAGTGCATGCTTCTGGTAAAGGCTGATTCAACAAACTTTATTGTGACTTTCCTGGGCTATAGTTACAAGAAAACAGCACTTTTTAGTTAAGAAAGCACAGTGGTGGAGTTCATAAATGAATCAATAAACTGATTTTCCTGACAAGTCTCTTCATATTAATTCATAATATAATTAATTCATATTAATTCATATTTCCCCGGGTTTTCTCCTGGATTTAACAAGCTTTTTCATGGAATCTTTCTTACAGCAATTTGCTGCCAATATATTGCAGCACCAGTAGAGAGCTGACTGACTTGAAGAAGATATGATCACCTCTTCATAATGACATGCATGATTAGCCCTGCAAATCATGTAATTATGATAAAGATTTCAAAGGAAAGAAGGTAATTTGCTTACATACTGTCTAGAAACATTCAGTCTCTTGATGTGGAAGAAAACCTGAAGCTCACTGTGGAAGTCCTCAGAGTTACTGCAACAAGTCCAATCCAACTTACCTGGGAAGGGATCAAACAGATTATTAATAAAGCAGTGTCAAGGAAAGTGCTACAGGGCACTGTGCTGCAGTAGTTATTTGCAATGTACTATAAAGTCTGCATTTCTTTCAAAATTAAGATCTTTTAAAAGCAACAAATCGTGTTTGAGGGAAAGCATCCCTCAAACTGAATTTCTGAATGATCTGGACTGATTTAAATCTTGTGCAAAAACACCAGCCAAGCCTTCTGGTTTGCAGCTCAGCCAAAAAGCAAACCTTAAACACAAACAGCAGAAAAGCTTTGGCACTAAGCAGAATCTGTAATTCAGCACTAAACCAGCTATTGATTCCCTCATACAATATTTTGGTACTTTTGATTTATTTTTCCTAACAGCTAGATCCTACATGTGGGCTTGAAGCACCATTGATTCTTGGTGTCCTATGGATTTTTGTCATAGTCCTTTCTCCAAAGAGCTCACAGAACCAACAGCCAAGCAACATGGGCTTGTTTTGTCTTCATTCTCTGAGTACAGATGGTGCTCAGTTCTGCTAAATTAAAATAAATCTCAGAACTTAAATATAACAGCTACATCCTCCAGACAAGTGATTGCATAAATATGTGAATTTGCAGCCTTGCTTTCATATTAATTCTAACCTCATCTCACTTGTGTCATTGGGCAATGTTTTACCCTTATTATTGTTCACTACCAGTCTCATTTCAGACAGCAAAGCCAGATCCAGACACGTGCCAACTCTGATAATAAACCATCCATGGCTACCTCTGGAATCTGGGACAGAGCTCTGCAAAGCTGTACTCACCCCCCCAGCTGCCAGCAGGGAAAATAGGGAAGGTGTGTGAGATGAAGGTTCAGAGGTTGCCAGCACATCAGCAACAGCTTCTGATTTCTATTTTTCCCATCCTGTTTAAGGCAGAAAGAGCAAGCCAAGCTCTTCATAATTTTCCCATTAGTTTTCTAGCCCAGCTCTTCTCCTTCAGTGAATCCAGAGGAGGGCCATGAAGATGATCAGAGGCCTGGAGCACCTCTCCCTTGGAGACAGGTTGAGAGAGTTGGGGTTGTTCAGAATGGAGATGAAAAGGCTTTACAGAGACCTCAGAGGACCTTCCAGTACCTGAAGGGGCTACAGGAAGGTTGGGGAGGGACTTTTTACAAGGGCATGGAGTGATAGGGTGAAGGGGAATGGTTCTAAGCTGGAAAAGGGGAGATTTAGGTTAGACATTAGGAAGAAATTGTTCAGTGTGAGGGTGCTGAGACCCTGGCACAGGCTGCTCAGAGAAGCTGTGGCTGCCCCATCCCTGGAAGTGTTCAAAGCCAAGTTAGTGTGGCCTTGGAGCAACCTGGTCTTAGTGGGAGGTGTCCCTGGGCATCTCAGGGTGCTGGAACTGGATGATTTTAAGATCCCTTCTAACCCAAACTGTTCTATGATTCCACCCATCCTATTTCCCATGCCAGGAAGCACTGAGTCTCAGCCAGGCATCTGTCCTCACTCCTTAGGATGACAGGATTCAGACTGCCTGCAGTGATGGTACCCCTGAACTATCATCTGTACCTAAAAATCAGGGGTTTACAGATACCCTCTGGTTCCAGTCCTCAACATTTGTTCATGTTGCTTTCACCCTGTAGCTTTTGCACCACTCAAAAGCATCATGGAAAGACCCAATTAAACATTTTTTTTTCCTTTTGTCATGTTACAAGACAGTTTCTGATTTGCAGTGGGGGAGCATGCAAATTTTCTCTGAAAAGGGTCAGGAAGGAGGCTGGAGTCATCTTTTTTTTCAGTTCATAGTTTTCTCTACAGATTGTGTGACTCTTACCCTTGGCAGTGGATCTCAAAACTGGATCCTACGGAAGTCATGAGTACTTGTACTCCAGTGGTACCTAAAGCCCTCAGGCTCTGCTAAATGCAGTGTAAACTCAATTCTTTGCTCTGGGGAACATTCAGTCTCTGCCTTTCTTCACCCTCATCGAATATTCTTGCCCCCAGGGAGAGGGGAAGCAGGTAATGGCAGTGGGAACATCGACTGCTGCTGTGTGAACATTCCCACTGCAAACCCTGTGGGTGTCAATACTGATTTCTCTTCAGTAGCAGTGGTCATTTCATGGCATTCAGCCACCCTCAGTAATGGATGAGTCTGAATTGCAAACTTGGCTTTAGTCTCCACTCTTGCAATCATCTACCCATCCAGTTTTTCTTCCTTTCATTGACAAAGAGTAAAGTTCTCATTCCTGGGCAATCAAATCTGACGTCCGTGTTAGGAAATTAAGCTAATTAGGTTAGAAAACTCCAGAGAAACCTTCCAACTTGATTTGTTTTCTCTGATTCTGCATTTTATAGAAGCAGGTGTGTAAGATGTCCATGTCTGAGTGATGTCTGTGAGAAGAGGCCAGGAGCTTCCCCTGTGCCAGACAGAGCCAGCTCCCAAATGGACCCACCACAGGACCCAGCTGAGACAGTCAGAGACACTGCTGGCACCTCTGGGAAAACATAAGTAAGAAAGAACAAAAAAAGCTCTGCTGCATCTGAGAAGAGTGAGAAAAATGCAAGGGGAACAATGCTTAGACAGTGCAGAAGGAATCAGAGGAGGTGGTCTAGGTGCCAGGGCAGAGATTCCCCAGAAAGATTTCTCCCCATGGAGAAAACCCTGGTGATGCAAGTTGTCCCCCAGTAGCCCATGGAGAATCCTACTGGAGGATCCTACTGGAGCAGATGGGTGTGCTCTGAAGGATGCTGCAGCTCATGGGGAATCCACACCAGAAGCCCATGCAGAAGCAGGTTTTTCTGGCAGGACTTGCAGCCCATGGAGGACCCATGTTGGAACAGTCTTCCTGCATCCCATGAAATGGACTCATGGTGGAGCAGTTCCTGAAGAACTGTGGGAAGGACAGTGCTGCAAAAGGTGATGAAGGATTTTATGCTGTGGGAGGGACCCCATGCTGGAGCAGGGAAAAAGTGTGAGGAGCAAGGGGTTCAGAGTCAAAGTGTTTTGGACTGACCACAATACCTTCTCCTCATCTCCCTCCACTGTCTGGGAAGGGGGAGGTAGAAGAGTTGAGGATGAAGGAATGAATTCGAGTTTGATAAACAGGAGGGAGTGAAGGAAAGGTGGTTTGAGTTTTATGTTTGTTTCTCACCATCCTGTTATAATCTTAATTGACAAATTAAATTAGTTTTCTCCAAATTGAGTCTGTTTTGCCCGTGGCTGTAGCTGTTATCTCTCTGCCTTTATCTTGACCCATGAGGTTTTTTTTTCTTTTTGTCCCCCCACCAACCTGTTGAAGATGTTGGGTAGGGTCTGGCAGCCAGAACCAAAACCACCACAGCAGGTACTGAATTTTATGTTGGGGATGAAGGAGTGAATTCAAGTTTGATAAACAGGAGGGAGTGAAGGAAAGTTTGTTTGAGTTTTATGTTTGTTTCTCACCAGTCTGTTATATTTTTAATTGACAAATTAAATTGGTTTTCTCCAAGTTGAGTCTGTTTTGCCTGTGACTGTAGCTGTTATCTCTCTGCCTTTATCTTGACCCATGAGGTTTTTTTTTCTTTTTGTCCCCCCACCAACCTGTTGAAGATGTTGGGTAGGGTCTGGCAGCCAGAACCAAAACCACCACAGCAGGTATTGAATTTTACAAGCAATTGCAGCCATGCCCTCAGCACTCTGAGCACATGAACCACACTACAGAATTCATATTGGGATTTATTTGAGTGTTAAAAGGCATCAGGCTCTGCCCTTTAAGGGTTGCACTGGATCTCCACCACTACCCAACCCCTTGAGCCTGTGCACAGCAGAGTTCAGAAAGAAAGTGTTGAGTTCTGACACTCACAAGATAAATGCACATAAAGATACAAGTGTCAGCTGTAAACCTAGACCTAAAAACCACTGAAATAATGCTAACAGATTCCAATGCCAATGCTTTTTCTGTATACAGTGTTGAGGAAAATATGAGTGCAAGAAAATCTTGCAGCAAGGCTTTTCTATTTATGGCTAGAGAGGCTACTTAAATGATTTGATATCACTCAAGCAATTTAATATTTTCCTTATTAGGAAACAAAAATTTCAGCTATAAGTTTAAGTTGTTTGCTTTCATTGCTGAACTTTTGGGTGAACAAATGCAAGTGTGATACATGAATGTAACACAAAGTATTTTTCAACAGTGTTAAGAAAAGCAAGAAAACCCAGGAGTAAGGGAATACTGAATGGTGACAAACCAGTGTTACTCAGTGCCAACTGAAGGACTTTCATGCAAAGGTGAGCAAGAGTCACTGTTATCTCCCTTCCTTCAGTGCAGCTTTTTTTTTGTAAGTTTTAATCCTCTGCTCCTGCTACTGTCCACTTTTTTTCCAGAAGGAATTTAAAAAAAAAACTTCTGGCAGCACCAAGGATGGAAGGAATAAATACAAGTACAACTTGGGAAAAGTATAATTTATTCTGCTGCTGTTTATACATATTATCTGTTGATAAAACCTACTTGGAATGTTTCAAAACTGAGCACTTGCAGATCAAACAAAAGGAAAGCTCAAACAACAGCAGCTGCAAACCAGAGTTAAAGGCCCAGATGACAGTGAAGGAATTAGCAATGCCAAATGAAGTACAGCATGTTAGATTTACAACATCAAATTGCAGCATACACCAGCAATAGCTGCACAGAAAGAACAGGAAAAAACCAGGAGGTGAGCTGGTAAAAAAAAAAGCTTGGATGGAAATAATGACTTCTCTTGGGAGAGAGAGGGGAAATGCTGTATTATTATTATTGATGGTTTTAGTATGGCAGATGTGACAGCTGTTTGTGACACACCATAGACACTCAAGATCCTACTGGAAGGAGCAGCAGTGTCTGTCTTTGTGTGCAGACATCCTGGATGCACACCATGAAACTCTAAGGTGGAAAGGTCTGCTTTTGGCTTGTGGTCTGGCCAAAAGTGGCATGAGAAAATAATTGTAACTCTCTTAACCAGAATTTCCCTGACTCCCAAGACCACCCCCCCAAGTAACTAACCCTGCAAAAACTGATTAAATTTAGAGATGTTTAGGTATTTGAGTTCTGGGCATCACTGCCACTAATTTTAAATGTTAACAGCAAGTCTTTTCCCTACACCCTCTCATGCTTCAGGCTTGTAGGAACTGAGTGTACACAGCAGTATCTAAAGATGATCAGTTGTTGTTTTTTTTCTTAGACCAGAGATGAAGAAACCACTGAGATTAGGAGTTTAGAGTGGATTTCAGCTTAGGTTTGGTTGGTACCAAAAAGACAGATGTGATAAACCTCAGCTTAACTGTTCTGATGCAAGTATTGAGATACAGAATACACATGGGAAGTTTCAAGTGTCTTGAGAAGCATTTGCACATCTGCATCTTTCCTGTTACATCAGAGGAGAAAAAAATCCAACACTTGATGCCATCTACACATTCAGTGCTTAGACTCTCATTGGAATAATTAAGATGACAGAAAACTGCTTTTTTTTCAGCAGTTTTTGACTTGCAAATTATAGTAGCTAAGACTACCAAATGATTCTTCCTGAAAGATTGAAGGCTTCAGGGAGACCTTTTAGCAGCCTTCCAGTACCTGAAGGGGCTACAGGAAAGCTGAGGAGGGACTTTGTACATGGGTGTGGGACAAGGGGGAATGGTTTCAAACTGAAAAAGGAGAGATTTAGCTTAGATACAAGGAAGAAATTCTTCACTTTGAGAGTGGTGAGACACTGACATAAGTTACCCAGAGAAGCTGATGGCTGCCCCATCCCTGGAAGTGTTCAAGGCCAGGCTGGATGTGGTCTGGAGCAACCTGGTCTGGTGGGAGATGATCCCTGGGGGTGTTGGAACTAAATGAGATGACTTCCAACCCAAACCATTCTGTGATTCTACAATTAGTGCAAAGCTTACTGCTCAGATGAATGAAATTATAAGGAGCTGGATTTCCTCTCCCTGCCAGCCTGTTCATGTTGAACAGTTCCAGAAGCATTTTTCACACAATTCAGAGCAATGCTGTTGGTTGGCCACTCTACCAGTATTATAGTTTTCACATTTAATACTTGCAGCTCTCTCTCTTCTCTGTGACTGACCTCTGTAAGATGACAAACAGTTCACTTCTTTCTTCACCATCAGGCAAACAGTGTTGACTGCTACCATGCCTTCACATTCAGGACTGAGCTCTCTGCTTCTGTTTCAGCTTCTGTGCAGAAAAAGCAGGTATGATAGCTCCACAGGATTTATTTTTAATCAGCTTATTTACCTTGCTCCATCTGTTCAAGGCAAACAAACGTTTTGAACAGGGCAGCTGAGAGGCTGGGTTAGATGTACAGAGATGGTCAATCCTGTTCTATTTTAGGCAAATCCTGATCTTCAGATTTAATAAACAAAGATTTCTTCCCAGCTCTGTGCAAGCATGAACTCACAAACATATCTGTGAAGGCACAGGTAAGAAGCAACAATTTCACAAATAATACATCTCAAAATATGTCAGTTCTGGGGGCAAAAAAAGTGAATTCTTAACTTGGACTGGAAATTTTGAGCTGAAACTGCCTTGTGCATGGCAGCTGAGTTTCTTAACTTGGGTTGGTAGAAAATGAATATTTATAAGAGAAACTTGAGGATAAACCCAATCCCTTTCTCTCTAAACCCCACTGATTTATCTTTATCTTAGTCCAAATGAAACACATACTTTCTTCTTTCATTCTTTCTTTGGAATGTAAGCACAGCTTAGTTGGGGGCAAGCAATTTCAGAAGTAGCTGCTGATTTTGACTAGGGTTTTATATGTTGAGTTTGAAGAAGCTTCAGAGAAATTTTCACAAATGCTGTCTCTCTGACTGCAGCTGTACTGAACACAACTGGAGCTGTACAACCATTGTGGCTCCTTGGCAGTCAATCATCTCTGAGGAAGCTTGGGGGAAAATTACTTACCCTTTCTCTGAAAAACAGAAGTCAGATAAAATGATGGTAAACTGTGGACTTCCCTTCCCTAGCAGTGCTGAACAGAAGTGAAAAAACCAATCATTTGTTTCTTGCCAGCATGGTCTGCAGACTGAAATCAAAGTCCTGTCTTCTCTGAAGGCTGTACTTGGAGTGAACTCTTTCCCATAACTGAGATCAGGGTTTCCCCCACTGGGAAGTACTCCTTTTATCTTCCTTTTTTATGTGCAGTATCTTCCAGCTGAGAAAACCCCAGCTCCTTTTGTCAGCTGCCACTTAAAACTTTGTAGCCCTAGTTCTAGATTCTCTGGGGAAAAACTATTTGATTTTCACCGAGATTCAAAATTTTAGTTTTTCAACTGCTTTAGTTTTCACAGAGAGTTAAAAAATTTGGACTTGTTAAATAGTCCAACACGTGTCCACAGCCACAGAGAGAGCATCATGTCTGAGCCAGCCTGAAACCAGAGCTTAGGACTTGTTGACTTAGTTTCCTGTGATTTCTACACAGGTCATCTAACCCACCACCACTCTTCAAGAGTGAGGAAATCTTTCCCATGCCATAAACTTCCTTTTTATTGTAGAGCTATCAGAATTGATTCACACTTGATTGTCTGGAAGAGGAAGAATGCTGTTCTTCTGTGGGGCTCCAGCTCTGAAGGTCAGGAGGAGAAGGAGGGAGTTATTTCAATTGGTCATGACAGAAAATATTCATTCAGATACACTCAGCACGTCAAGTGGCATTTTAAAAATCCTTTGAGGGTGAGATGGACACAGCTGCAGGCAACTGCTTTTGTCTAGGCAGGAACAGGGCACAGAGGGGTCACATTTGCTCAGGCCTGAATCATCTTGCACGGATGAAATCACAGTAGAAAGATCTTTCTAAAGGCTTCTGGAAAAAAAAGATTGGATTTGACAGCCTCAAATCCAGCTCTTAAAACTAGGACAGAGAAAACCTTACAAGTTTACAAAATACTAAGAAACAAATCTTTGCAGTAATTCAAACAGATACAAAACCAGAAGGTCTGTGTTTCAGGAAGTGTTTTAGCTGCTGTTGCATGTCACAAACAACTGTAACTTCATACAAAGTCTTTTTCATAGTGGTGCCCCCAGTTGCCTGCACTGCAGACATCAGACCAGGAATATTCAGGGTCAGTGGGCTGTGCAAGGAAATGACTCAGAGGAGCCTCCTGATATTGAAAGCTGGAGTCCTTTCAAAATTATTTTCTGCTCCCAAATAATAGTTTGAAAGGAAATTTTGTATGGCACTGAGACATGTTTAAAATAAATGTTGATTTTAGATATGATGCTTACTTCACTTGCTATCTCAGCTGTGCAGAGGTAGGTCAGCTCTTGGACAGTAATGTGCTGGCTGTCAGTCTTGCTGTGTATTTTAGTTCTTTTTTTGCCATCACACAGGTAGGTAGCTCTCTCACCCCCAGTCTTTTTCTTCCTGAAATAAATACACATGTTAGAAGTGAAGTCAGAGCAGCCACAGCCATTCCAACCACTGCAAATTAAAATACAACCCAATCTGGTATGGCAGAGTCTGCAATTGCTAAAAAATTGCTTTGGTAATTTTCATGTTAATGACCTCCCCATCTCATTTCAGAAGGTTATGGCCTAGAGGCTTCCAATCTCTTTGCTCATTGCCTGTCTATAATCATGCTGCCTTTCTTTAAAATTTTTCTAAGACTTTTCCCTGGAATACTTGATTTAACAATACTCCACTTTTCAGTGGTATTTAAACACACTTAGACACGCTCAGGAATTAACCTTCATAACCTCCATTATGAATTCATGGCTATCATACTTACTACACAAATTAGCTACAGTTAGATGTTCAAACAATTAATTTCATGCTTTCTCTCATGCTTTGGGCTTACAAAAATATTTACAGAGCTTTCTCATTAGCTTTTCTCAAATCCATCATTAAGATTTTTTTTTTGCCAGTATACATAAGCCCTGGCAACAGCTTGTACCCTGTGCTGGCTGCTTATCACACTGATCAGTATTGCTTCCCTCTTGCCTTAAATTCCCCTCCGTGGCTGTATCCATCTGTTATTTCATGTCTTACATCTTTTGGGACAGGATTACCTTTTCATTTCAGATTTTTTTTTAATTGCTGGAGTCACAATATGATTTGTTCTCTGTGACTGAAATTCCAATGCATAGCAGTGAACAAATGGGGAGGTGGGTAGGGAAAGGCTACCTAAATATTGCCTCACCTAAAATACCCTCTGATGGATAGCAGTCAGGGCACTATCTATTTATCTGTGTTTGCATAATTTTTTTTTTCCACGATTGTGATCCTTCTCATTACCAGGAGGAGTCTGAGCATCCTAGCAAGGACGAAAAATCAAATTTAAAAAAAAAAAAAAAAAAAAAAAAAAAAGGAAGGAAGATTGCAATAGGTTACTGTAAGGCAAGGAGTTCCTTTGAAAATAGTTACTCATGCACGTTTCTAAGAGCTTCAGAAATCTGGAAAAGCTGAGATAAAACCTGCCATGGGTGCTTTTAGCCACTAGGAGCCGTGTTCAGACCATCTGCTGCCCACATCGGACCCGGCAAATTTCAGCGCTGAGGTCAGGGGAATAATTCAGATTTTCTGTCACCCCGGGCTGCAACCACCTACACCTCATCCATCCTTGTGCTGGGGATTGCCAAGATCCCCAGACGCCCAGGAATGCTCCACAGGTCCCAGCCTGAGCTGAGACATAAACTCTGTTAGGACATGAACTTGGACACAGGTACCAACCTCCAGGCTGGATTTCTTCCCAAGTCCCAGTGTGATCCCATCAGACCCAGCACAGACAGTGTTGATAGAATTGGAGGGGTTCTACAGAATCTTACACCCCCCAAAGAATAAAATAATAATAATAAAAAAATAATATTTTTTTTAAATTTTTTTTTATTAAAAAAAAATTAAAAAACATTTGCAAAGAGAGGGTTGTAAAGCCTTTGATTAGAGAGGTTTGTTCTACTTCAGCTAAAGGGCTCTTTCTCCTTATCAAACATGGCCTGCCCAGCATTGTTAATTGCTGTGGGTTAATAATACACATTTTTGCCTTCAGTTTGTCTGCCACTGGGTGTTTGGTTGTTTTATATATTCATTCATGCAAAGCTTGAAATGTCTCTTCTGGAGAGTTTTGCACTCCTGTGATAATCCCCTTTCAAACCTCAGATACCACAAATTTCTTTAGGAAAGTATCCTAGGTCAGCTGCAGAAAGATTGGAATATTGCTGTCCATTGCCTGTTTTACTAAACAGGCTTCAAAATACTAAAAGCTTAATGAAAAAAGTCCAATCTTTGTCACTTTTCTCAGTCAAACTTTGCCCAGTCTAACCAGTTCATACCCACACAATTTGCAGGACAACTTCACAAGCTTGTACAGAATTCAAAAGTTCAGAAGATTAATTAGAAATCAAACCTTTTGTCACTATTTTTCATTATCCAAGGTAGTAAATGATAAACAATTCTGCATTTAAAAATGCACGTGCAGTTTTTCAGTTACCATGGCCTTGACTTATTCTGGAAATTTCCACAGCACCACTACATCCTCTCATCTTTCCCAGCCCACTACAGATGGGAGATTAATTAGTTGACATATTGACATGTGATGCAAGAGGTTTGCAGTGCTGTGTGGCTCTTGTATTAAGAACAAGCTCTTGATAGGCACCTGAATAATCCACTGGTGAAATTTGGTTTAGAGCTGAAGAGGTATAAGCCAAACACTGCCTGCAGGATTGAGAAGCAGCAGCAGTGAAGGCATCTTTGGTGAAGTGGGTGGCATCAGAGTGACAAAGGTGCCACAGTTTGGACATTGGTTTGAATCCTGCTTGGCAAAAAAGTTGAAATTCTTCTGGTCCAGCTGTCAACTGGATCCATTTATTATCCCTGATCATTCAGGCTGAAGACTCACAGAGTCTGTTCAAAGACTTGTGGATACTGAAGTCTCACTGCCTTTGGCACCCCACAGCCTTCAGGTATTTTACTGACCTGCAACAGCTGCACAAAACAAGCTGATTGCCCATCACTTGGCAGTTCCCTGCTGTTCATCTGCAAAGACTACAGAGCCACAGCTTCAAAACCCTGGAGCTGGGCAACCAAACCATGGGAAGGGAATAGGTGGGCCCAGGGCATGGTGTGTGGCACTGATGTGATGGGTGCACAGCAGCCAAACACCTCTGTGGCTTCTGCATCATCTCTCTCATGTGTCTTCAAGGCTGGACTTCCATCCCCAGCCTATCATGTGTGGTATCATGATCAGAACTCTATAAAATGAGAATGAGAATGAGAATGAGAATGAGAATGAGAAGGGTTTCCTCATCCATGGGGCTCGCTTCCTAACATGTGTGAGATGCTTTGAAAAACCCCTGTTGAAATTCAGGGTAAATTTGGGTGTTTTAATAAGTAGTACATGAAGTTATTTCAGAGATCAGACTGCAGCACATGATGCTGGCACACTAACAGCCAGTTCTAGAAGGAAGCAGTGACATGGCTGTGGACTGTTTTGTTTTGTGTGGTTTTTTTTAAACCATCTACACAAAGAAGTCTTTCTAGCAACAAAGTCATTTTTGAGCACCTGCACCAGTGAACCTTGGTTTCCTGGGGACTGGCTGGCTGACTTGCACATCTAAAGAAGCAAAATCACCAAGTGAAGCTTTTCCCTCAGTAGCAGGACCTACAAGGTGTCTGTCCCACCTGGATTCTCTAATGATGCAAGAGCCTCCAGCTTTCAATTCTGCAATTATCCTGACACTTGTTTTAGTTTCTACCTGTCTGCTCTCACAAAGGTGGCATGAACTTCTGTTCAACATTTTGCATTTCTGTCCTATTTGACTGAAAACAGGTTTAAGCATTATTAACCAGAGGGAAGGATATGGGGAAATCCATCAGGTGCTGTTGCTCTGCAAGCCTCCAGAGGAAACCAAACAGAAAAAAAGCAATTCAGCTGCAGCCTGCATCAGAGAAATGTGGGAAGCTGCAGCTCTCACCAGAATGGAAATGCTCTGGCAGTAAAAAATAGAAACAGCTTCACTCTGGATGAAGGTCTCTTCCCAGGCATCACAGAACATCCAAACACAACCTTTTCCCCTGGAGCCCAGTGCTGACTGCATTTTTTACTCTGCTTGCAGACTGTTGTTGTACAGAAGCAGCACCGAGGTCTTAGTATGATCCCCAGGACAAAAAGCAAAAAAATAGATAAGTGGATTTGCAAAATCTGCTTTTTATTTCCCTGCTTAGAGAAAAATAAATTCTGTAGAGGGGACACAGAGAGAAGGGCTGAGAGGTTTCTGCAGACAGCAAGAAAACCTCCTCTGGCTGTGTTCCCCCTGGAAAAAAACATTCAGTGTTGTGATGCTAATTATGTCCCCCACATCTGTACCTTTTTGTGCTTTGGGAGGAGTTAATATTTGCTGCCACAGCCCCAGCTCTCTGGAACTTGCTCTGCAGGGTTAATGTGTGCAAACAAACCCACAATCATTTGTTTATGTCCTTCAGCTGCCAGGGACAATGCAGGCCCAGTTCTGGGCAAACAACCTCTCCCCTTGTAGGCAGCGAGTCACATGCAGAACATTAAACCTAAGTCATGTGCAAACTCACCCCTGGGCCTTGGCCAGATCCCTGCTGAGCCTCCCATACACGAATGTACAACATCAGATGGCACTGATACCTAAATCAAAGCTCTCCTGAGTTTTTTACTGATGTAACAGCCTGCAGATCCTTTTGATCTCTGCTGGCACACAGGTGGGAACAGCCACATCGATCCCAAATTTACAGGCAGAAGGCAGCACACTTAAGCATCCTACTACATTACTACAGCATCTTAAATGACTTCTAACAACACTTCAGAGACCTCCTTGGCAGAGCCTGGCCCCCAGGGGCTGGTAGTCATGAGGAGCAGGTGGCCTGCACTGCTCTCATGGGCTCAGTGTCATTCCATCTGTCAGAGGCACCATAAGGTATGGCCACCCTATATATGAGGTGTGTCCCTGCAGGGTGAGCTGCCCAGCTGGGGTTGTGTCTGCCTGGGAGTTCCTCAACCCTCTCATTTCCCTCTCTGCAGGATCATGGACCAGAGCTGAGCTCAGGGAGGTTCAGCTGAACCAGAGGAGGCAGCATTTGAACAGCATTTGGGAGAAGCTCAGTGCCAGCCCAACCCAACCCTGGGGTTTTCTGAAGAGTTTGACCCCTGACTGAAGCACACTGTGACCTGGGATAGAGGTTTGGCAGTGTGACCAGCAGGTCAGCAAAATATTTAAAATTATACATGATAATACAATTATAATTCAATATAGGTAATTATATTTTTAGACCCATTTTAGATTATAACCTAAAAAAAAAAAAAACCCAAACAACAAAAAAAACACTATATAGGTGTGACTGATTGTGCTTTCCAAACTGTACATACAATTACCATGGATAACACTGTGTGCTGAGATCTGTCTTTGAATATTTTGTGCTCTCTAGGACAACAAACAGCACTTTATAGAGGAAAAATTGCCTCCAGGCTCCCCTGGGTGAAGAGATCACTTGTTGCCATCCCTGAGCAGAGCATGGGGGTAGGTGAGTGCCAGCCCCTCACTTCTCAGTCTTTGAGATCTTGTTTCAGTAGGAAGTCCCTAGTTTAAATATTCTGGCCAGAGGTTGTAGCAGTTCAGATATGCTTTTTAACTTCAAAAAAGGCACACCTGACAGTGCAAATTAGTCACAGCTAAGGAAAACCTTAGAAAATACATTAAAATTAGAGCAAAGGCTTGTCTCCCAGGAGAGACTGGTGTTTTCATTAGCTGCAAAAGACAGATAAGATTTTGTGACTGTTTCCTATTTACATTTTGAGAGAGAGAGCTGCTGCATATTCTCATCATCCAGGAGCTCTGGAGTGCTTCACACCCCAGTTGTTTTCAATGATTTCTGCACTAATCACTTCTCTTTTGGAAAATTCAATTCAAGCCCATGGCTGCCTCTAATATAGGGAAGTTTCAATAACCTGTGGTATATTCTTTTTTGCATCAGTCTTATTTTTATAACCCCACAAACTTTCCTGCCAGCTGGGCCTGCAGTGAAGCCCTTGCTATGGAACTCTGACCTTCTGAGGTGCAATAGGGAAGGAAATCTGAAGGGAAAATTCCCTTTTGCAGGTTGTGGAGAGGCCTTGCAAGCCCAGGCACAGCCAGATGAGGCTGAAAGGATGCACACAGACATGTCCATCTCTCACCACTTGTGCCACACACTGCAGCAAGGTATTTTCCTATGAAGGAACCATAGAATGGGTTGGGTTGGAAGGGACCTTAAAGATCATCCAGTTCCAACCCGCCTGCATGGGCAGGGACACCTCCCACTAGACCAGGTTGCTCCAAGCCCCATCCAACCTGGATTTCAACACTTCCAGGGATGGGGCAGCCAAAGCTTTTCTGGGCAACCTGTGCCAGTGTCTCACCACCCTGACACTAAAGAATTTCTTCCTAATGTCTAACAAAATCTCCCCTCTTCCAGCTTAAAACCATTACACCTTGTCCTATCACACCATGCTATTCTAAAAAGTCCCTCTCCAGTTTTCCTGTAGCCTCTTTATGTACTGGAAGGTGCCTTCTTGTCTCCAGTCTGAACAACCCCAACTCTCTCAGCTTGTCTTGAAAGGAGAGATGCTCCAGCCCTTCGAGCATCTTTGTGGCCTCCTCTGGACTTGCCCCAGCAGCTGGGGCCATGTTTCTATTGATGCAGCCCAAGATACAGCTGGTTTTTTGGGCTAAAGCCCATAAGTCACCTCCTCACCCCTGGTGGGATTTCCCCATCTATGAAGATGGCTCTGAGGTGATGTGAAAGCCCAATCCCTTCCGAGTATGTTCCAAGGAAGGATTTCACCAGGCTATGTTCAGTAATTTCACTGTTTCCAGATGCTGCCCAGAGAGAGACACTGAAGAATGAGAGGAGATGGTGGGATTTTAATTTTTTGTTTTAATAAAATGTAGAAGTTTGTTTTCTGGCAGCTGGACTGCATTTAAACAGCCTGGCAAAACCTTACATCAGTTTTAAAGATGCACTTTACTACAAAGTAATTTCTGCTATTAAAAAAAAAAAACAAAAAACACAAAACAACAAAACCTACCCAACCAACCAGCCAAAAACAACCACTGGAGAAGCAGTCTGGTTTTATAAAAATATTTCAAATGATCGTTCTAGCAGAGGAAGTGAGAGAAGAAGCAACCTCAAAGTTTCATATTGTCTTCCCCATGGAGAAGAATCCATCCCTGCCTGTCACACGTGGAGCAGGTGGATGGGGAAGGCAGAACTCAGCTTTTTCTGGACCAGGACTCAGGAGTTTGGACTTAGGAAGGAGATGGCATTTTCTTTGGTGTTGAATATACAGCAGCAATGTCCCAACAGGACGAAATACTGCAAGATTTTGATAATAAAGACAAAGCTCATTAACCAGGAAGAAACAATTAGTTTAAAGCACAGAGAAATGAAAGTTTGGCCATTTACTTTAAGCCTCATATCAGCACATTAATCAGGAGAGCTAAGAACAGATCCAAGAATGAAGGAACCAGTGCCAAAACCAGCTCTATGAAGACAAATCACCACAGATGAAGAGGACAAATAGGAATCTACTATTAATTTCTCTCTATGTGCTCTTTAGGTGCTTGGGGTAAATCCTGCTTGGGGTGCATCTACCAGAGTCCTGGGCACTGCTGGGGAATTTCCTCCTAAAATTCAGGGCTGAAATCAGAAACTCAGTGCTCATACATACAAGAACCTATAGTTGTGTGTATAGAATGTTTCACACTTTGGAGAAGAGGCAGCAATGTCTGTGATAGCTTCAAACTGCTTAAACTTCATAGTGAAGTAGACTGAGAATATGAGCTGAGGGAAATGGACTGGGCAAGGATGAATTGCTCTGGACCAATGGGTCTGAGGAAGTTGTCTTAAAGTAAGGATTTGAACTAGAGATCCTGAAAAAGACACTGAAACAGGACAGGGCCTGGGAGATTTCCCTCTTTTAGATGTGTCTGATCATGAGCATCCTCTCCACTGCAGCTGAGATGGGAGTCTCCTACCTGAGCTGTTGCCCTCAGCAGGGTGGCTCATTCCTATTTTGCAAATGTGTTTCTTTCCACCCACCATGAGCAATTCCCCACTGGCATCACCTCTCATGTGGCTTCCAGCAGACCCTGAAAGATCCAAGACTTGATGTCTCTGGTTGGGAACTGCATGAGGTGCAGAAGCACCCGGGATGAGCTGCCCTGAGATACCCACCAGGCCACCTGCCCCCTCCTTCTCCAGGCAGCACTGGGACACTTTCCTTTGGTCTGGTGGCCCTTTGGCATGCAGCCTGGCCCCAGTTCCCACACTTCAGTGAGGAGGGGAGAATTTTTTTTTCCTGTCCTCATGTCCCTTCCTTTCCTCCCTCTGCTTGGGCATCGCGGCCGCAGCAGCGCTGGATACCAGGACTGTGAGTAAAACCTGGGAGAATACCAGCAGAGGAAATGCTTTGAAAATGAGATCTCCTACTTCTGTGCAGAGGAACAGGCTATTTTAGGACCAGATTGTGTAGGAGATATGGGCTGGGATGGGCTTAAAGGCAGCTGCTAAAGGCAATGCTGTTGTATTCAAAGCTTCCCAAGAAGCGAGGCAATAGACATTGAGTAAAGACACCTTCCAGGCTCATGGGTTCCTCTCCTCCCTCTTTGGCATGGCCTCTGGACTCAGCAGCAGTGGGTAGGAGCTTCTCCAGCCACAGAGGCCACCCTTGATCTTAAAGCAATGTGAGGGAGCAGCTCTGCCTTTCTCACCTTCCTGGAAAAATAATGATTTCCTCACAGGCTCCTAATGACAGCAGAAAGAAAAGGTTGTCCTGCTCTCCACACAAAAGAGTGGTAGCAGCCAAAATTCCAGCATCCCTGGGCATGTTTAGCAACACTGCTGAGAAAAATACAGCATCAGCCTCAGATTGCCCTACTCCCCCTCCAGCTGCAGCTCCCCAGCCCTTCAAATGACATCAGATAATTAAACACACTATGAAAGCAGCTACAGTGCACGTCAGAGCTCTGTTGGGTTTCACCAGAGAGGCTTCAGCTGGATCCTTCAGTTCTTAAATTTTCTCACCAGCAGTCTGCTGGGACTGGCCAGCCACACACATTTGTCATCACCAGAATCTTTAGTACACAGGTCCCATCTGCTGGGGCAGGCAGTACTGGGAAGCAGTCCCAGGAGCCTGGCATGGTGGTCACTTCATCTGGTCCTGCACCTGGTTGGGAGAAATCCCAAGCAAAAAGGCAAGTTGGGAAGAGAATGGATTGAGATCAGCTCTGAGGAAAAGGACTTGGGGGTGTTAGATGTGAAGCTAACCATGAGCTGGCAATGTGTGCTTACAGCCCAGAGAGCAGACCATGTCCTGGGCTGCAGTGAAAATGATGGTCAGCAGGTCAGGGAAGGGGATTCTCCCACTCTGATCCACTCTTGTGAGGCCCCTCCCTGAGGTGCTGTGTCCAGCTCTGGAGTCCCCAAGATGGGAAGGACATGGAGCTCTTGCAGTGAGTTCAGAAGAGGGCCACGAAGATGATCAGAGGGCTTGGAGCACCCCTCCTGTCAAGACAGACTGAGAGATGGGGTTGTTCATAATGGAGACAAGAAGGCTCTGGGGAGACCTCAGGGCACCTTCCAGTACATAAAGGGGCTACAGCAAATCTGGGGAGAGACTTTTTGCAAAGTCATGGAGTGATAGGACAAGGGTAATAGCTTTAAACTGGAGGAAGGGAGATTTAGGTTGGACACTGGGAAGAAATTGTTCAGTGTGAGGGTGGTGAGACACTGGCACAGGTTGCCCAGAGAAGCTGTGGATGCCCCATCCCTGGAAGTGTTTAAGGCCAGGATGGATGGGGCTTGGAGCAACCTGGTCTGGTGGGAGGTGTCCCTGGCCATGCAGGGGGGTCAGAACTGGATGATCTTTAAGGTCCCTTCCAACCCAACCCATTCTGTGGTTCTCCAAGCTGTGTCTCAGAAGCAGCTCCAGCCCAGGGCACTGCAGAGCTTTGTCCATCATCGCACCAAGCGCTCGCTCTGAGAGTCACCTGCAGATTTATCACCCTTCAGCCACACTTGAGCAGACCATTGCTGTCTCTATTCTTAGAGAGATTTACAGCTCTTTCTGCCTAGAAATGGCACTTTTTTTTGCTTCTTTAATTGAGTGATCTGTCTTTTGGGGAAATATTTTATTTCGTGCCGTATGTTTCAAGGTCTTTGACTGTGTCACTTCCACTTTTATTTAGCTCACCCTGTCACATCAGCCTTGTGTGCTTACTCCCTGTTCCACTATCCATGACAACCTCTGTGGCCCATAATATTTTTTTTTCTTTTATGCTCATCTCCATGGTTCTTCCCAAACTGACTCTTGAGACTGGAATGTAGCCTTAATTTAGGACTTATCTACATGGGAAGCTTTTCCGGAGATTTTGGGATAACTCCTCTCTGTGGAAGGACTCTCTGCAGCACACGTGTGCACAGTTGGGAGTTGTACCAGTGAGCTGTCACAGTTCACTGTGCCTCTGTGCCACAATAAATTAGTACAAGCACTAACTCAGAAAAAGTCCTTGGCTGTTACTGGAGAAAGGTCAGTGAAGAGCTGCGTTCATCATGTGGCTGCATCCAAAAAGCAAACATGCAGGAGGCTATATAAAGGATGGGATGAAGGGTTATGCAATTCTGTTACACAATGTATGTGATTGCTGTCATCAGAAGACTGTCTTCAGTGCTTGGTAATGTTTCAAAAATAAATAACCAGGCTGGGGAGTTCAGGGACAAGCAGCATTCTTGAAATGATGAACAAAAAAAAAAAAGCAACAAACAAAACACTATAAGAAGGATTGGAGCCTTTTATCTGGAAAGGGTAAGGTGTGATAAATCAAATAATGAACAGTCTAGGATGTTTGGATTAAGAATGCCTGGTTTTCCTTTCATATAATAAAAGAGCACAGTGTCACTGAAAGAGATGAGAAATGGCAAATTACAATTTTACTTCAGGAGCACTTGCTCAAGAGAATTACAAACCATGGAGCTCTGGAATTTACTTAAAACTCAACAGTGAGAAATTTTTATGTGGTAGCAGGAGCATGCACAGTTGTAACACTGTGCATGTGCTAAAAATGAAAGAAAACAAAGAGAAAGGAGACCAATTCTTCAATATCTATTCTATATAGGGGACTGATATTACACCAGCAGGGAAAAAGAGATATCAGGGCTTGTTTCCACCCTCCACTGATGTCTCCATTACTAAAGCCTCTCAGAAACAGCCCATCCCACCCAATAGCCATGCATCCAAGCAGACAGTGATGTCAGTGTTCCTGAGGAACAATGACAGCACTGAAGGCAAAGGAGCTGCCTCTTATTTCCAGAAACGTGTGACGTCTGCCCATTGTGCCCTGGCTGCTGCTTGGTGTGGCTGCATGCACCAGAGCCACTGTTCAGAAAGGACTTTCCAAGATTCCAGTCCAGCCAGTGAAAAATATTAAGTCTGACAGAGCTCAGGTTCGGTGAACTTCCATCAGATCTTGAATTCCAGCTCTGGTTGCCCTGGAAACACCAGGATGCTGAGGACACCTCATCTCCAGGCAGCTTTGTCTGAGGGGTTTGCTTGGTGCTGGGAGCCTTGGCCAAGCAGCACTTGCTGACACACAGACCAGAGCATCAGTTTCACTCAGCACCTGCAGGATGGGACAAGTTGCTCCTTCCTGGAATTAATCTGGGTTTGTATCAAGCCCAGACCTTTTCAGCTGAGTTTTCTTAGTTCAAATGCACACCTGTGCCAAATGGCAGCTGCTTCTGGCTTTCAATTCTTCCTTCCTCCAGGTGGGTGCAGACACCATGTCTCTTCTTTGGCCTGACCAAGTGGTGGAGGGAGTATTCAAACATATCCTAGAAGAAAGGGACAGTGAGTAGGCTTCTGGCCACTGTACCACAGGATGCTACCAAACACACAGCTGCTCTCCACCTGCACTGAAGGATGGAGCCAGGCTCACTGTCTTTCTTTCTCAGCTCTGTTACCACTTTTCCACCAATTTTCTGGACTGTCTGGTCTCCATGCTACATGAAGCTGAGAAACTGTAGCATTTATAGATTTCATTTGGAGTTATGGGTGCTCAGCACCTCTCAGTCCAGGACCTTATTTTGTTCTGCTTTAAAGGATGATATTTTTCTGGCCAAGTTTCTCCTTCATTCTCAAGGTTTCACAAAACTCTAATTAAAAAGTTATGCATCTAAATTTCCAAAATACAGGAAATTCTAGGAATGAATCGTAGAATCATTTAGGTTGGAAAAGACCCTTCAGATCATCAAGTCCAGCCACAAACCTAACACTGCCAAGTCCACCCCTAAACCATGTCCCTCAGCACCACATCCATGTGTCTTCTAAACACCTCCAGGGATGGTGACTCCACCACTTCCCTGAGCAGCCTGTTCCAGTGCTTGACAACCCTTCAGATAAAGAAATTTTTCCTAATATCCAATCTAAACTTCATGTAGTGCAGCTTGAGGCCATTTCCTCTTATTCCATTAGTTGTTGATGGGAGAAGAGACAACCCCCACCTCACTCCAACCTCTTTTCAGGTAGCTGTAGAAAATGAGAAGGTCTCCCCTCAGCCTCCTTTACTCCAGACTACACAATCCCAGCTCCTTCAGCCCCTCCTTGTAAGACTTGTTCTGCAGACCCTTCACCAGATTTATTTTCATTCTTTGGACACACTGCAGCACCTCAATGTCTTTCTTACAAGAAGCATTAAGTACTTCAGTCTTTTCCTCATGCCTTGTTTTTAGGTTTTCCCACCACATCCAATAAAGGTTGGGCATTCTCCTTATCCCTCTTTTTGTTCTGCAGGTATTTATAGAAACACTTTTTATTGTCTTCTACAGCAGCAGCCAAACTGAGCTCTAGTTTAGCTTTGGCACTTCTAATTTCCTCCCTGTGTAGCCTCACAAAATCTTTGTACTCCTCCTGAGCCACTTGCCCCTTCTTCCAAAGGCCATAAACTCTCTTTCTTTTTCCTGAGTTCCTACCAAATATCTCTCTTCAGCCAGGTCCATCTTATTCCCCACCAGTTCATCTTTTAGCACATGGGCATGATCTGCTCCTGCACCTTTAGGATTTCCTCTTGAAGAATGCTCAGCCTTCATGGACATCATGGACCAAGGGGCTCTGTGAACCAGGCCTCTAAACAGGCCAAATTCTGTCCTCTAGAAGTCCAAGGTAGCATTTCTGCTAATGCCCTTCTTACTTCTCCAAGAACTAAAAACTAATTTCATGATCACTGTGCTCAAGGTAGACTCCAACCTTCCTATCACCCACAACTTCTCTCCTCACAAGAAACATATCCAGTAGTGTCAGGAAGGTATCCTCTACCCACTCCAGGAACCTACCAGCCTATTTCCTCTCTGCTGTCCTGTACTTCCAGCAGACATCTGGGAAGTCAGATTCCCCCATGAGACCAAGGGCTTGTGATTGTGAGACTTTTTCCAGATGCTCATAGAATATTTCATCTGCCTCCTCATCCTTCTTGGGTGGGTAACAGACTCCCACCATATCTGCCTTGTTGGCCTTTCCCATGGTTCTTAACCATGGAGAAAAGACTCAGCCCTTTCATCACCATGGTCAAGCTCTTGGCAGTCCAAACACTCCCTAAGATATGGGACAACCCCACCACTTCTCCTTCCTTCCCTGTCCATTCTGCAGGGCTTGTAGCCATTTATTGCATCACTCCTTTGTGTGTCACCTCACCCTGGTTCCATCATTGCAGTCACATCACAGTTTCCAGCTGATCAATGACTTCCATCTCCTGTTTGTTGCCCACTGGGGAAGGTGGGCATCAGCTGGGCTATGGATCCTGAAGGGGAGAAGCCCTGGTTTCCTTTGTGACTGTTTTCAGGTTCTTCCATGGTTCCTAACAAATCAACAACCCTTATGACTTTGCTGCAGTGTGAACCTCCATCCCCTACCCCCAGTGGGATGGCTGAGGATGGCTAAGGCTAAGGTGGACAAGAACAGTTGAAATGTGCTCCAGTATACCCAGTATACTGTGGAACAGGCTGAAGAACCTCATCAGGACACTGTCCCTCAAACACTGATGTGCTGTCCCCAGACCTAGCCAGCCTCCTTGTAACCTTTTCCTCCTTCAGTCCTGGTTTACAGCTCTTTCCATGAGCTCTGCTAACTCCTGTGCAAAGATTCTTACCCCTCCTTGAGACAGGTGTTCCCTGGTGTCAGGTAATGATTGTGTAGATCAACCCATGATCAAAAAAAGCAAGATTCTGAAAGTGACACCAGGTTTGGAGCCAGGTATTGATCTGCTGGGTCTTGCTGTTTCTCTCTGTCCCAAGGATGGATGGCAGGTGCTGTTTCAGTAGCTTGTCCCCCTCTCAGACTCCTTGATGCTCCTCAACCCACCCACCTCCTCCAGGAGGAGCAATTCCTCTCCCTGGGCATCTCCCCCATGCTCACTGCTGCCCCACAGGAGTGAGAGCAGGACATGGGGATGGCACCGTGTTCCCAGCAGAACAATTCCTGGGAAGCTGGGTCAGTGTAGAGCTTAGGGAGGCCATGGCCTTCTGCTGGGTGGGCATCAGAGCTCCCTGGTTGAGCTGGCAGGGTCACAGCCCTCTGACATTTTGCCCACCCTGTTCAGAAATGGCCCTTGAGGGTTTATTTTATAGGTGTGGGCCATGCCAGCACCAGAGATCATAGAATCATAGAATCATAGAATTGGCTGGGTTGGAAGGGACCTCAGAGATCATCAAGTCCAACCCTTGATCCACTCCCGCTGCAGTTCCCAGCCCATGGCACTGAGTGCCACATCCAGGCTCTTTTGAAATATCTCCAGGGATGGAGAATCCACCCCTTCCCTGGGCAGCCCATTCCAATGTCTGATCACCCTCTCTGGAAAGAAATTCTTTCTAATGTCCAACCTAAACCTCCCCTGGCACAACTTGAGACCTCTTGTGCCCTCTTGTCTTGCTGAGAGTTGCCTGGGAAAAGAGCCCAACCCCCCCCTGGCTCCAACCTCCTTTCAGGGAGTTGGAGAGAGTGATGAGGTCTCCCCTGAGCCTCCTCTTCTCCAGCCTCAACACCCCCAGCTCCCTCAGCCCTTCCTCACAGGACTTGTGCTGGATCCCTTCACAGCCTCCTTGCTCTTCTCTGGACCTGCTCCAGCACCTCAATCTCCTTCCTGAGCTGAGGGGCCCAGAACTGGACACAGGACTCAAGCTGTGGCCTCCCCAGGGCTGAGCACAGGGGCAGAATCCCTTCCCTGGACCTGCTGGCCACGCTGTTCCTGATCCAGGCCAGGATGCCATTGGCCTTCTTGGCTACCTGGGCACCTCAGGGTCTGAGTGGGAGCATCCCCACTGCTGAGCACTCAGTGGCTCTGCTGTGACAGCTGATGAGCACGAGACAAAGCATCATGCCCAGAACCCAACTTTAAGTGGGATCTGCTTGTTGTTTGAAAGAAGCAAGTAGTTAACAACTGCCATTATTAATCATGTTAATTACTGTGGTCTCTGGAGTGCCTTCTGCTTAAGAATCTGCACGAGGTTTAATTGATGGCCCTGTTCTGTGAGGTGTGGGATGTCTGTGACCATGGGCAGGTCACTTAACAACCCTTTAACTTTCACACTGATGGAATGAGGTGAGTGAGAGCATCCCCTGCCACCAGCAGGAAGCTGCTCTTCAAGACTATGGGTTGCTCAACTGAAGACCCTATAAATCTCAGGCTGGAGACCATATAAATATTTAAAGAGACCCATGGAGGAAACAGAGGTGGAGGAAAACCACAGAGCTGGAAACTTGAGCATTCTCCCCACTTGCTCTCAGACCACACCAGTGGGGTCCCAGCTTCAGGCAACCCACAGTCCAAGGGGATTTGGAGACTGGATGTGGACAAGGTTTCCATGGATCTGTTTCAGGTGGATGCATTTCAGGCTAAGTAGCCACTAGGACTAAACACAAGCTTTGGTTTAGATCTTGATTTTCTCAAGCTATCCCACCCAAAATGGGCTCCCTACTTGTTCCCTTAGGAACCTGTCCATATGCCAGAAAGATATTTAAGATTATTATGTATGAGATAAACATGTAAAGATTAAAACAGGCTCAAGCAGTAGCCCATATCTACCTGATTTAGGGAAAAAAAACCCTCTGAATTTGCTCCATTTCTATTCATTCTTTTACAGACATAAAAGAAAGTGTCTCTGGATTAGAAATCATGATTAGAAATTTCTAAAAGATTAGAAATCACCAGCTCTGCTGTGGATTTGCTGTCTGGGTAGAGAAAGAAGCAATTACAGTTAAGGGAATGGCATGAAAAATACCTGCTTCTGAATATTTCTTTCCAATTTAAGTCAATACTAGATATAACTGCAAAAGTTAGTGTTTATATTTAAAGTCTGATTTCATATCTCTGCAAGTTATAAATTAATTTTCAGGTAAAAGCATTGCCAGGGAGCACATTGCACATTCAGAGTGAATGGCTAAGAAGAGTTTCATCTGCAGACAAATATTCATGCCTGATCTTTTATGTCCTTCAATATGCAGGGCATGGAAACAGCATCACATTGCTTCTTTGAGTAGGTGGAAATAACAGAGCCCTAATGTTGAATCAATTCACAGAATAAACCCTGTGAATAGCTGATGAGGGAATCAATATGAGGAAGCAGTGAGCTGCAAATAGTCAGAAAAAGAAAAAAATAGATTGCAGCTTTCCTGTTTTTGGCATCCTGAGCTCAGAAGGCAGTTGGAAGCCCAGTTCCCATCCATATTAACAAATTCATTGAGAAGCAAGTTGTGGAGAAAGAAACAAAGGAAAGAAATTGAAATAGAAGCAGGTGGGTGATGGAGGGAAGCTGGGGGGTGGCAGATAAGCACAGGAAGGTGGGAGAAGAAGGGTATCACCTGAAGGAACTGTTCAAAAGAGGAAGGAGTAGAAAAAGGAAGGGGATCGGGTTAAAGGCAGAAGGTAGAGAAAAAGTTCAATATTTTTTCCTTCTGATCCAAGCTGGAAGTACCAGCAGGGAGTACCTTGTAAGAGAAAAACTGCCAGATGAAGAGGACAAGACCTCTGAGAAGGTGGAGAGAGAAAAATACCAGAAATAGAGCTGAGCTGAGCTTTGTATTTAACCTATAGCACAGCCCTTAAATTTCACTCTTCTGCCCTCTCCCTTTTTACCAATTTCCTTGGGGTGATGGAGTCTTAAAGAGTCAAAGAGCTGGAAAATGGTCTTGGATGGCTGTGAACTTGTCAGTGATAGAGGAAAGATTCCAGGGACAGCACAACCTAAAGAGAAGGACAGGAGGAAGCTGGTTGCAAGGAATGCAAGTAAACAGAAGTTATGGGGGGGTCAGGAAAGAGAAATATTAAAGATGAGAAAGCAAAGCAGAGTGTAAATAGAGCTTTATTCTGGTGAGAGGAGGGGAGGAATGGGATGGAGAAGGAGAGAAGGAAGAAATGACTGTTCTAATGTGGATTAGGATGACATCTGAAGCACTGTGCACTGATGCTGATACAGCAACCAGTTTGCCCAAGCTGGAAATAGACACCTGATACCATCCTTTGGGAGCTGCTGTTCATCAAAGCTTTCGTGAGCAGCAGAAACCACCACTCTCTCCTTGCCCTTGGTTTGTTTTAATGGAACACTTTTCCTGCCTCTTCCTGTATTTTTTTAGCAACTCCTTGCAACCTTTCTCTACCCTTAGCACTTTAGGTAAATGATGAGCTGCTGATAACTTTGTTTGCAGCTTTCAGTTTATCAGATGTTCAGTCCAAGGCAAGGGCAGTGCTGGTGTGCTGGGTAAAAGGTTGAGCAGATAAATTTGGTCTGAACTCCTTCTGGCTCCCCTTCTTCTCTCTGATCTGTAAATTGTTCAATGCCAGGAGGTCTGCAGTCCCAGAACTGTGTGGGGACCACACTCCAAACCCTGCAGCTGGGCTGGGAAAGAAATGGAGCTGGATGAGCTGTAAGGTTCAGAGTTGAGCAAGAAGGTTCAGAAGATGTCCAGAGGAGAGCTACCAAGCTGGTGAGGGGCCTGGAGAAGGAGTCACATGAGGAGAGACTGAGGGAATTGGGAATGTTTAGTTTGGAGAAGAGGAGGATGAGGGGAGACCTGATTGCTCCCTACAACTCCCTGAAAGGAAGATGCATAGAATCATAGAATCATAGAATTGGCTGGGTTGGAAGGGACCTCAGAGATCATCAAGTCCAACCCTTGATCCACTCCCACTGCAGTTCCCAGCCCATGGCACTGAGTGCCACATCCAGGCTCTTTTGAAATATCTCCAGGGATGGAGAATCCACCCCTTCCCTGGGCAGCCCATTCCAATGGCTGATCACCCTCTCCATAAAGAAATTCTTTCCAGTGTCCAACCTAAACCTCCCCTGGCACAACTTGAGACCTCTTGTGCCCTCTTGTCTTGCTGAGAGTTGCCTGGGAAAAGAGCCCAACCCCCCCCTGGCTCCAACCTCCTTTCAGGGAGTTGGAGAGAGTGATGAGGTCTCCCCTGAGCCTCCTCTTCTCCAGCCTCAACACCCCCAGCTCCCTCAGCCCTTCCTCACAGGACTTGTGCTGGATCCCTTCACAGCCTCCTTTCTCTGCTCTGGACCTGCTCCAGCACCTCAATCTCCTTCCTGAGCTGAGGGGCCCAGAACTGGACACAGGACTCAAGCTGTGGCCTCCCCAGGGCTGAGCACAGGGGCAGAATCCCTTCCCTGGACCTGCTGGCCACGCTGTTCCTGATCCAGGCCAGGATGCCATTGGCCTTCTTGGCCACCTGGGCACACTGCTGGCTCCTGTTCAGCTTCCTGTCAATCCAAACTCCCAGGTCCCTTTCTGCCTGGCTGCTCTCAGCCACTCTGTGCCCAGCCTGGAGCTCCCCATGGGGTTGTTGTGGCCAAAGTGCAGGACCCGGCACTTGGAATGTTGAACCTTATCCCGTTGGGATCAGCCCAACTCTCCAGTCTGTCGAGGTCCCAGGTGCAAGGAGGTGGGTGTTGGCCTTTTCTCCCAAGGCAATGACAGGACCAGAGAAAATGGTCTGAAGTTGCAGCAGGAGAGGTTTAGATTAGATATTAGGAGGAATTTTTGTACTGAAAGAGAGGTCAGGCACTGGAACAGGATGCCCAGGGAGGTGGTGGAGTCACCAGCCCTGGAGGTGTTTAAGCAAGGTGTAGATGTGGCACTTCAGGACATGCTTCTCTGGATGAGATTGTAGGGAGGATTTTTTTGTGGATGTTATTTGGTGGAGTCTGTGTGGTGTTTGTGTTTGTTCAGGGTTGGTTTTTGAGGGGTTTTTTTGGCGTGTGTATGGTTGGACTCAACGATCTCAGGGGCCTTTTCCAAGCATGGCTATTCTATGATTCTGTGATGCTGTGAAGTTAAGAGATTTATATTTTAAAACACACTGCATTTGTTTTTTAATCTCCACTGAGGATGGTACTCTAATCATACATATAATGCTATGCAGCTCCAAACCAAACCAAACCAAACACCCTTCTCAGCCTGTCAGGGTTTGAGCTTGTCAGGTGGGAAATGTCCTCCAGCACAAAACTTCCAGAAAAGCTGGAGCTCAGCATTTCAGTTCTTTATCCATAACCTCTGCTCTCCCCTGGTAAAGAATGAAACTGGCTCTCCAGTCCACATGGTCAGAGCCATTCTGCATTTTATTTGCCTCTTTCTTCTTCCCCTGTTAGAGCATTTGAAGGATCTCCTTGGTTCTTGCCCACATCTCATCCAGGGTCTCTTCTGATGGAATTTCCCAATGTAATTTCTGTTCTACAGTCCAAGACTGGTGTCTTAAGATGGAGCTTCCTGAGTGTTTCTGCTCTTGTTCATGCAGGTCCAGAGCTTTATCCTGACTCAGGGGCATCCTGGGCTTTTACCCAAACAGGTGCTGGGGGCTGCATCTTTGTGGACTGAAGCAATAAGGTCTGAAATAAATTCAATAATCTGAGAAGCAACTCCTTTTCCTCTCCCTGCTGCTCCCTATGTTCATGCTACAGACCTACCAAGCCAGTCCAAGCATCTCCTGTATGGTCAGCTGGGCAGAGATTGAGAGTCTTGTATCTCCACACTTTGTTCTTTGTTTTTCTTTAATCTGCTGGATGGAGGTAATGAGAAATAAAGCACTACACATAAACCCATCTGTCCTGGCAGAGCAGCTGGAGCTGAGCAGAGCTGAGGATCATTGTACTCAGCTCCATGGGTGGTTCTGAGCATGGCCAAATGGTTTCCATAAATGAGATTTTCTGTCATGCAGAAGGTATTGTCATCAGTTTCCTTTCTAAGAAGTCCTTCTGCTCTCCCAGGTGAAATACCCTGTCCATCCACCATCCTGATGTCACCTTCAGTGAGCTCTTCTTCAGTGACTTCCAAAAGTACACTGGCCCTCTTAATTTTTTTTTTTAATTTTTTTTTTTTTTTTTTTTTGGACTGCAGACAGATAATGTTGCTATTTTGTTCATTTTATTCTTGACACATCCTATGCATGAAGAGGATTCAGATAGCATTGAGGAACATCATCTTGGGGGTGGAGAGTAGTCTGGGCTGAAGATACACTACACTTGTGCTTCAGTTTTGGGCTCAAACTATTAACCAAAGAGCAACAAGCTGCCACTCTGCCTATCTGTGTACCATGCTGGACATCCTTTCCATCATTCATTGCAGCCAACATCTTCATCCTCATTTCTTCCAAAGGAAGCTTCTCATGCCCAGAGTCCCTCAGAGAATCCTCTACAACAGTGGCCAAGGTGGCTGCAGAAAGGGAGAATGTGACTTGCTCTCCACATCCCATGGGGGGCAGCCAGCTGTGATGAGTTTAAACTGAAACAGAAGAGTTATCTTAGAGATGACAGAAAGCTTTCTGGTAGAGAAGACAGTGGGCAGATGTCTGGGAAGGCTGTGAACCCTCCAGCACTGGCAGTTTGTCCAATGTGTTTCTCATCTCCTTGGAGTTAGCAGGGGGCAAACTCATCTGCATTTTTTACCAGCCAAGTTTTCCAGCTCTGCTTTCTGCTGTTAGCAGCAGATGTTCAGATTCTGAGTATTTTCCAAAGCAACCCAATTATTATTATGTATAATTAACACCAGAACCCTTAATCCCTAAATCTGCTGCAGACTGGACCCAGGCCTATTCTGTGCTTGCAAAAAAAATAAAACCTGGATGTGAAGATCACCCCTTTGGAAAGCAAAAAGCAATTCTAGACCCTGTGAGGGAAATACTTGTATAATATAGAAAGAATATTGCTGGAACACACAGCTCTTTGCCATAACAGTAGCACAACTTAACACTTGCAAACTCTCCAGATTGATCAGTGCTGAATTAATTACCTCGCCTCGTATAAAAACTAAAATGTTCAGGCAAGTGATTAATACTCCTCAGAACTTGTCTGTAATCGGGTTGTGGTAATTCAAGGAGGTCCACATTTCCTGTGGCTGACAATGGATTATTCACAGAGGATGTGCAGGATAATTGAGTGAAGGTTGTGGAAGCCAAGGTACCTCCTGGGATTTGCCCAACCTGAGCCACGTCATCTGGCAAAGCTCAAGTCACAAATTCAGGGGTGGTTTTTATGCCCTCTTACTGGACACACACCATGCTCTGAAGAACAGGAATGTGATAGGAACAGTATCCTAGGATCTGGTTAAAAATGAGAAGCACAGAGCAGTGTCTGGGAGGTTCCAGTTATGAGGCTATTTCCAGAAACCCATGAGGATTTCACTCAACTCTGCAGCTGCAATGTGTGCAGGCAAACAGGATGCTGTTCTGTCAGCAAAGGAATAACAAACAATTCCAAAAGGGGGGATGGTTGAGTTAAAAATAGCACTAGAAATAATATACGAAGTTCATTTTTTTGTGGGCATTCTACCTTTTTGTATTCAGTATGTCCCCAATACTCTTAGTGACTGAAAACCTCTTCCTGTAAGAGAAGAAATGAAAATTTAGAGATAACATGCTGAAGGTGAGCACAGGCTCCAGGAAATAAGATAAAAGGGGAAAAGCACCTGAATGTCTGACATAATTGCTTTGTCTGCTTTCTAGGCCAGATCCTTGAGATCTTAAATGCACAACAACACTAAGAAAAAATGTGTAATCCTCTAACCACTGGGAAGGTTTTGATGGTCAGCCCAGGAGCTTGTTACCTGATTTAGTGCAGCCCTAGGACCAATTTCTGCTGGTTTTTAAGAATCTTTCTCTGATGTCAGCCCAAGCTGCTGCAGATAGAGGGTAAAAATTGGACAAAGCAGACTCCCAGTTGGCAATCATTTGTAGTTTGGGGACTTCCTTCAAAAGGTGTGCTCAGTATATTAAAAATCCTAAATTTCTCTCCTTTCCTCAATGAGGCTGCCTGAAAAGATGCTTCTGAAACCACATCAGCTTTTCATTCCCACAAAACACTGTGTCAGGAAGTTCCAAAGTTTAACTACAGACATGAGGAGTCACTTCCTTCCCCTTGCTTCCCCCCCCAGTACTTAAATTACTGCTTCCTTATTCTTTTATTGGAACATAAAATAAAAAAATCAGTCTCCTCACCTTCTCCATGAGGTTCACGATGTTATAGATTTATCCTGGTCATCTCTTAAACTGAAGAGGTGAGCATTTAATTCTTCCTTATGCCAACTAATTCTGTACTCATCTCATCCTTGCTGTTCCCACCTGAATCCTTCTAGCAATATTGTTTTCTGTTTAAGTGAGAGAAGCAGAGCAGGATTCAAGATAGAAGAGCCATGGATTTACACAGCTGGGGAAAAACATCCTTTGGTTTGTTGTCTCTTTTCTTGCAGTTCCTAACATCTGATTTGCTCTTCTGACTGCTGCTAAATGCTTAGCTGAGGTTTTCCTGGGACAATCTGTCATAGCCCTAAGCTTTTCCATCCCATCACTTATGCCCTGAGGGCTGCTTTTCCCCTGGGAATTGTGTGATTGATTCCCCAGTCCCTGAGGTTCTGCAATTCTTCAGTCTCTCCTCATCTTTAACAAATACAGAATTTCTGTCCTCACTAAACTTTGTCACTTCACCATTTACTCCTTTCCTGCTCAGAGTGCTGAGCAAACACTTTGGTCAAGCTCTACCACGAGACCTGACCATGAGCTCCCACTCTGTTTCCTGGGTTTTAATCCCTTCTTTATTTATCCAGGGACCTTCCCTTGTACGCCTTGACTTTCCTTAAAAGCCTCTGGTGAGAGATGCTGTCTGCAGCTCTCAGGAAATAAAAGCTGGCTATATCAACAGGATATCCTTTATCCAAAGGCTTGTTGACACCTCCAGAGAACTCTAGTGGGACCATAAGACAGGACTTCCCTTTATAAAAGTCATGCTGACTCTTTCACAGCACATCCCATTTACCTCTGTGTCCACTAATTCAATTTTTTTTTTTTTTTTTTTTTTTTTTTTTTTTTTTTTTTTTTTTTTTTTGCTATTTCTACAAAGCAGCAGGACAAGCCCACTCTGCCCTTAGCTACTTCCACTGCTGGAAGAGCTGAGACCTGCCCTGAATCTGAAAGGCTGAGACAAAGACATTCCCACTGCATCTGTATTTTCCAGACTGTGACTTTCAGGTGCCGGAAGAACAGGAATTGAGATTTTTTTTATTTTTTTTTTTCCCCAGAATTTCCTCTCAGTGTTTATTATTGTTTGCAGTCATATATACAAGTCAGTGCCTGATGCACAGCATCATTCCCAGAATGTCTCAAGAAAAATTCCTTGGTTGGTGCTCTCGGTGCTGTAAGGTGAGCAATCAGCTCACCTTTGGTTACATCTTCAAGGAAATGACTCTTGCTGCAGTCCCTAAAAAAAAAAAAAAAAACAAAACGTGGGTGTGGGAGCCCTGCCAGAGGAGGGGAGGAAGCACCAGACAAGTCAATTGCTGCCAGCTGCCAGTTGCAGTCAGTCCCTGAGGGAAAGCTCTTGTTTGGTGTGTGCTGAAATGATTCTGTGTGGTGAATCAGGAAGATGTTTACAGCTCCCAGACAGCCAAACCTCCCCCTCCCCTTTGAGAGGGAAGCTGATAATCTGGCTTCATCAAATAAGCCAACTTCTGTTATTTCTGAATCAAGGATGACTTTGGGGTTTGGAGGTGCAGATTCACCAGCCAAGTGATCTGGACTGATTGCCTGAGAAAGCAGAGAATAAATGCTCTGGCCAGGCTCATCCTGCTCCTGGGGCTGTGGGGTTATGACTTCTTCTGTAAATTTTGGAAAATACTGAAAGCAAAATAAATGATAGGAAAAGAGCAGCTGCTAAACAGCTCAAGAAGGGCCTTTGTGGCCACTTCCTCAAAAATAAACCACCAGAAGGTAAACAAGCAAGCTTCCCTCTCATGAGGAGTGTGCTTCATCCCTTTCTAGTTTTTGAGAACTTTTGAATGAAGAGAACCACCAGCACCTTCAAGCTTCTCGTTGACTGTGGAGATCTTTTTTGGATCATTGGGTACATTTAGAGGGTAGATTTAGGTTAGACATTGGGAAGAATTCATTTAGTGTGAGGGCAGTGAGACAATGGGACAGGTGGTCCAGAGAAGCTGTGGATGCCCCATCCTTGGGAGTGTTCAAGTCCAGGCTGAATGGGGCTTGGAGCAACCTTGTCTGGTGGAAGGTGTCTGGTTGGAACCAGATGATCTTTAAGGTCCCTTCCAACCCAAACCACTCCATGATTCCATGACTCTCTCACCTTTCTGGAGCCCTGAGCTACCCCAAGGAACGTGGGGATTTTTGTCTCTCTTCACAGAACCCATCCCCACTGGGCTCACTGCACAAAGCTGACTTCTCCAAGGAGTTAGAAAAGGAGCAAAGGTTTTTAGCAGCCATGGGTAGGAACCTTCTGTCCCCTGCAGAGTGAGTCACATCACAGGGTGCTGCTGGCAGGAGCAGAGGTGCACAGGAAGCAAACTCCTCAGGCTGAGTAACTCAGGTGAGCAGGAATGAGACTCCTGAAGGCTCCTACGTGCTGGGTGTGACACCTGGAGTTGTGTAACCCTCTGTGTCCTTACCCAGCTGAGCTCAGGGGTCTGTGTTATTCCCTGTGCTTTCAATGGGAACCACACTTCCATGTGGATCTCCCACTCCCACTTGTCTACACCAAGGGAAGCATGGCAAGCTTGCCCTCTGCTTCTCCATCTGGCCCCTAAACTGGAGTAAATGCCTGTAGAACTTAGAGCCTCTCCTGTCATTGCTCTCAGGAGCCTCCAAACTGATCCCACAGACAACAAATTGACTTTTCCTGTGCTTAGGATGCAGAAAATGGCCCTGACACTCACTCCACATCCACGCCTCTGCTGCAAACTGGCAGAACAGCACAAAAAAACCCCCAACAAATGGAGTTGTCCTGTGCTTAGGATGAAGAGGATGGCTTTGGCAGGCACTTGGGCAGGAGTGTTGATCTGCTTGAGGGTAGAAAGTCAAAGGATGAGTCAAAGGACTGAGGGAAACTCCATGAGATTCAAGAAGACCAAATGCTGGGTCCTGCACTTGGGCCAGAGAAACCCCAGGGCAGGCAAAGAGTGGCTGGGAAGTGCCCAGAGGAAAAAAGATCTGGAGTGTTGGTTGCCAGGGATTGAATCTAAGCCAGCAGTGTGCCCAGGTGGCCAAGAAGGCCAACAGCATCCTGGCCTGGATCAGTAACAGCGTGGCCAGCAGGTCCAGGGCAGGGATCATCCCCACTGCTGATAGAACCCTGGGTTCAGTTTTAGGCCCCTCTCTACAAGAACACTGAGAAGCTGGAGTGAGTCCAGAGAAGGGCAACAAAGCTGGGGAAGGGTCTCATGAGGAGCAGCTGAGGGAACTGAGGGTGTTTTATCTGGAGAAAAGGATGCTGAGGGGAGAGCTGCTGCTGCTGTCTGAAAGGAAGGTGGAATGGGGGGCTTGATGGCCTCTTCTCCCTACTAACAAGTGACAGGAAAAGAGAAAACCGGGGGAGGTTTAGCTGGATGTTAAGAAAAATTTATTCACCAAAAGGGTTTTCAGGCCCTGGAACAGGATGTCAAGGACATTGGATCACCACCACTGGAGGTGTTTAGAAGACAAGTAGATGTGGTGCTTAAAGGGACGTGGGTTAGTGATGATTTAATGGTTGGACTTGATGGTCTTCAAGGTATTTTCCAACCAAAAGGATTATATGATTCTATGAAATCTATCCTGGCAGGGGGGTTGGATTAGGTGATCTCTAGAGGTCCCTTCTAACTGCTGACATTCTGTTAATTCTGTGATCCTCTCTTCTGTCCAGCTGCAGGGATGTTTGCACATCCCTGGGAGCAATGCAGAGATGAAAAGAAGTAGCCACATGAAAACAAGCAGGAATAGCAGGGGATGGGTGGAAAATCCTGGGGCTGTCACGTACAGCCCTGTATCATCAAGCTGTGATTCATCTCAGGGTTTGCTGCAGGAAAATCTCAGAGCTCCACTGACTCTCCTGACAAACCTTGTCCAGCTGCACACCACGGGGAGAACCTGAACTCCCATCCCTTGGTCTCTGTTTCCTTCCAGCTCATCTTTGCTACTTTCTGCCTTCTTCTGCTCAGTTGACTGTGAGGGGTGTTCATGCAAAGACACACATGAAGGAGGTGCCCAGGGGGTAGCTGCCTGCTATGGAAATGCACGTGGAGGTCATTTGGGAAGGCCCTGAAGGGAAAGCTACTTCTGGATTAACATCAGCCAGGGAAGATAAATTTGACATTGTGATTCATACATCCACTCAGAACTGTCAGCACAGCTCAGTTTATCCCATCTGCCATCAGCTGCTGATGGATAATTGATAACCCATGACTTAGTGAAAAAAAAAAATTATGTGAGAAAGAGGAAATAAAAGTGATACTAACACTGACCTGCTCCCTTAGCTCTGAAGAAGAAAAAGAGACTGCATTTGCTGGACATATTTCAGTTCCTCACTTCTCACACTGGTGCAGAAGGACAACCAATAGAGGACACACAGCTCCATAGGGGTGTGGGTAACTGTGATTTTTCTTACACAGCTGAGCTAACCAACCTTTAACCATTGCCAAGAAGGATGTCTGGCTCCCTGATGCTGTCCCTGACCTCAGCAAGCATCCTACAACTTCCATTTCACCAAACCTCTGTGTCCCTGACCCACATTCTACCAGTTCAGGGAGTTAAACCAACACAGAGTCCTCCAGTTTTTATGGTACAGAAGGGTTGTGGTTTGGTTTTTGGTTTTTTTTCTGTTGGTGTAGTTCCCAGCACCAGCATGCAGTGGGATCAATGCAAGGGATGTAGTGGAAATGTGGAGCCTGGTGAGCCTGGCCAGCCTTGGCAACAAGAGGTACCCATTAATCAGGATCAAAAAAATGATGGAATCTCATTCTCCATCTCCTAAAGCCACTGTGCCATGCAGAGAACAACAGTGGGTGTCAGGGAAGAAGCAAAGGGCTTCAGGGGGAAGAAACTTGCAGCCACAGGTGATCAAGAGAATTAATAGCACCCATAAAACACAGCTCATAATATGAAATGCTTGAGAACCATCTCAGAACCTTGTCCTTCAGCAGTTAATTTTAAAAGTATTAATTCTGGCTTAACATCACCTGGAAGTACATAAAAGCCTCACAGCTCAGACTGGCAGGAGGGGCTGCAGACCTGGGGAACTTGTAATCTAATGAAGTGCAGGCAGCACAAGGGACATCAATAAAAGGGGAATGGAAGGTGAAGATCCTGGTGGCACCAAGGATCAGCATGGGGTTTGGTCAGGGGGAGGGTGCAAGACATCTTGCTAGAGAAAGAGGAGGGAGAGCTTCCAATGTGTGGCAGTGAAGGGATCAAGGGAATATCTGACTGATGCTGTTTTAAAGTTTTCTGGAAGTTTTTCACAGAATCACAAAATGGTTTGGGTTGGAAGGGACCTTTAATGTCCCCCAGTTCCAAACCCCCTGACATGGGCAGGGACACCTCCCACCAGCCCAGGATGCTCCAAGCCCCATCCAACCTGGACTTCAACACTTCCAGGGATGGGGCAGCCACAGCTTCTCTGGGCAACCTGTGCCAGTGTCTCACAGAAAGAATTTCTTCCTAATGTGTAACTTAATTCCATTCTCTTTCAGTTCAAAGCCACTACTCTCTGTTCCTAACCACATTGACCCCATGGAAATAAGAGGCTAAAGGGCCTTTCTTAGGGAAGGATCTGAAGGGGAAGGGACTGCAGTGCTGCCCCCACTCTCTGGTTGGATTTGATGACCTCAGAGGTTTTTTCCAACATTAATGATTCTATGGTTCTATGGTCCTCCTGCAGGCATTGATGCAGAGAGCACCAAATTAGCGTGCAGAAGTGACAGGGACACATCTGCTCCCTGAAAAAGTGACCTGGAGGGACAGGGAGGGATGTGAGCATCTGGATATATGGGCATGTATCATATTGATTAAATTTGATGTCTTACAACAAGGGCAAGTGTAAAGTCTTAGATCTGGGAGAGAACATCCCCAGGAACCAGTACAGATTGGGAACTGAGTTGCTGGAGAGCAGGGAAGGGGAAAGGGACCTGGGGATGCTGTTGGATGGAAGGATGACCATGAGCCAACAGTGGGACCCTGGGGCCAAGAAAGCCAATGGCATCCTGGGGTGCATTAGATGGGGGTGGTCAGTAGGGCAAGAGAGGTTCTTCTCCCTCTCTACTCTGCCCTGGTGAGGCTGCTTCTGGAATATTGTGTCCAGTTCTGGGCCCTTCAGTTCCAGAAGGACAGGGAGCTGCTTGAGAGAGTCCAGTGCAGAGTGACCAAGGTGAGGAAGGGAGTGGAAAGGCTGAGGGAGCTGAGGGGCTCTGCAGCTTGGAGAAAAGGAGAATGAGGGGTGAGCTCATCAATGTTTATAAATATGTAAGGGGCAAATGCCAGGAGGATGGAGTAAAGCTTTGCTCAGGGGTGACTGATAACAGGACAAGGGGAAATGGTTATAAAATGGAGAATAGGTAGTTCCATATAAATATAATGAAATTTTTCACTGCAGGTGGTGGAGCCCTGGCACAGGCTGCCCAGGGAGGTTGTGGAGTCTCCTTCCCCAGAGACATCCAAACCCCACCTGGATGTGTCCCTGTGTGACCTGATGGAGGTGACCCTGCTCTGGCAGGGGGGTTGGACTCAATGATCTTTTGAAGTCCCTTCCAACCCCCAACTTTCTGTGATTCCATGAGTAGTGACCTATAGGCTCCTGTAACTGCAGGCAGTGCCAATAGAAGTCACAGGAAGCCACTTCAGTGAAGAGAAAAAGCAATGACAAAGAGACCTCTCTGTTATTTTAGAAACATTGGCAGAAGAGGGTTATTTCTAAGTCACTGCCTTCACTGGATCAGGTTGTTCACATAAATTATCTGGGCCTGAAACAGAAAGTTCAGGAGCTGCCAACAGCAAAGCCACCCCTGGGTATGAGCTCAGGAGAGGCTGCCAGTCCCATGGAGTTAGGCTGGACCCATCCTGGGTTGGAAAGGTTTAAAGAGAAGCCAAGGTGTGGAAAAAAATATCACAGACTCATTCTGGTGGGAAAGGACCTTCAAGAGCATTGGTTCTACCCATTAAGCCACCTCCCCTGAGTCCACCACTAAACTGTCCCTCAGCACCACATCTACACATCTTTTAAATCCCTCCAGGGATAGTGATTAAACCACCTCCCTGGGCAGCCTCTTCCAGTGCCTAAGAACCCTTTCAGTGCACAAGTTTCTTCTAAAATTCAACCTACACCTCCCCTGGTGCAACTTGAGACCACTTCCTCTCATCCTCTTGCTTGTTTCTCAGGAGAAGATTCTGATCACAACCTTTCCAACACCTTTTGGGCAGCCAGAGAGAGCAAGAAGGTCCCCCCTCAGCATCCTTTTCTCCAGACTAAACAGCCTGAGTTCCCTCAGCTGTTCTTCAGGAGAATTGTGCCCCAAAACCTTCCCCAGCCCTGTTGCCACTCTGTGCTCCAGCCCCTCAATGTCCTTCTTGCAGAGAGGGGCCCAAAACTGAGCCCAGGGTTCCAGGTGCTGAGTCCAGGGGATGATCCCAACCCTGGTCCTGCTGGCCACGTTGTTGCTGACCCAAGCCAGGATGCTGGTGGCCTTCTTGGCCACACTTTGGGGTCACCTCCTTCCCTGGGACTTGGTATGGGGATTGAGAACACATCTGGGGGAGCAAGGCTGCCTGATCAGGCAACTAACAGAGTTTGTGCAGCTTTTAAATGATGCAACAACCCCCTCCTCCTCCTCCTGGCAGCCTCCTGGATCAATGGTGTTATTCTGCTCCAAGGACTGCAGCAGGAGACCACTTGGACATTCAGGTCATCCCTTAAAACAGGAGGCTTGCTGCCATTTCCAGAGATCACACTGAAATTTCATTAAACCCCTTAAACCACGCTTGCAGAGAAGCTGGCCAGGTTTTTCCTGCCTAACACTGGGAATTAGTGGTAGGAATAATCATTGCCTCACACTTGCATCTCTCTGCTTGTACAGCATTTCCAAGGTGTTTTTCAGAGTCACCCAGTCTACGTTCATCCATTTTGGCTCTTAAATAAAGCATTATGCACTGACATCCTCTAAACTGAACCCAGAAGTGTTTACTGGGCTGCAAAAGCCATCCCCAGATGGCTCCAATATGGGCCTAGGAGGATTTCTGTTCTTCAACAAGCACTAAATGTGGCTGAAAAATCAGCAGGCTGTGGAGTGTCTGCATGGTCAAATCACCTCTAAGAGGCTCTGTAATTGCTTTCAGTTCTGCTGTGCTGGGAAATGAGGATAATAAGCTCAATGTATTACACTTAAACTGGGGCTTGACTCCATACGTGGCAGTAATAAGAAACACAGGCTGAGGTTTTCAAGGCAGCTCAGTGGGGCTCAGCACTTCACCCAGTGGAAAAGGAGATGCCAAACCATTCCAGTTCATTTGAAAGTCACATCCACGAGCTCCTGAGTTTCCAGAAGTCCCCAGTGATGGGGAATCACCTATTTCAGGTGGTGTGAGAAGGCTCAGTTCTGGGAAGCCAAGCCTTATTATGCTCTCTCTACAAATCAGGCCCACAGAGTGATCTTAGGGTGAGAATCTCACAAACTACACATACAGAATCTGAAGGCATTTTTGGGGGACATTCAGATAACAAATTGTTTTTTTGTTAGTTACAATATTCTTTCTAATGCTGAAGCTTTACTCATCATTAAAACATTTAGTTTTACCTTTCTTTGACTCACTTCCATTTCTAGCTTTTGTTTTCTGGCTCTGCATAGATGGAATGGAAGAGGGGAGATTTAGGTTTAGACATTAGGAAGAAATTCTTTACTGTAAGGGTGGGGAGAGGCTGCACAGAAAATCTGTGGCTGTCCCATCCCTGGAAGTGTTGAAGCCCAGGTTGGATGGGGCTTGGAGAACCCTGATCTAGTGGGAGGTGTCCCTGCCCATGTTAGTGGGTTGGAAATAGGTGATTTTTAAGGACTATTTAGGGTCCTATGTGGAGGAATTTTCTAACAGTGGGCCATACTATCTATTGAAAAGTCCTGAATACATTTCTAAGAACATCCTCTCTGTTTATCAAGTTATTCTCAACAAAACCTGAGAAAAAAACCCCTAGCCTTTTACTACATTTTGTCTTTCTTTACTGAATTGGGTGTGGGATGTGGGGTGGGTCAGTAGATAAATCACTCCACTGGGTTTCACATTAAAAGAGTAGTTGCCATTTATCCCACAGGCTGGCACATTTTTAGTAGCCCCACTGCCAGTCTGAGCAATCCCAACATCTCCTCACGCTGCCCACTTGGTTGTGCCAGGACAGCTTTCCATGGGCTGCCCAATAAATCCTACAGGGATCAGTCTGGGATAATAATAACCAGACCAAATGTGACTCCCTTTTTTTCTAAAAGCCCTTTTAGCCCTTGTTGCACCTACTTAGCTCAGTGCTGACACCAAATAATTGTAGACCAGGCTGCACCAAAAGCAAAAAGGAATTAATTTCAGAGTTAGTTTCAAATTATTTTTGAGAGTCAAACAGCCACATTGCTGTATGGAAATTCAGTGCAAAATCCAATGTCCTCATTTCTCATCAAGCTGAGGTTGGAGAGTGCCCAGCCCCACAAAGTGACTCCAGAGTTGAAGCCATGTTCCAGGTACTAAACAACCTAATTTTAGACTCACAAAACCTACAGCAAAATGGATCAAACCACAGATTTGAAAGCCCAGTGAGGGATGACAAAGTCTTTCTGCAGTCCCTGGGGAGAGAAAGGCATTTTGTATGGACAACATGACACCCCAAACACCAGCCCAGGTGGGATGGGTGGGATGAACCAACAGCAAAGCACATGGATGCACCAGAACATCTCTGCTCTGTGCAGACCATGGGCTGCCCCTTTGCTCAGCTTGGCTCTCAGAGATGCTTTCTGGGGCTCAGCTCTGCCTTATCTGTTTGTCACCCCAAGGGCTCTCCATGGTCTTCAGTTTGCTGATGGCACCAAGCTGTGTGGATGCCACCCAGAGGGTGCCAAGTTCAAGTTCATCAAGTTCAAAAAGGCCAAGTGCAAGGTCCTGCATCTGGGCTGGGGTAATCCCAAGCACCAATATAGGTTGGGTAGAGAATGGATTGAGAGGAGCCCTGAGGAGAAGGACTTGGGGTTGTTGGTCAATGAGAAGCTCCACATGAGCCAGGAATGTGTCCTTGGAGCCCAGAAACCATGTCCTGGGCTGCACCAAAAGAAGTGTGGGAGGTTTAAGAGGGAGATTTTAAGAGTTTTTTAAGAGGCTTGAAGAGATTAAGGGAGGTGATTCTTCCACTCCACTCTCATGAGACCCCACCTGAAGCACTGCATGAGCCACCTCATTTTAACAGCCCACAAAATACAGGGTTGGGATTCCATTACCTCTCTTTGTAGGAGACATCCAGTACCATAGGGCACATTCTGTGTCACCCAAGACATCTCTACTGGTCTGTGACCCTGCACATTCTGTAATGACACCCATAGAATCATAGAATCACAGAATTGGCTGGGTTGGAAGGGACCTCAGAGATCATCAAGTCCAACCCTTGATCCACTCCCACTGCAGTTCCCAGCCCATGGCACTGAGTGCCACATCCAGGCTCTTTTGAAATATCTCCAGGGATGGAGAATCCACTACTTCCCTGGGCAGCCCATTCCAATGTCTGATCACCCTCTCCAGAAAGAAATTCTTTCTAATGTCCAACCTAAACCTCCCCTGGCACAACTTGAGACCTCTTGTGCCCTCTTGTCTTGCTGAGAGTTGCCTGGGAAAAGAGCCCAACCCCCCCCTGGCTCCAACCTCCTTTCAGGGAGTTGGAGAGAGTGATGAGGTCTCCCCTGAGCCTCCTCTTCTCCAGCCTCAACACCCCCAGCTCCCTCAGCCCTTCCTCACAGGACTTGTGCTGGATCCCTTCACAGCCTCCTTGCTCTTCTCTGGACCTGCTCCAGCACCTCAATCTCCTTCCTGAGCTGAGGGGCCCAGAACTGGACACAGGACTCAAGCTGTGGCCTCCCCAGGGCTGAGCACAGGGGCAGAATCCCTTCCCTGGACCTGCTGGCCACGCTCTTCCTGATCCAGGCCAGGATGCCATTGGCCTTCTTGGCCACCTGGGCACACTGCTGGCTCCTGTTCAGCTTCCTGGCAATCCAGACTCCCAGGTCCCTTTCTGCCTGGCTGCTCTCAGCCACTCTGTGCCCAGCCTGGAGCTCCCCATGGGGTTGTTGTGGCCAAAGTGCAGGACCCGGCACTTGGCCTTGTTGAACCTCATCCCACTGGGGGGAGGTCACTCTTGCCTTTGTTAGGGCAACTAAATGTCACCCAAGAAGTCTACACCTGAACTAATGGCCTGGCTACTCCCCGTGATTAAAAGAGCCTTGGCTTGAAACGTAGGGTGTCATTTCACAAAATGCCTCCTTCAGGAGATGAATTACACCCAGTGCTCAACTCCCTGGTGCCTCTTACCCTACTGATGACAAAAGTGACCTCAGGACCCACACGTGGTCAAATTAAACCCATTCCCAGTGGGAGCAGCTTAAGCAGGGTTGGCTGAACTGCAGCTGTCCCAGGATAATTTCTTTAACCAAGAACAATCTGTTGGCCCAATACTTTGGACCTCTCAGGTCACAGACTCTCACCAGCTCTGAAGGCAATAAAAATTGGTATTTCTTGTAATAGTCCTCAAAGCAGTAGGTCACTAAAAAGATGCTGTTTCATTACAAAATAGTTAATTGACCTGATTTGAAAGTTACTGAGCCCAGTGTAGGACACTCTGAAGCTTTTGCTCCTTGGATGTCAGTGGAGTCATCTTGGCCCTTTTTGACTATTGATGGCTGTTCCCTGGCTGCTCCCTGAAAAAAACCTATGATGTAGTGAAGGTCAGGACTCCATCTCACGACTTTCTCTGTGATCTTCAACAAAACCTGCAGAGAAAGGCAGCAGGAGTGACTTTGGACACAGGTCAGTCCAACTTTGGCAGTGGTGCTCTCTGCAGGAAAACCTTTTCACACCTCCTTATTTACCCATTTTTCACCTGTGTCACATAAAACACTGTGGGATCTCCCAATGCTCAGAAAATCTCTTTCCCTCCCAATTACCTGGAGTTGCTCTTCACTGAAAGGTTTCCAGCCACTCAGCATCCTTCAGGCTGTTTGGACATTTCTGTGACTGTGAGTCCTTGCCCACAACAACTTGACTGTCACTACACAGCCAGCATCACTCCTTCAGCTGACTCTTCCAAGACAAATCAAATAACTGGGGACTGCCTTGTGCTGCCTGCAACTTAAATTAGAAAGAACAAACTACAAGAACCACTGCAGCAGTTGGGGAAGTGCCTGTGAATAGGGAAAGGAAAATGTTTCTCCTAGAAGCCTTTGTTCTGCAAAGGGAAATTTGTAGAAGTAGTCCAGGATGTTTTTGTTGCTGCTTTTTAATTTGAAATTCCAACTCTGGAAGCATTTGCAGATGGAAGGTGCTGAGCAATGTTTTTGGTGCAGGATGGTGATTGCTAAGCTGAGCAGAGTAACAGATCTTGTCACAGCAAACTGCATGTAATTAATAGGAAGCAGGAGGAAAGGAATAATTGTACTTTAATCTAAATGCAAGTTCAGTTCTCCCAGAAGGTGGAACCAGCACTAAGGCCATGCTTAAGAGGGGCCCTTTCTGGCCCTTCAGCTGGGTAATGAGGAACAATTATGTGCTCACATTGCAAATTCTCTTTTCCAATCTGAGATGAGTTTTACCAAAATGCAGGGATTTTCAGAGATGAAATTTGTTTCAGGTCCTTCAACATTGGACGTTATTGCTTTGCACTTCTAGCTTTGCCTCCCATCCCATGTCAAAATGGTTGCAGACATTAATACAATATTTCCTTGTGAATCCTGGAATGGTTTGGGTCAGAAGGAACCTTGAAGATCATCTCATTCCAACCCCCTGCATGGGCAGGGACACCTCCCACCAGCCCAGGATGCTCCAAGCCCCATCCAACCTGGGCTGAGACACTGCCAGGGATGGGGCAGCCACAACTTCCTTGGGCAACCTGTGCCAGTGTCTCACCACCCTCAAATCAAAGAATTTCTTCCTTATGTCCAACCTAAATCTCCCCTCTTCAAGTTTGAAACCATTTCCCCTTGCCCTCTCACTACACCCCTGTGTAAAAAGCCCCATCTCAGAGTTCTTGTAGCCCCTTCAGATATGGGAAGGTTGCTATAAGATCACCTTGGAGCTTCCTTTTCTCCAGGCTGAACAACCCCAACTTCTTCATCCTGGCTTCCCAGGGGAGGTGCTCCTGGATCCCTCTGATCATTTCAGTGGCTCAAGAAGAGAGATGTTTCTCTACACCCCCTGGTGAAACAGCAGCTTATCCCCTGCAGCCCATGGAGAATCCCATTGGAGCAGACCCTGAAAGACCCAGGAGCAGGTGTTGGGAACCTGCCACCCATGGAGAATCCCATTGGAGCAGTTGTGGAGCTCTGGAGGATCAGGGAGCTGATGTTGTGGACCTGCAGCCATGGAGGGGACTGTTCCTGAAGTGGTCCCTGGCTCCCTGGGCTGCCCACAGGGAGGGACTCACTTAGGAGGGGTTTGTGAAGGACTTTGTCCTCTGGGAGGGACCCCACATTTGAGTAGGGGAAGACTGTGAGGAATCCTTCTCTCTGAGGAGGAAGGAGCAGCAGAAAACAACCTCTGATGTCTGGACTGTGAACCCCACTCCCTGTTCCCCTTAGTGAGGAGGAGGTAAAGATACCAAGAACAAATTAATTTGGGCTGGGCAAGAATGGAGAAAGGGGTGGGGGGGAAGTATTTAAGCTCTGTTTTGTATTTTCTCTTTGGTTTGGTTAATGATAAATTAAATTGATTTTTTTTCCCCCTAAGTTGAGCCTGTTTTGCCCATGACCATAACTGGTGAGTGGGAACCCCATAGTCCTTGCCTTGCCCCACGAGGTTCTAGGTAGGCTTCCTCCTCACCATCCCATAATGGTCCCAACAGGGTCCTTTGTTACCTCACCACTCCAACCACAACACAGATCCACACAGACATTTGCCCCCCCAAAGACTTTAGAGCATCACAACATTGCCAGATGCAGAGCTCAATAAAGGCACTGAAATAAATCACTGCAGCCAAGGCTTCACTTAGCTGCTGCTATTAATCATTAGCAATAGCAATTGCTAATTAATGTCATTAGGCATCATGACTATTAATCATAATCTGCTGAGGCAAGGTGTATTGTCTCTCATAGATATGAAAGAAGGCAAAACCAAGCAAGTAAGCAAGGATTAAACTTGAAAATTATGGTGGGCAAAATCTGCAAATTCCATTGTAAACTGGGTGCTAGAAGTGTCCCTGGTGGCTGCATCTCAACTATGACTGACAGGAAGCTGAACATGAGCCAGCAGTGTGCCCAGGTGGCCAAGAAGGCCAATGGCATCCTGGCCTGGATCAGGAACAACGTGGCCAGCAGGTCCAGGGAAGGGATTCTGCCCCTGTGCTCAGCCCTGGGGAGGCCACAGCTTGAGTCCTGTGTCCAGTTCTGGGCCCCTCAGCTCAGGAAGGAGATTGAGGTGCTGGAGCAGGTTCAGAGAAGAGCAAGGAGGCTGTGAAGGGATCCAGCACAAGTCCTGTGAGGAAGGGCTGAGGGAGCTGGGGGTGTTGAGGCTGGAGAAGAGGAGGCTCAGGGGAGACCTCATCACTCTCTCCAACTCCCTGAAAGGAGGTTGGAGCCAGGGGGGGGTTGGGCTCTTTTCCCAGGCAACTCTCAGCAAGACAAGAGGGCACAAGAGGTCTCAAGTTGTGCCAGGGGAGGTTTAGGTTGGACATTAGAAAGAATTTCTTTATGGAGAGGGTGATCAGACATTGGAATGGGCTGCCCAGGGAAGGGGTGGATTCTCCATCCCTGGAGATATTTCAAAAGAGCCTGGATGTGGCACTCAGTGCCATGGGCTGGGAACTGCAGCGGGAGTGGATCAAGGGTTGGACTTGATGATCTCTGAGGTCCCTTCCAACCCAGCCAATTCTATGATTCTATGATTAAGCCATGCCACTTGCCACACACCACCAAAATGGGCATCCAGCTTTATTCTGTACTATGGGACATCTTTTTTTTTTTTTTTTTTTTTTTTCAATTAAACTGTCTCTTCCAGAGCCACCCACCAGAACACCCCCATGCTGCTATCTTTACATCAGGGTCTTTCCAAGAGAGTTAAGCTGTTCAGATCAAACAGAAGCTGTTAGGCTATGTGCAAAAAAAAACCAAGAAAATGCCCGTGACCTGTAGTAGGTAGAAGGTGTGATTAGCTGACCCTAAAGGTCCTTTGGTCCATGAAGTCTACAAAAGGCTACAGTGCAGCAAATTATTTGACATCAGAAGCACTGGGTCATCAGGGTTTGCTCGTCATTAGTATTTAAAGCCTCATTAATCACTTTTAATTTTTTCCTCGCGAGGAAGAAAAAGGAGATTTCCTTCGTTTTATAATTTAATCTCAAGTGGCAATTTAAATGCAGGTGGCTGAGGGTGAAATGCAAGAGTGGAATCAATTCTGTAGCTCACAAAATTGATTTGCCCCAGACCTGAAGGTGTAATCCATCCCCTGCAGCAGGCAGGGAGCAGGGAGCTGCCAGCACTCCATGGCACCGGGAAGAATTCACATCCAGCCTTCAGCCTTCATACTGATAATTATGGACATTGCCTGCCCAGAAATGAAATGGGGCTCTGAGCAAATGTCTCTAGTGGGAAGTGTCCCTGCCCATGCAGTGAAGTTGGAATTAAATGAGCAAAATGGAATTAAATGAGCAAAATGGAATTAAATGGGTCCCTTCCACCCAAAACCATTCTATGATGTCTAAACTGGGTGTTGTAGGCAATGGTTTTTAAACAGAAATTCACTGCAATAGCAGACTCAGAAAGGCATGGGACAAGGAGTAGGACAAACCTTCAGGCTTTGGGTCCACAGATGTGGAGGAGAAGGTGTCAGTCCTCTGAAACCCAGGTATTTGTGCCACACGTTTCTATGGCCACATCTCCATCTGCTCTGGGAGGCAGGGCTGCTGGTCACAGTGGTGAGCTCATTAAAATGAGATCAATAGAGATTTAATCTAATGCTGAGGCTTATTCGAAGTGGAATGCTCAATTAAGTGTGGAGGGAAAAAAGAAAAAAAAAAAATTGTAGCCCATCAAATGAACTGCCAGCTGATTCCTCTGCTTTATTTTGAGTTTAGCCCAATATTGAGGAGGGCTTCATAAGCAAAGGCAGAGCTGTGGAAAAACAGCTGATGCTGGGAGGTAATGGTCAGCAAACACAAGTTAAGCGTGGCACATTACTCAAAAACTTTGGAGCAAGCTCCCCAGGTAGGTAACATTTGGCTAGGATTATACAGCTGCCAATTTCCCCTTCTCTTCACACCAGTGGCTCTGAGAATATCTGAAAGCTGCTAAGGTGGGGATTTGCATAAATGGGATTTACCAGAGCTTTTGAAAAATTGAAAGAGTTAAGTGTGGTGAGCTCTACAAAACTTCCCTTTTCTTTGTGATCCTTGCCATTCCTCCCTCCCTTCTCCTCCACCCCCAAAATGGAAACTGCTGCCACCTCCCCATCTCCCTCACCTCTCCAAGCAGTGGCCACACACAAGGACAAAGAAAATTCTGGTTTGAATGAAACCATTTCTTCTCGAGGCATGAAAAAGCTGCACCAGGCAGCAAGCCAAGAAGCAAGAAAAGGGAAACATATTCTTTAATTAAAACAAGCCCGGCTTGCTTTGAACTCATAAAATCGTGGTTAAAAAAATAAAAATAAAAAATTGGAGTGATGAGTTCTTGTCCTAAGGAAGAAAAGAAAATGCTCAGCCCCACCCCAGGCCGTGGCCCAGCAAGTGCCTGCATTGCTGCAGGAGAGGATGGGCAGCATGGGATGCATTCCCCAAACTTGTTAATTGGCAGGAATGGGGCCCATGCAGCTTCCAGAGAGAAGAATTAATTTTAACAGGAGCAGCTATGTGACCTGTTGGCACAATATCACAGTGCTTTCTTTTTTTTTTTTCCTCCCCTGAGCAAGTAGAATTTAATCTTTGCCCAGACACTTCAAGACAGAGCTGTCTTATTTCTCCCATCATGGCAGGACACCTTCCCACACCATTCCCTACAGCCAGGATTTTCAGGAGCCCAGCAGGAGGAGATCCATGACCTCCCTCAAACATCCTCTTCTTTTCTTCCTCCTGGAGCCTCACCATCCTTCAGGCTTACGACTGCCTCGAAGAAGTTCAGCAATTTGCTGTCCTGAATATTTTGCTCCCACACTCAGCTCCTTTCTCCATGACTTGTCCTATCACTCTGTGCCCTTGTCAAAAGTCATTTTTTATATTTTTATCACTTTATATATATCTATAGGATCTCCAAAAATCCCTGCAGATCGGTGAAACTCATCTCAAATTGGAAAAGAGAATTTTCAATATGAGCACATATATATATTTATAATATTTATATGTTATTATCTCCTCTATTTACCTGTGGTCCAGGGCATGCAGCAGGAATCTTCTTCCCACTCCCTTGGTGTTGTTTGACACACTGAAGAGGAGGAATGTTTTATCCTGTGCTTCAGGATGGGTTGTGGAGGGTGGGAAACACCAGCTAAAGGGAATTTAAAACCCAAGCAGCACCTGTGGCTGTAGATTTCTCCAAAAACCTGACTTTTTGTCTTGTTGCAATTAACCACCAAGTGGGAACAGTGGTTTTGCAATCCCTCTGCTGTCTGTTCTTCTGCTTCTGCAAAGTTTTTCCAGGGCTTTTTGCAAAGCTTTTTGAACCCAGAGGGACAAGAGCCACAGTGGAGCTGGGGGAGGGGGGGCTCCTTCTCCCCATCTCTCCCCAAAACTGAGTCAAATACCTGTGGTTTTTATAGCCTCTCCTCTCATTGCCCTCAGGAGCCTCTCAGCTGATCCCACAGCCAACAAACTTGGTTGTCCTGTGCCTAGAATTCACAAGATGATTTGATGAGATGTGATGGAAATTTCCTCCCAAGTCTTCCCACATGGAGGAAGAGCATCCTGCAGGACATTCCGTGGGATGTGGGATACAGCATCCTGGCTTGTCCCACCACTGCCTATGTCTGTGGGACTTGGTGACCCCCAAAAGGAGCCAGCAGGGACTGTGCATCTACCAGAAGAGCCTCCTGGCTCTCCAACAGAGGCAAAAATCTCCCTGCCAAGGCTTCTGGTGTCAGCACATTGTCAATAGCTTGTAAAGTCGAGGCTAAAAGCTCCAAATAAAAACAGCATTTGAAATTCTGAAAAGGTCTAAGGAGCCTTAGCTTCTTGACCCCACCACGAGCATTCTCCAGATGTGATGCTGCATTCTGTGGCACAGGTAGATGAGCAAGGGAAGCTGCCATGGGGGGTAAATCAGAAGGATGTGAGGGACTCTCTGGGTTAGTGATGGGCAGCACAAAGCCCGGGTGAACCTTAATTTTGTACAAACACAGCCCTGAGATACAAAGCAAATGGCACACACTGAAAGAAAGGGTAAAGAATGAGGAAAAAAAATATGATTTATACAGAGCATAGAGCTGTATGTTTGGTGTTTTACAGTCATAAATCCTACAAGACTTTCTTTAATGTTCCGGCAATGTTTTGTCTCGGGGTTATTTTGAGGCTGGGCAGAGCATGCCCAGGACCACCCTGGCAACACCATCACCTTGCAGAGGCCAAAAGAAACATGGGTCCAGCCCCAGCACCCACATACCAGGACTGCTGTCTCCATAAAGACTTACCATGGGGACTGAACACTCCTTCTGAACAGCCAAACTGAAATTGATGCTTCCCTTTGCTGTGTCCTTGCTACAAGCAGCATCAGGAGAAGCTTTAGAAGGTGAAGACTGGGGCTTGGAGCAACCTGGTCTGGTGGGAGGTGTCCCTGGCCATGACAGGGGGTTGGAACTGGATGATCTTCAAGGTCCCTTCCAACCCAAACCATTCTATGACAATACTGCAATGAATGCCCAGGTCAAGCATTTTTATGTAGAAGAGTAGGAAGAAGAATTGAGCTCAGAACTGGTGCAGAATCTGGCATGTCTGTGCAGCCCTGAGCACCCTGTGCTGTCCCTACTCAAGCAATTCTTGAAAAACAAACAACTTTTTGTTTGAAAGTTATGAAAACTTTCCATGAAAACCATGAAAAGTTACGTCCCCCTTCAATTGTTTTTTTTCTCTGGACTTTTTATTGAAACCAGGCAGTCAGAAAAATGTGGTTCTATTAGAAACAGGACATGAGGACTGTCTTTGCCTGTGTGGCAATTTTGTCCTTGAGATCTGTTCTCTTCCAGGACTTGAACAATAAAGTTCTCAAAGAAAGGCAGGGTCACACAGCTGGAGAAAGGATGCTGGAGGTGAGGATTCCTTCCTTAACCTCCAATAAGGACATAAAATGGGTTGTGCTAGACCCACTTTTCTGGGTGAGGCTCACCACAGCCTCTGAAACCAAATCCAGGAGGTGAAGGAAACACAAGATAAGGTTCACAGTGCCTTTAGACCTTTGGGCTTTGGTCCATGGTGCTACAGAGAGGCTGTGTCCACCAAGGTTCATGCCAGCCCTGGGATAAGGGGCTCCCCCATCACCTTGCTCTCCTTAATCCTCCACTTAAAAGGGTAATTTTGTCAGTGGCATCCATTTTAAGCCACAATTTTAGACTTCTTTACTGAGGTTTGGGTTTTTTTTTTAACATTTTGTAAGCCCATCCCATCCCAAAACACACACAGACAGAAATACACAAATCTATATTTTGTGTGCAGCCCTCTACAACTTAAAATAACAATTTCTTTTTCATTTTTCTGTTGTTTTGGGGTTTTTTTCCTCTTCTTTGGACTCCATGACACACTGTAACATGGAAAACCCATTTGTCTACCTCACTGGATGCTGGGTGGATAAATACATTAAATACTTTGAAGCACATTGGCTTGTTTTTCTTCCTAGCCAGGGAATTGACAGACTCACCACAGCTTCACACAGGAAAACCAGAGAGCCATGGAAACCACAAGACCAGGGGGAGATGAGCTCAGTTCATACAAAACAGGAGGTTATTCAAAACTCAGGATGGAAAAGAAATTGATGATCGAACCAGGTAAAATTGCCACAATCCAGAGTATTTCTGTACTTCACCTCCTATTTTCCCTGGCAAGGCAAGGCACAAATGGAAGGAATTATCTTTGCTCTCTCTGTTTGCAGTCCCTCCCTTCCATTCAATGCCAAAATGCCTTTTTTTTTTTTTTTTTTTTGTTGGAAATTTTGTCCTGTCCACCCCAGAGGAGACGCTTGGTGCTTTCCTGCTGCCTCCTCTAGAGCCTTCCTGCCTCCCTTTCACAGACATTTTCCTAAAATGCAAACAAGCCAAACCCCCAAACCAGCCACCACAGGCAGAGAAATCTTCTGCACAGTAACCTGGAGGTGTGAAGTTTCCCTTCTTGCCACCCAAGACTGATTCCCTCTGCCCACAGCTTCCTCTCCTGGGTGCTTTGCGTGCACAAAGCCAAGAGAGGCTTGGAAGTTTTAAATTAATTCTAGAGGATCTTTTCTTTTCATTCCCCCTCTGTCCAGTTAGTGGTGGGACTCTGACTTGCAGATCTAAATCACAGAATGGTTTGGGTTGGAAGGGACCTTAAATATCACCCAATTCCAACCCCCCTGCAGGGGGGACACTTCCCACTAAGCCAGGTTGCTCCAAGCCCTGTTCATCCCACACTTTGGATGTTCAAACACTTCCAAACTCAAAGATATTTCTCTTCCCCTTGAGTGATGTAAACACAGCCAGAAAACTCAGGGATCCAGATGTGCCTTGTGCTGCTCACACCATCACCAGCAGCAAAACCCCTGGAGCCCATAATCTGCAAAGCACCAACCTCATGGCAAGCCCAGAGCCTGGCAGTATTTATTTGTAGGGTATGATACACTTTGGCTCAGTGAAGCCCCAGCAAGGGGGACCAAGCACAGGACCAGCCACACCAAGCAAGAAAATCCACTTTTTTACATACCCCCTGCTCTGGCTACACCAGCACTTTCAGGCACTAAAGGCAGAAACATGATAGAGTAGAAAAAAATATGAACATGCAAACTTAGACTTTTCAGGACTAGAATCTTAGGTGGTGAGAGTTTGGCAAGAGCTGAAGGGATTTGTTTTTGCAAAGAGCATTGCAAGGCATTTCTCTTTGCTCACACATTTACAGTAGAGCTCCTGCTTTCTTATCCCATTCCTTTTTACTCACCTTTTTTTGCTCTTGCAAGGAAAAAATCCCTTTTACTCACATTATGTAGTATCTGGGTGTTGGCTCTGAAAAGCTATTAGCACCTTATCCATGGAGCAGCCTTGCTTGAAGGTTTTTTAAAGATATTTCCAGACCTGAGACCTACTATTAGTGATTAAATTATCATTTTGAACTCATTTGGCAATACACATCTTCCCCAATGGCAACTTACTAATGAATTGGGCTTTTTGCTTTGGAGCTGTTGGGTTTGTTGAAATTCTTTTACAACCAATTGGGACCTTTAAAGCAGCAACGTAGGAGGGTGAGTTTAGGAGCTGTGAGATATTTGGCAGCTTTAGTTTGGGTGTTTTGTACAATCACATGGCTCAGCTGTGCATTGGAGCAGATCCTTCTGGTTCCATTTGGCACCTGAATTACTCTGAAATGTCAGTGACCTACAGAAGAGATTTTGGGTAAAGCCATGGCCCTGCAGGAGCAGTCACTTCAGCTGTGGGTGGCAATGCTACAAAACCCTGGATGCTTTCAGCTTGCACTCAGGGGGAGTCATGTCAGATAATAGAAATGGTAGAAAAACTGAGGATTTTAAGACTTTATCATGAGAAGAATTTGCACCCTGGTCTCCACGTATGCAAGGATGCTGGTGTGCTTTTATCCCACCAAAATCTAATGGGAAACCTCCCAGGGATGGCAATAATAGAGACTCCTTCATGCTCATACCCCAAGAACTCTCAATACACTTGTCAATCAAACGAGCATCCCTGGAACATCATCCTGCAATTAGGGCTGGGAGGGATATGGAGGTGCCCACATCAGCTTGGCCAGGTTGGGCTCCTCCCCTGCAGCCCTATTTGATTTAAATGTCTGTTTTGTGGCAGCTGAAGCCACCTATGAGCTCAGAAGTGGCTCCATCCTATCTTGGGATTCCTTCCTCTCCTATTACACTTGTGTAGGGCTGGAGACCAAGCTGCATCCATCCCATTGCAAGTGAATTGCTACCACAAAACCATCTTCATTTTTCTTCCAAGATGCTTGCAAGTGGAATGTTTTTATTCTTTCCTAATTCAGGATGTGAACACAGTTTTATTCTGATGATAGGAAGGAGTTAGGGATGGACATAATGCCACCCAGCAAGTGAGCACCTGGTGGTCTTGGCCCAGCTTGGTACTTATTGGTATCCTGTGGAAAGAGTGGAAGAGAAATACTGAGTCACTGAGTCACTGAGCAAAAAAATCCACTTTTCCTGCAAGGATGGTTTCCCCAATGCCTCTTTTTGATTGTGGTAGCCCCAGAGCAGGTAGCAGCCAGGAGGGCAAGCAAAGGGATTAATTTCTTTTTGCAGAAGAGAATGTAAAATGGAGCCACTGGTGCTGGTTGGGGGCTGCCTGGTGCTGTTAAATTTTTTAATAACCTTCTCAGCTGGAGCCAGCCTCCCCTTTGATGTGGTGCTGGTTTCATTAGCACTCGTGAAGGTGAATATCTGATTAGCTACAGGGAGCTGAAGGGGGGTTTTTTGCCCTTTTTCTTTGGTTTTTGTAATACTTACTACAGACCAAAGGGCACCCGTGCCCGTGTAAGAAATCCAAGTGTCCTTAGGTCACAATAAGTGAATTTGGGGATGTTTGGCAGCTCAAATGAACTCATTCACACAGCCCCAGCTCAGCTTTTTGTGTGAGATGTTTCCATGCTGCAATTCAGGGTGTTTTCAACCTTTTGGGGGTCATCTTGCTCTCAAATCAAGGGCAGCTGCAGAATGGTTTCTCAAAAACCTTTCACTGCCCCTCACTGCATGGTGACCCAGAGGGATTTGTGAGCACTTGAGGTATTCCCAAAAGTCTGGTTTCTACACCTGTAGAAGTTCATCCATCTATGGAGATCATAATTTCTTCCAGTTTTCTGCTGAAATAGACTTATCAACCACTTGGAAATGGTGCTTCTGAAATGCTAGATAGCTGCTAAATATCCTTTTGACCCTTTTTTTCTCCAGGAAAACACTGTATATAGTAAGAGACAGATTGCACATTATTGTATGTAAGATCAAGGGCTGCAATTTTGGGGAAAAAAGACCAGAAAACTTTGTTTACCTGAGAACTCCTAAGAAATAAATTCACCTGACCACTTGCAAAAAATTTACAGACTTCTCTCCTTGATTTCCTTCATGCTTTTGAAGAGAGAAGACACAGTAATAAATACTCAGAAGGCTTCCCAGAGATGCTACAAGCTGCTGACTGAATTCAGGCCAGTTTAGACATCACTCCTGCTCCCTTTCCAGAGCCCATCAATGTGTCATTCTTGGATAAATTCAATTATTGGTCCAAAGGGAAAGAAACTACTTTCTCTCACTTCAAGAATAATAATACAATCATAACAGCAAGCACTTAAAAAATGTTTCTCCACAGGAGATGCCAATGTGCTCTGTAAAAGAGAGTTTTACAGCCAGAGACACGGGGGAGAAGTGACTTTGCCTGTTGCCATTCAGCAAAGATGAGATGAGATGAGGATACAGATCTTAAGGAGGATAGATTGGCACAGCTAAAGTCAGCTTTGCAGAAAAACTCCAGCCTTTTCTTCAATATTTTTTCCACTTTGCCATAGCTCTGATTTTCTATTTGGCTTTTCCCATTCTTCTAACCTTCTCCTCCAGCCTTTTCTTCAATATTTTTTCCACTTTGCCATATTTCTGATTTTCTATTTGGCTTTTCCCATTCTTCTAACCTTCTCCTCCAGCCTTTTCTTCAATATTTTTTCCACTTTGCCATATTTCTGATTTTCTATTTGGCTTTTCCCATTCTTCTAACCTTCTCCTCCAGCCTTTTCTTCAATATTTTTTCCACTTTGCCATATTTCTGATTTTCTGTTTGGTTTTTCTAATTATTCCCATTTCTTTTCCTCCTGTCTTGCTCCCCTATCACCCACTTGGCAAGCAGCTTCTTCAACTTCCACCCCCATGGAGAACAAGACATTTACTCCCAAATCATTCCATACATTGGGATAGATCTAAACATGCTCTGCTTTGTCCTCAGATATCTCAGGGACTTTAGCAGAACTTGCCTTTCTTTTTTAGACTCACAGACTGGTTTTAAATAGAAGGGACCTTAAAGATCATCCAGTTCCAACCCCCTGACATGGACATGGACACCTCACACTAGACCAGGTTGCTCCAAGCCCCATCCAACCTGGCCTTGAACACTTCCAGGGATGGAGCATCCACAGTTTCTCTGGGCAACCTGGTCCAGGGTCTCACCACTCTCACAGAAAATAATAGCTACCCAATATCTACCCTCTTCTGCTTCCTGCTAGGATGCTTCTGAGCTCTCCAGGCAGGGCTGGAATGCAGGAGCTCACAGCTGCCAGGGCAAGCCAAAGTGGTCCCCATCTATCTAGAAAACCATCCATCAGGAGCTGCAGCAATGCTCACTCCACCCAACATCCTCATTTTCTCTTTCCCTAGCAGCACAACAGGACACCAGGATCCAAAAATCCCACCTTCTGGCCTCCAACCTGAGTTTTGATAGGTTGTGAGGCTCAATATAAAGCAGAGAGCCTTGGAATGATGTTTCCCAAGTCTATCTGGCTGGAAGCAGCCTCTCCCAGCACCCCACTGAGTGTGAGAGACAAAGCTGCCTCATTCCCCAGAGCTGCTTGGAGCACTGAGTTGACTTTGCTGAATAAAATATCACCAGCAGATTCTGAGGGGGTTTTAAAGGCAGGAAGACACACGGCCTCACTTCTGAGACCACACCTTGCAGAGTCCTCCCCTTGACTCTGTTTTCAGCCCTCTTTACATCAGCACACAGTGCAGAAAGCTGCTGCTTCTTAATCCAAGGCTGTCAAGAGATGGGGAGTCCCCCCCTGGCCATCATGTTCCTGTGTTTACTGAAATTGCTGTTTTTTTAGTTATTTCAACTTGTGCAGCACTGGCTGCTGTCGTGCCTTTCTGCCCAAGATTAAAGAGCTTTCAGTTACCTTGTCAGGGTTTAACACTGCCCCAGCAATTAAACCCAATACCAGATGCTCTTTATTAATCCCCCTCCCTGATAAAGAAAGGAGAGGGAATAAGGGAGAGAGACTGATGGGTTGGAAACTAAACTACACAGCTTTAATTAAAAAGTAATGAGAAATAGGAAAAATTACTAAATCTATACAAATATCCAGGAAAATGGATTCCAGGTTCCTCCCCCCCAAGGCTGCAGGGCAGCCCTGGGAAAGTCCAGGCTGGACTCCTGGGCTCAGCAGCAGTGGGGAGCTGGAGGCAGGAACACACAGATTCAGGCTGGCATGGATCAGGAGCACAGGCAGAGGAAGGGATGGAATCCTCCCAGGATGCCCAAGCAAACAGGCACAGGGGAAGAAGGGGAAGCAGGAAGGGCTTTGCCCCTGGTGATCCCTCCAATTTATCCTGAGGATGAGGTGGATGGGATGGAATCCTCTGTTTGGTCAGTTCTGGCCATTTCTCTTGTCTTTTCCTCCCCAAAGGAGGGCTGCAGGTGGGACCTCTGGACTCCTTTTCTCCCTCCAGAGGGCCAAATGTTCCTCAGAGCTGAGCAGTGGCCTTGGTTCTGCACCCCATTCTCCAGCTGGAACTCTAAACATCGAGTGGGATCAGTCCCAGCAGCAGCCACTGCCTGAGAAACTTGCTGTTCATTTCAGCAAGTGCAGCTCCTTCCAAGAGACTCAGCTGAAAGCAAAAGTCCAAGACAGAAAATCCCCTTTATCCTGGCCCAAACCAGGACATCCCTGTACAAGTTTGGAGAAGAGGAGGCTGAGAGGAGCCCTTATTGCTCTCTACAACTCCCTGAGAGGAGGTTGTAGGGAGGTGGGTGCTGACCTCTTAAGTGAATAGTTATAGGACTGGAGGAAATGGCCTGAAATGGCACCAGGGGAGGCTTAGACTGGATATGAGGAAGAATTTCTTCACTGAGAGTAGTCAGAAGGAGCTGCCCAGGGAGGTGGTGGAGTCACCATCCCTGGAAGCATTTAAAAACCATGTAGATGAGGCACATCAGGACATGCTCTAGGGGGTGATACAGATATTAATAAATATATTTTATCCCAGGAAGGGAATGCTGACAGTTGGACACACTTATCTTAGAGGTCTTTTCCAACAGTGACCATTCTGTGGTACCTGGTGCTCCCCTCACAAAGTACATAAACACAGATACCAAATCATCCCTTGATGTTCTTTTGGATAAGCTTCACAGATGGAGATCCTAAATCAGGCTGCCTCTACCTTCTCCCTCCCACCAACACCAGCTCAGCTCAGTCTTCACCCAACCTCCCAGAGCTGAACATGCAAGCTGGGTGCATCCTTTCAGCCTCCAAAGGTTCACCCCAACACTGCCCTCTGGCATGGCCTGGCAGCCTGGCTGCTGTGGTGTCTAATTCTGCATCTGTCTGCTTCAGGGTAGATTTTATTTATTTTTATTTCTTTATTTTTTAATGTATTTTCTCCCAGTCAGCTTATGAAGTTATTTATTTCATCCTGTGGGACATTCTCCCTTTCTAGCAGGATGGGTTTTTAATCAAAATTGCCCTCTAACATCAATGTGAAAGTGAGGTGGTTGGTAAGCTGCTAAAATCCTCTTACAGAAGGTACAACTTATGCTCTTTCATATTCTGTTTCAGTGCTGGGAAATTATCCCTTTTGAACTACCCTATATCCTCATTACACCATCAGTCCATCCTCTGCCTCTACTGAAGTGGAGCCCCAGCCATATGTTCCTAAGATGCTGTCAGCTTCCAACCCACAGACTGATCTGTCAGAATGGATTCTGAAATACTGTTATCTTGTGCTGGCTGTCATATCTTCTGGGCTAGAAAATGATCACACATCATTTGAGAAATTTCAAAGAGATTTATTTCTGGTTCTACGAGATTTCCAGCATACATCTTTATGATTGAAATCTCCCATTACCTGGTATTTCTTTCCATTTATTACAGATAAAAGCTCCAGGAGCAACTCACCTCCTCGTGTGAACCCATGGTCTGTAATCCCCTTTACAGGCACATGCACACTCACCCCCTCACTACACCCCCTAACTTTGGCTTTAATAACTCTGTAGTTAACACCTAAACAGGTCACAGGCTCCTTCCCACTCAGCTTTTTTTTTTTTTTTTCACACACTGCTGTTCCCACACAGGTGGTAGTCAGCAGTTTTAATGCTCCAGTCATGTAAGTCAGCCTCCTCTCACTCCATTTTGGCAATTATATCAATTTTCTTTTAATTAGCAAGCACTGCAACTCCTGTCATTGCCCACATTCCTCAGACACATGACAAATGAAGGAGGAAAGTGCTCACAGAGCCATCGAATTTCAAGCCCTGACAATGGGAATGAGACTGTTTGCTTGGGCCTGGGGAATAATAAATACAATTTCTAGAAGATAAAGGCTGGAGGTAGAGAGCTGCAGGGGACTCTGTAGCATCTGCTCAAAGATGCTCAAAGTCATCCTTACAGCATCCTGCCCAGGGGAAGGCTCTTGGGCTTTGTTTGGGCCTTAGCAGGAAAGGATGTTTATAGGTTGTGTCTTTTAAAGTACACCAGGACTGAGTCAGAGGGTGTACATTTTGTACAAGGTTTACATTTGGTTGTTGGGTGGATTTAGTATCAGCAGGGAGCCCAGAGAATGAAGTACTAGGAAGGGAAAATATCTTCATGGCACTTTTTTACTGATCTGACAAATTTTAGTGCTGCAAAGCTGATGGGTAGCAGGGCAAATCTGTTTCTGTTGCTCCTGAATCTGAACACTGGCAGGTCCAGGAGGTTTAGAGACATAAAGTTACACATGGTGGTACAGAACAGCACCTTGCTGATGGCAGCTTTCTGGTCCTATGTCTACAGGCCAAAGAGGAGGTGTAGCAGTAATTAGTTCAGGGCTAATTGGCAACCAGTCCTGAAGTAATTAAAACTTCCTGAACATCTCTGAAAAAACTCTTCATAGCCAGAGCAAGAAGGAAATTCACACCAGCACTGCACTGAGATTCCCATCCCTGGTGAAGAGCAGTCCCCCCCTGGCAGAGCAAAACATCTTGGACATCCTCAACCAGTCCATGAAGAGTTAAAATCTCACAGCAATTATTTATCTCAGACCTAAAGAAAATTAATTCTTTCATGTCAAGCTGTGAAACTCAGCACAATCTGATAGTGACAGGGACACAGAACTCTCTGTCATGATGCAGTGATGAATAGATGGTTCCAGGACACTTTGGAGACTGAGTAACTGCCCAAAGCAAATAGTGCAAGCTGGAAGAATATTTCTTATTTTTCCCAACCAGATGCTAAGAGCCTGGGCCCAGTTCAAAAGAAATTGGTCTTAGCTTAGTGAAAGGGACCCAAATAAATGGGCAGGAGAAACAGGTAGAAGAATGGAGGTGAGATCCTTAAGTGTCTCCCCAGTGTTTTTATTGGGAGGGGCTTGTGCTCTGTTTATTTCCTTCAGTTCCATTTGCTTTATTTTTTATTTTTATTCATTTTTGATATGGTGGAGTCCTGGCAAAATTGGAGTTTAAGAGGCCAAAAGAGGGAGAGGCTGTGCCAGAGCCTTTCTGGGTCAGTAGGAGATGGGAAGCAGGGAAGCCATGAGCACTTCTGCTCAAGCACAAGGTCCAGCTCCTGGCTCCAGAAGCTGCATTTTTAGCTCATCATCTGAATTAAACCCATAATGGTCTGTCAGGGCTTGTAAGCAGGTGCACTTTTATGAAGGAAACCAATTACCCTGGAAATAATGCCAAGAAATAACTGCCTCCCAAAAGCCTAGGAGAGCCCAAATCCCTGCACAAGGCACTAACACCCAGTATTAATTTCACACAGAACTTTTTTCATTTGTTTTATTAGGAATAGTGTTCTTAGCATCCTATAAGACGTGCTGCATTCCTCCACGGATAAATGAGGGTTTGTTGCAGCTTTGACTGGTGTCTTGTCAGACACACAACTTCTAATTCACTGCAGTATTTCTCCTTGTCCCACTCTGGTTGGACATCCATACTCCCACCATTACACTACTACTGGGTGGGTTCATGTCTTCTTTAATATCTTTATGTCCTGCAAAGCAAAAGAAAAAGAGATCAGTGTTCAGTGGAATTCAGCACCAGGGTTTAAGCAATGTATCTCAAGAGACCTTTCCATTTCTAGAGAGTACCATAGAATCTTGGATGGTTTGGGTTGGAAGGGACCTAAAAGATCATCCAGTTCCAACCCCCCTGACATGGACAGGGACACCTCCCACCAGACCAGGTTGCTCCAAGCCCCATCCAACCTTGGCTTTCAACACTTCCAGGGATGGGGCAGCCACAGCTTCCTGAGGCAACCAGTGTCAGGGTCTCATCACCTTCACAGTAAAGATTTTCTTCCTAATACCTAACATAAATCTATCTATCCATAAATCTATCCTTTTCTAGCTTAAATCCATCACCTCCTTTCCTATCACTCCATACCCTTGTACAAAGCCCCTCCCCAGCTTTCCTGTAGTCCCTTCAGGTACTGGAAGGTGCTCTAAGGTCTCACCAGACCCCTCTCTTCTCCAGGCTGAATAATCCCAAGTCACTCAGCCTGTCCTTACAGGAGAGTTGCTCCAGACTTTGGATCGTTTTCGTGGTCCTCCTCTGGATTTGCTTCATCTGGTCCATGTCCTTCTTGTACTGGGGGCTCCACTACTGGTGCCCATATAGTGGTGTTTGCCCACAATTAGCACCCAGTCTCTCTCCCTGAGCAGTCCACTCATCCCAACCTGCAGTGGCCAAACTCAGCTCACCTATAAGTGTCTACATCTGGATTTATTTTATGATTTGCTCTTTTAATCAGAGGAGAGAAGCACGTTCACAAAGGGTGCAGTTCAGCTCATCTTTCAGTGAGCATTGGAACCAACCCAGGTGAACTGACCTCAGGATGAGTTCTTGTCCTTATCAGTGAAAAGGGGTCAAGATGCTTGGAGGGGGCTGTTCCCACTGCAAGGGACTGCTTCTAGGTTAGGTCTGAGGAAAAATGTAGAGACCTTCTGCCCTCCAGTCCTCCTTGCTGAGCTGAGAAAGAAAGAATCTCAGACACAGCCTATAAAATGTTTCCCTTCCCACAGCCTTTCCCTTTCTTGTCACTGAGAAGATGACATTTATATTTGTGTAGTGCTTAGCACAAGGACCCCCACCCTCATTTCATCCTTGGGCACTGCTGTAGTAAAAACATTAAACAGTCAGATATGGAGGTGGGGTTTGGGAAGGATGCCAGGTAAGAGTTAAAGGGCAGGCCTGGCTCTTTGGTGCTGAATAACAGCATTTACAGAAAGATTTACACCTTGAGGTGCTTCACAAGTGGTAAACACACATCACCACAGCACAGAAGGGGTGAAACAGCCAACTTCAAAGTTTCAGCTGGGAAAATCCCACAAGCAGGGAGCCATTCACCTGCCAGACACCAACAGGCAAGGCAAACCTCAAGGTCTGCTGCTAGACTTGAGGCATGCCCAAGCTGCAGAGGAGTCCCTATGGTCATCATCTTTCTTCTCTCTGGAAATTATCTGGATGGGCTTTGAGAATTGTTTTTAACCAACATTGCCCTCTTACTGCCAAAGTTGAAACCTCCTACATTTTATTGTACTTCAATGTGTTTGCAAGGTCCATGTGACTGCTTACATTTAGTTCCTCTCCAAACGTGTGCTCCTCTTTGTATCATAGAATGGCTTAGGTTGGGAGGGACCTTAGAGATCACCTACTTCAACCTCCCTGCCATGGGCAGGGATTCACCTCATCTAAACAAGATTTCCCAAGGCCTCATCCAACCTGGACTTGAGCATCTCCAGGGAGGGGGAATTCACAAGAATTCAGGTTATTCGTGCCTTCCTTCAACCAGCAGTCCTGCAACACCACACCAGTGCCAAGACCCAAAGGAGAAATTAGAAAAGGTGCATGGTCTGTGTAGAAAAGGCATCTAGGGGAACCTCAAAACCAAAATATTTTTCAGTTTTAGCTGAGAGTGTAGTCGGGAAAAATTATGTGCAGGGGTTTGCTTTCACACCTTCTGAAAACCTTGGAGACTGAAAGACCCTGAAGCTGAGAGTGGAGGCAAGGAACATACCCTGGAGATGAGTCTGGAAGGATTTCCATCCATCCTTAAGGGTGCAGTCACCTTCCTTCTAGCAGCAAATGTGGGGCCAAAACAGGACCATGTTGTATGAAAGCCACATCATGGACACTTCCAGCCTGGCTGAACCACCCAGGTGTTTTTCCATCCATCTGCAGGAGCCCAGAAAGGGATCAGCAAATCAAACCTCATGCTCTAATTAAGTAACACATTTACAGAGGAATTACAGCACACAAATTACATGAAATGTGTAAAAAGCCAGAGGTCCAGAGAGAAAGTTCAACATCTACCTGGCATCATTTCACTTGCACTCACCAGTTTAAACCAGTTTATGCTTTCCACAGTGGTCCCTGCCTGTCCCAGTGAAGATCAAGAGGTTTCAGTGCTGGTGCTGAGCACCCAGGTTTTACAACCAGAATTTTTGTCCTGGGATAGGTAGTACAAGTTCATTCATCTTCAGCTGGAGGAGATTGAATCAGCAGATAGGGGAGGTGGTAAAAGGACACTGTGAGCCAAGAATAATTAATGGAGGTATTCAGATGTAGTTGTCCAAAGTGAGATGCAGATTGTGCAAAAAGTTTCTCACCAGTGTAATTTATGACACTGCAATAAAATGTGCTCAAGGCCAGGCTGGGGGGGGCTTTGAGCAACCTGGTCTGGAGGGAGGGGTCCTTGCCCTGCAGGGGGGTTGGAACCAGATGATCTTTAAGGCCCTTTACAACCCAAACCATTCTATGATTCTAAGATAATCACACAAGCAAAATATAGGACCCCCCAAATTGGAGACATCTGACCATCTAGAAACCTTCTGAACACTTTCTCCCTCTCCCTAATTTCCCCAGTGCTCTGACTGCACAGTTCTGCAAGGCCAGGTTTGTTTTCAGAGTGATTAACGATTAGCAGAAAAGCAGCAACAACTTCTTTTTTTTTTTTTTTTTTCCAATCCCTTCTGCAGATCAAAGGAGGCAAAAAACTGCAGCTCACACAGAATTTCTGCCTCATGCTTCCTGCTCTCAGCAGGACCAAATCCCCCAAGCAGCAAAAGCAGCTTCAGGTGGTCCCAGTGAGAGCATCACCAGGAGACGACTTGCTCCATCTCATCACTGACCCTCCCACTCACCCTTCCAGAGCAGATGTTCTTTTTTATTTAGATTACTGAACTCCACCCCAAATAGTTTGCTGCATGATAAGAACTCAGAGAAAAATCTCTGAACCACCTCGTGCTGGGTGGCTGCCCCTGGTGAGCTGAGGTTGGGGTGTTGGTGGGCACAGGCTCCTGCAATTCAGAGCCTCCCCCAGTTGCATTCTCATGCACGTTTGCATGTGGCAAAGGCTGCTTGCAGGGATCTTGCCTTCCTATTTTGTTCCTGTAATGATTTCTGTTCTGCTTGTTGCTGCCAAACAATCCTCCCTTTGGCAATCAAACTGAACCTAAAAGTGGTTTTGGGCTTCACAGCAAATGAGCCCCTTTTAGTCAGTAGATAACATTTCCAGTGGAAGAGCTTTGTCCTTGATGACTTAGCCTCCCTCTGCTTCAGTGTTTCCTGTTTCCTCATTGTCCTTCAAGCTTTATATTTCTTATTTATAAGCATTAAATGAAACCTATGTACACTAAGAAATGTTGAAACTATAAATAACCCAATCCTGATAAATGTGTGGAAATAAATAGGTATGGAATACTGGAAAGGTATCATTAGAGTTTGTGCTTTTAAATAGGCAGTGCAGCAGACATTGCTATGCATCCTGATGCCAAGAAGTGAGACCTTATCATGCCTAGACATTATCTCATTAACATCCTGTTCATTCCCAAACCAAAACTCAGATTGCAATTGTTTAATTTTGCATGTATATATAATTTGTGGAAGTCAGGAGATTCAAGGCTGCTGCTGCAAAGACATGAATTTACATTCTATGTATGATTCCATGGGTCCCTTCTCTGACATCAAATGTTGTTTTTGAAAAGAACAACTCTGAATTACCCATTCTGCAACCAAGGACATGACTAAGTTTGTACTGATCATACCACTTAGAGGTAACTAAGGATTTGTACCATGACCTAAACCCTATTCATTCATTTCTGGCAAGGCTAATACATTAGGAGCATACCATGTAAGATGCTGCTACAGAAAAAAAAAAAAAAAAAGACAATATGATCAACCTCATACCTTGATAAAGATCACACCAAACACTCTGGGAAGAGAGAATAAACAACCAACCTCACCATTTCATTCCACCCATGTTGCCCTCCAAGTGCATGAGAAAGAGGAGAGCACTTTGCTGAGAGCTGACTGGAAGGCTGAGATCACCTCCAGCATGCCAGAAATTTTTAAAAACACCTTTGGCTTGCAAATCCTTTAGGCAGTTACAAACTAGAGAGTCTCTGGTTGCAAAGGGGTCCAGACTCCTCTCCAGGATGTCTCTCAGTGGATGGTGTAAACCAGCACCTGAAGAGAGAGCCTGGAACAGCAGCACCATCTGCAGCATCCTTTCACCTTGCCAAGAGCAGGGCTGCAGGGGACAGCAGGGGACAAAGGTTCTTTATCTGGCACCCAACAGCTGTGCCCACCTTGCTACATGGAGCTCAAACACAGCATTTTAATTCTTTTATGGGTGTCCCTGCACTACACTGCTGTGCAGTGGGGCAGCTCCCTCTTGTTATCTCATGAAGGTCAACAGGGCCAAGTGCAAGGTCCTGCAGAGGGCTCGAGGCAATCCCAAGCACAGACACAAGGCTGGGTGGAGAATAAATTGAGAGCAGCCCTGAGGAGAGGAAATTGGGGGTCTGGGTTGATGAGAAGCTCCACATGAGCCACCAACCTGTGCCTGCAGCACACAAAGCAAACAAAAGAAGAGTGGGGCAAAAGAGAGGGGATGCTCCTCTTCTGTCCCACTCTCAGCAGACCCTACCTGGAGCACTGAGTCCATTTCTGGAGCCCTCAACACAAGAAGGACACAGAGCTGTTGGAGTGAGTTCAGAGGAGGGCCACAGAGATGATCAGAGGACTGGAGCATCTCTCCTGTGAAGACAATCTGAGAGAGTTTGGGTTTTTCAGCATGGAGAAGAGAAGGCTCTGAGGAGATCTTACCTACTGGCTACCCAATAGCTGAAGGGGACCTACAAGAAAGCTCTGGAGGGACTTTTTATAAGGGCATGGAGTGACAGGACAAGGAGTAATGGCTTTAAACTGGAAAAGTGGAGATACAGGTTAGATGTTAGGGAGAAAAGCTTTTTTTTTTTTTTTTCCCCAAGAAAGTTGTGATTGCCCCATCCCCCAGGTGCTCAAGGCCAAGGTTGGATGGGATTTGGAGCCACCTGGTCTAGTGGAAGGTGTCCCACCCATGACAAGGGGATTGGAACTATACAGTCTTTGAGGTCCCTTCTAGCCCACACAGTCCTATGATTCTATGATTTTTTAATGCAGATCTTTAGATTACAAGTTTGGCTGAAAAAGGCTCTGATTTTAGGCTTCTGTAAGAAATGTGCCTTGTAACAGTGCAGCATGTTGATGAAGTAACTAAAACAATACAAAACCACTGTAAAACACATTAAATAGATTAAGAATTGGCTAACTTCAGATCTCTAATATAATTACAACCAGAGAAATTTTCTCTGAGTGGGTGTGGTTTTGGAGAGATCCCATAGGGACTGGTTCTTGGCTCTATGTTATTGCATTTTATCAACAACTTAGGGGAAAAAAAAGCTTTGAATCATTATCAACAGATTTTTCAGATGAAAAAGGTTGGGAAAATGGTAAAAAAGAAGGAATTCAGATAATTGATACAAACAGGTAGTTGGTAATCTGAAGGTGAGCAAGTACAACCAAGTTAAATCACAAGACTGGAGAAAGAAGACAGATACTGCCTGGTGGGGGCTGTAGCTTTCCTGCACTGGAAAGCCATGACAAAAAAAGGGTTGTAAGTCGTAGTAAGTGATCAGCTGTCCATGAACTGACTCCATCTGTACATGTATAATGTACATCTGTACATGTATAAGAAGGGGAAACCCAGGGAGAAGAGGAGGATTATGCTGCCTGAATCATAGAATCATAGAATGGTTTGGGTTGGAAGGGACCTTAAAGCTCATCCAGTTCCAACCCCCTGGATGGGCAGGGACACCTCCCACCAGCCCAGGTTGCTCCTCAGGATACAGCCCAGGAACTCTGTGTCCTTCTTATGATGGGGACCCCAGAACTGGACACAGAACTCCAGGTGGGGTCTCACAAGAGCAGAGGGGCAGAATCATTTCCCTTGACCACTGTCTGTGCTTCTTTTGATGCATCCCAGGACACAGTTGGCTTTCTGGGTTGGAAGCACACACTGACAGCTCATGTTGAGCTTCTGGTCCAGCACCATCCCTGAGTTCTTCTCCTCAGGGCTGTCCACAATGCTTTCTCCTCCAAACCTGTATTCATGTATGGGGTTGCCTTGACTCAGGTGCAGAATCTTGCACTTGGCCTTGTTGAACTTCATGCAGTTTGCACAATCCCACTTCTCCAGCCTGTCCAGGTCCCTCTGGATGTCATCCCTTCCCTCTGTGTTGACTTCACCACAGTTTGGTGTCCTCATCAAACTTGCTGAGGGTGCATTCCATCCCACTGTCTATGTCACCAACAAAGATGGGTAAATAGCACTGGTCTGAGCACCAACCCTTGAGGAGCAGCACTCATCACACATCTCCATTTGGACACTGAGCCACTGATCACAACTCTTTGTGATCCAGCCTGTTCCTCATTCCATGGGTGTTCCAGCCATTCAATCCATATCATTCCAGTTCAGAGATCAGAATGTTGTGTGGGACAGTTGAATGCTTTGCACAGGTCCAGGTAGATGATGTCTGTGGCTCTGCCTTTGTCCACAGAAACTGCGACCCCATTGTAAAAGGCCACTTGCCCTTGGTGGCTGTCACCAATCACCCCCTTGCTATCTGCTTGCCTTAACAGAGCCTTCAGGAGGGTCTGCTCCATGATCTTGCCAGACACAGAGACTGACAAATATTCCCCCCCTTCTCTGAAAGTGCTGCAGACACATCATGCCCTGTTCTTGTCTCCATAAAGCAAGCAGGAGGTTGAAAAGCTGGAGACACTTCAAGAAAGAGACACGAAAATGCACACAAACTTGAGAAAGATGACTTGCAGGGAGAGATGCAAGGTGCTTAGTTTATTTATGTAGTCAAAGGACAGCTATGGGGTGGCTGGACACTGATCCAAGGACCTCCAGGGACAAACCAGTGGCAGAAGTTGTCTTCAGTCTACCCAACAGATTGTCCCATGCCACCAGACATACCACCTGCACACCTTGGCCATGTCCTGCCACCACGGGTGAGGAACACACTGACCTTTCTCTCAAAAAGAAACCCACGGGTCTGGTCCAACCAAGAGCTCAGGAACACTCTGCCAGGTCCTCCAAACCAGTCAAAGCCAGGGACTGGGAGCCTGTAGCAAACAGCTTTTAACTGTGAATGTGGGCAAAGAATTCGGGTCCAGGATCCTCCAGCTCTGTTTTCATTCTGTGGTTTTTGCCTCTGTTCTGATCCTGGTGCCAAGAAATGTTGCATTGTTTTAGAGATCTGAATCTGGTGGCATCGCCTGCCTCAGAACAAGCCCTTTCAAAGCTCTCATCTGATCTCTCAAGAGAGAAAAGAAAGGAAGAGACAAAGATAGCAGGCTCAAGCAAGAACACTGCTGTGCCTTTTGCCTCCAGATGAAGGAAGGATTATGCATTGACCAGTATGAGTGTGAGAAAAAAGGGAAGGCTGCAGAGCAGCAACACATTTGAATGCTGTACATGGGAATAACAGTGAAGATAACAGTTCTTTTATGAAGTTAAATAACAACACTAAGTATTTTATAATTTTATAAATGTGATAATATGAAGTATAGGCATAATTATATATTTTATAAGGCAATATACTTAATTTATTATAAATATAACAAATTCCGTAGGAATGTTATTAAAACAATAATGCTAATAATGTTACAATAAATGTGATAATATTAAGTATAGGCATAATTATATGTTTTATAAGGTAATATACATAATTTATTATAAATATAATACATTCCACAGGAATATCATTAAAACAACAATGCTAATAATGTTACAGCAAGTTTTTTTTTTATTTACTACGCCCCTGTCTCAGCAGCATTTATTTCCATTGTCCTACCTGCCCCTTCTGGAGACCTCTTATCCCATCACTTCAAAGGGCAGTGGCCAAATGTGACATTAAATAAAGGTCAGACAGGGGTGGTGAACATCAGGCTGACTCCATCTGGCTGCAGATGCTGCCCTGAGCAGTCCCTCCCTGTTCATGTGCCTGGGTTTTCCTTCTCCAGCTCTACTGGGAGATGTCTGGAAGCACAAAGAGGAGGAGGAAAATCATGGGTTGATACGTAACAGGAACAATTTGTTCTTGGATTTAGAGATGTCTATGGACAATATGTAAGCCAGTGTTTTAAGGGAAATATTTGACTAATGATCCTTATGAGTATGGAACAATTAATGCCTGGGAGGGATACACAGGGAGATGGGGAAGCTGGAAGTGGGTGTAACAACGTGTGATCCTGGCAGCATTTGAGAAAAACCCACACCATTGGAGGTGGCTTTTCATGGGGGGAATAAGCTGTGAATAAAGCACATGTCAAAGAACAAGCTGGATGCTTTAGCACACTTTTCAAGTGTCTTTAACACATTATAAGGATGTGTTAAAAGCAATGTTCCTGTGTTTTGCAAGCCAGCTCAATGCTCACTGCAGATTTTTAATTGCAGCAAATTATTGACTTGCACAAGCTTTACCAAACATTGCTGGAAGTCAGGCCATTATACTTAAGAATAATTGCATGCACTATTTAAGTGTGCAAACACTGGTGAATAAACAAGTATTGTTCTGTATGAAGTTCTCAACAAATGGTTGCTCCTTTGGGTTGAACCTTGTGTTCACTCTAAAGACTGCTTTCTTCTGGCACTTCTAAAAGCTTATGTGCAAGTGCAAGTGCAACGTATAATTTGAGGTCCTTTTAGTTAATTGCCCACACAGCTGAATTCTACATAGCAGCTAAATTCCAAAAAGGCAGAATCTGAGCTGTTTGTTTATTTTCTCTTCAGTGGGAACTAAGCTTTTGACTACCCAGTGACTGCAGCTGAAATGAATTCATCACCACAATGGTAAAACAAGAAGTGCATTCATCTCAGAGCACGTTAAACTGTGCATGCATTTTAGCCCCTCTGCAATGTGGTTGCTATGGCATTTGTGGGGTGGTGGTGAAGAGGAAAGGAGATTCTCCACATAAATGCCAGACCACGCTTTAAAATATGTCATACTGACCTACTATTAATTCAGTGGCTGCTCTTTTATCTCTTAAAAAAAAAAAAAAAAATCAGTTCAACTTTCACTTCAAGAACAGATGTAAAATTCAAACCAGCAGTGGCTGCAAGAGTGTAAATCACATGGCAGAAACTTTAAAGGTTGGGGTTTTTTTGTGTTGTTGGGGCTTTCTGAAACCGTACAAGGATTAGGAAAAAATGGGAATAAGCTGACAGTTGCTCTAAGAAACTGGGATGTGCACCTGCCCCTGGACTAAGTTCTAGCAATTTCATCAGGATTGTCAGGAACAAATAGGAACTTAAATAGGAGGTTTTAATCCCCTGTGATTTTTTTTATAGGTGAACGTGGAACCTCTAGCAGAGCTGGGCATATTTTTGGCCCTATGCTCTTTATTTACAAAGATTCTTACCCTTGAGAAGAATCAAATAATGAAAAACTTCTTTCCTGGTGCTTTTCCTTGGGACTGTGCTCATCACCTTTGTTACAGGGTCTGAGGCTTCTTCTTTTTATCTGCACAGAAGCCACTCTCCATCCACATGTCCAGCACGTGCTGTCTTTTGGGCAGGGACAAATAATTGTTTTATAGATTCATAGAATAGAATAGAAAAAAGCAAAGCCACTGTGCAAGGCTTTCCTGTGCAAAAACTCAGCTGAGAACAGGCTGAGTTCTTCAGAAACTACAGCACATCAGAGGTGAGGTTACAAGCACCACAACCAAACCATCTCTCTGTCTCTCTAACAAAGATCAGTGGCTACTTACAGTCATATTGACTGTAACGTGGCTCTAAGACAGACTTGTGAAATAAAAAATGATTATATAGGAAGCAGAAGGTAGGCATTTGGGTTTTCTCCCCCAGATGAGCAAAACCACCAGTTGCATAGTAAAATAGTGGCAGAAATAAGCCCAGCAGAGGGTGGAAAACCAGCTTGTAGGTGCCAAGGCTTGTCCTCTTGTCTTTCCCTGCATTGTTTTCTGTCCTGCAGGTCCTGGCCAAGGTCACAGCCATCAAAATGCCCATTCCCAGGAACTCCCAAGGCCCAGCACTGAATAGTGGGACTGTTCATAGCAAGCTCTGTGCAGAGGCAGCCAGAGTTCCTCCTGTTCTGCATCAGCATTTCTGCTCATCTGGCATTTTTCATTCAGGGGCATTAATCAATGTAATTATGTACTATATGCTCTTAAATTTTTAATTAGCTTCATGCACTCGAGAGCAAATTGTCTCTCTTTTCCCCTGGTAGACACATATAACTCCTCTCAGCATTAATGGGATTTACATGGGTTTATCAAGTGATAATAAAAGCCTAAACATCCGATTCTGCTAACATTTAATATGTAATTTCCTGCTCTCTCTCAACCATGCACTACTGAGTGCAACCTAACAAGGAGAAAAAACATTTAAGGTTAATGCTTGGCTTTCCCCATGACATTGCTGGAAATCTGTTACAAACGTGGCTCCTTTTGAAGTACTTCCAACAAATCACACAGACCAAAGTAAATCAAAGGGAAAACTGATGTAAAAGTCAGGGATGGGTCTTTCCTCCCTTACATTAGGGCAGGTCTGGACTTTGAAACATCGGGGTGAGCAGAAGCCTTTGTAGGAGTCTGTGTGCTGGGGGATGCAGCAGCAGCAGAAGGTGAAGGTCCATGCAGCACCCTGCTTTTGCTCTGAGGGGGGTATTTGGGGTATATGATGAAGTTAACACCAGCTGGGATGATTTAATCTCCTCCTATGTGTCTCCAGTCACCCGTCGGGCAGGCGTGAAACAACAAGTCCTTCTCTGTTACCTTGGCATTCCTTGGGGCTGGAAACAGGGATTAGTCCCAAAGGGTGGAGCTCATCTGTCCCAAATTCAGCTGTCTGAAGTGTAGGTGGCTCCCATCACCTTCTTCTCCCTGAAGTGCCTACATCTTTCCCCTAAATATGAAGGAACTGAACTATTGTGCCCGAAGTTTGGTGGCTGCAGTTCCACCTGAACTGTGCACGAGCATCCCTGGCTTCTCCATGATTTCTTCATGTCCACAAATCTGTAGCTTGATTCTTCCCCTGGAAGTGCCCTGGTAGATGAGAGGAAACTGCTACAAAGAGGTGTGCTCAAGGCCCATCTCATTGCTGCTCCATCCAGGCAGCTCTAGGGTAGAAAAGTTTATACGTGATAAACTGAATTATTTGAGTCACAGCCACTTCCACAATCATCCCAAACAAACCATCTTAAAAACTCTTCATAATGCCAGTAAGTTCCACATTTTGAGGGCTTAATTTTGCATTAATAATTTTCTTTCTCTGAATATATATTTATATATATATATAAATATAGAATCTCAATATTGTTCTTTGAGCCATTTCTTAGGTGCCAAAGCAGAGATGACTTTTAAGACAAAGCTGAATGGGAAGGGAGTATGGAAATACAAATAATTTTAGTAAACACTAAGACAAATTCTAGCACCACCTCCCAGAGAAAATCAGATTAGTGTCAGCAAGACCATCGTGCAGATCTGTTTATTGGTAAAACCTAAAGGGAAAACCTCCATAGAAGGTGACTGCTCCAGGCTGAATTGTGTTGGACAGATGCTGAAAACTTTCCAGATGATTTCCTCTAGGTGCCTACAGCCAGCAGGTGAGACAGGCATTTATTGTGCCACTGTAACATGGCTTGATGGAACACCCGTGAGATTTGCACTTTTATTTAGTGACTGAAATAAAGTAAGAGATATTTTTAAATATTCATGTTGGAAAACTTGCCTGTTCTGAGGGGAATGTCTTGCAGGCTCAGCTGTGGGCAAATACAGCCAGAGGCATCCCACACACATACCAACACATACATTGGGAGCCATACACAGTCTGCAAACACCCTGAAATCCCAAATAAATATCTTGAAAATCAGTTGTGCTCCGGGGGAAACAAGGGGTCTGCCCACACACAGAATGAAGAAGTTAATTAGCGTTTAAATATTTCCTTGCAAGCTTTGGCACTATTATGGCTTCAACAAGTATAAAACTAGCAAGAACAAGTGGCTGTATGGGAGAAGAATGACTCTGTTTTGCAGTATGCAAATATAAATGGTAAACAAAAGTCATGCGGGTAAACTGTGCCTGGGTTTTATTACAGCTTTAGCATGGCATGACTGGGAGCTGAGGGAGATACATTTTTTAAAAAGTTAATTCATTATGATCTAGCAGTGACCTTTTAATATGTTCAGGTCCCTCTGGGGGAGATGAAGCTACTCGTGGTCTTCTGTAAGAAAGGATGAAGAAAAAAGGCACTTCAAGATCACATAAATGAAAGGATCAGCCATGGGGAAATACTTTTTCACCTTCTTAAATATTTCACAAGGCTTGATGATCTATTCATTTTGAGACATTCCTCTGTATGACCTCAAAGGGGGATGGGTTTCTTTGGGTATGACAAGAAGACTCATGTATCACCTACAGCTAGAGAAGAATGGGGTATCCCTACCACAGCTGGCAGTAGAAAGGTGAAATGCTGCTTACCCATTGCTGTAGTAATTTTTACTTTTTTCTTTTTTTTTTTTTTTATCTGACCTTTTGAGTGCCAAGGTCAGATAGCTAATATAGAGCAGAGGGAATCAAAGATATCTAAGGCACCTTGCTGAAGTTTTTACTCTCCCTTTACTATTAATGGAAATTTATGGATGATGGAAAAGAGTACAGATTTCTACTTTACTCTCCACACCTTGGACTTCTGGATTTTCCATGTTTTGAGAAGAGAAGAGAAGAGAAGAGAAGAGAAGAGAAGAGAAGAGAAGAGAAGAGAAGAGAAGAGAAGAGAAGAGAAGAGAAGAGAAGAGAAGAGAAGAGAAGAGAAGAGGAGAAGAATATTTCCATTGGAATGGACTTACAGAAATCCAAATGCCTGACCACTTCAGGGATGTCCAAAAGTTAAAGCATATATTAGGGGCATTGTCCCAGTTTTTTTTTAACTCATTGTTTTTTACTTTACCTTAAGGCCAAGTTTGCCCCTTGCCTGTGATGGCACAGCCATTTCTCTGCACGTATTGAAGTTATACATTTCTCTTTTCAGAACTTTAGGGACTTAGTTATAAGTTAGACATTTCTCCTTACAGAAACATGGACAGCATGTCAAAATGGAAAGATCCTTTAAATTTAAAAAAGCAGGAAATTGCAGCAAGGCAGCTGGCTGCTATCAGCACATATTAAACTCACCTCACAAAGTTCTTTTCCAGCTTTGCCACTGCCTCATTTCTCTGACCTTGAGAGGGATGTTTTATCTGTTGAGGTACCACCTGGCGTGCCTGCAGATGGGAATCCTTCTTAGCTTTCAGAAATCACTATCAGTGCAGCTAAACCTGTATCTATAATGCTTAAGTATCTTTGAGCTCTTCAGATGAAACATCACCAAAAGTGCAGGTATTACTGAAACACACAGGTTGAAGCTGTGGATAAAACAGTCTTTCTGAAAATGACCCTTTTGGTCTCAATTGCCTGGATGCAGTGCTTGTCTTGGGTACATTCTGGGCATGAAGGTCTGAATTTGGTTTTAATTTTAGACACGAAGAGGTGGATCAGCAACGAGAGTATTTATTTTATTAAAAACTGGTGCTTCTGTTAAACTCTGAGTAAGAGAAGCAAATAAAGGGAAGTAAATCTCAAGGTTTTTGGCATGTGCAACTGAGATGTACATTTGTGTGCATTAATCTTGCACCTTCTATTTATATTTAAGAAAACTGTACAATGGCTGATGGTTTTTTAAGCCAACCAAGCTCCACAGTCCAGTTTCCAACCCAGCCCCTGAAGCACCATTACTGATACAGCTGTAACAGCATGGGGCTAGAGGGATAAGCAAGGAACAAGAATACTTTATCTGAGTATTACTGTTGAGGACTCAGCATCTTAAAACCCCATCCCAAAGAACTCTCCTGCATCAGGGAAACTGCAAAATACTGAATGGACCTGCCACAGTGAATGATCCCTGGGCTTCCTGCAGGGCAGTGTAAAGCTGTGGTGTATTTTGTCCCACCTTGGGAAGTGTGAAAGGCCAGGTTGGATGGGGTTTTGAGAAACCTGGTCAAGTGGTTGGAACCAGATGATCTTTAATGGTCCCTTCCAACCCAAACTGTTCCATGAATCCATGATTCTCTGATGTATGCAGTTTTCAGGGCTAAACCCTCTCTGAAGCAGGTTACATCTACCTGGGCTCTTGGGGCTCTTCCCTGCTGCCATAAGGGAATTTTGCATTTTTTGGAAGGTGTTGTTTTAGTAGGGTGTTGGAGGACTATAAGGACAAAGGAAGGTAAACCTACAGAGCTCCTTGTACAGTCTCCTGGGAGTACAAACACTACAAACCTAAACACTACAGTTAATTTTTATTTCAAAGAGAGATACTGAGTGACTCCCATCAGGTGAGACTGATGTTTTTTGCATTGCAGAGGGTCAAAGAGAGAGGACACAAAAAGTGAATTAGAAACTAATTTAAGAGGGTGGAGACACCTCAAAGACAGAGAGGGGAACTGGCTGCTGCCTGTAGATGCAGAACAGGAGGGTTCTGAAGAAGGGAAGGGAGGTTTATCCTAAGGTGCAACCTGGGGAAAAAGGCAAACACACATAATATCATAGACAAACATATGGTGGCCACAAAAGAAGGATTCTCACTTGTGAATAGTTTATTACACACCCTTGAGCAGGACTGGGAAGCAAATTGGTTGAATTTGATCAATTCAGGACGAGGCTCATGCCAGGAAGTGGGTGATGATAGCAGGATGGTCCCAGTTGCCACATTTTCCTCAGGATAGGTCTCCAGGCCTGAGTATTTCCTTTTATAAAAACATAATGCATGTTAAATAGTAGCATTTATTCTAATATAAATATGAATAAAAGCATAAGATAAAGGGCTTGATCCTCAGCTGGGATGAATAGGGGCAGTGCTGCTTCCTTCTGTGGACACGTTATGGCAATGAAGGATTTGGTTCAGATAAAATAAATCACCAAAAAAGGACTTGACCTTCTTTTGGACTAGGAGTATCATTATCTACTTCCTTAGTCTGTTCTTCCAAAATACTGCTGAACAAGAGAGGAAAAAGGATGAATCATTGCAAAGCTGCAAATATTTGGCTGGCTTAACAGTAGTAAAAGCCATTCTCCTATAGTAATCTCTTCCTCTGTGGGATCACTTTGGTTTATTTTAGTTCATGTATGAATGTATCAAGTATGTCTCTTGAAATTCAAGACAAATACTTCAATTTAGAGCAAGAAGGCAAAATAATGAAGGATTGTTGCATGTACCTAAAAATAAACATCACCAAGCCTGTACTTAAGGACAACAAATATTCCACAGGTGACTTTCCAGTTATTCAAATACTTGAAACTACAGCTGCAGTGTGAGGAAGACAACAGAAGCCTAATGGACTCTAAACCAGTCCTCATTTATTGTGCTCAATAGTTTAGTATTTGTATTATTTTTACTGAGGGGACATTGTTCAGCACAGTGGCTTAAAAATAACACTGCTATTGCTATTGAATTGGTTCTTTTTATTTTTTTATTTCCCATGGACTACTTCTCAGGCAGAGATTGACTGAAGTGGTGCAAGGGCTGGACACTCAAAACCCAGGGCTGTGAACTTTCTCATCATTTCTGTTAGATGTAATAAAACTGCTCCAAATATTCACCAGCCCTAGAGAAAGGGTGTTCTCTCCACTGTAGGGAAATTACAAATGAACTTGAAATTCCAGGACCTCTGTTGCCAAACTCCATGTAATATTTTATCTAAACTTAACATTTCTGTCTTTCCCACATGAACAGCACAGCTTTCAAACACTTCCAAGGTTCAGTCTCTCAGGTACCATTTCAAAGCAAGTCTGGTAAGACAGTAATTCTGTGCACCAAGAATTGGATGTTGGATTTTTTTTTTTCTAATAGAGTATTCTTAGAAAAAGATAAATAAGTGTTTCGAAATTTTTCATCTCACAAAGAGAGATCCAACTGTAAGACTGAACACATGCATTTCAGAGCAAAATAGCAACAACAGTACAACTAATTAAATTTTTTTAAATATAAACTTCTGTGAAAGAAGAGTACTCAGTTATAGAATGATCCAGTGGTACTTCAAAGACTGTTGCATATTTTATTGTATTATGGCTAAACAAGCTGTAGTTTGTCTTCAACAAAACAAAACCTTCAGAATTAATTTTAAGAATCTATAAGGTTGGTCTCAGTTTTAAAACATGGCTAAATAAAATTGTGCACAGCTTGGCAAAAAGAAAAGAGAAGCAGAAGCCAGGTTCTCTGAAGGGATTTTCAGTACATTGTTTCTCTTTTCTTATCTATAAACTCTGGAAATCTTTAGGAATCTATTTAGTGTATAACTAGCAATATCAAACCACCATAAATTCAGAACTTCTCTAAAACATGCTGTTGGTTTGATTTAGAGTTAATGACACCACAATGAAATCCTACTTTCCACACTAGTAACATGTACTTTTTACATTTACTATATGCATTTTTCCCTTCCTGCTAGCACACCAGAATTGTGTGCACACACATGTAAAAACACTGCTGCAACATGCACATTTTATGCATGGAGAAACTCCTCTTCTTCTCTTCTCTCTTCTCTCTTTTCTCTTCTCTCTTTTCTCTTTTCTCTTTTCTCTTTTCTCTTTTCTCTTTTCTCTTTTCTCTTTTCTCTTTTCTCTTCTCTCTTCTCTCTTCTCTCTTCTCTCTTCTCTCTTCTCTCTTCTCTCTTCTCTTTTCTCTTTTTTATCTTTTCATTTTCCTTTTTTCTTTTTCTTTTTTTTCTTGCTTCCTCTCCTCTCCTCTCCTCTCCTCTCCTCTCCTCTCCTCTCCTCTCCTCTCCTCTCCTCTCCTCTCCTCTCCTCTCCTCTCCTCTCCTCTCCTCTCCTCTCCTCTCCTCTCCTCTCCTCTCCTCTCCTCTCCTCTCCTCTCCTCTCCTCTCCTCTCCTCTCCTCTCCTCTCCTCTCCTCTCCTCTCCTCTCCTCTCCTCTCCTCTCCTCTCCTCTCCTCTCCTCTCCTCTCCTCTCCTCTCCTCTCCTTTCCTCTCCTCTCCTCTCCTCTCCTCTCCTCTCCTCTCCTCTCCTTTCCTCTCCTCTCCTCTCCTCTCCTCTCTCCTCTCCTCCATTCCATTCCATTCCATTCCATTCCATTCCATTCCATTCCATTCCATTCCATTCCATTTGTTGGTATAATCTGGTCCTTAACAAAGACAATTACTTTTCAGTGTGCTAGACAGCTTTTAATTATTCTGGAATACTTCTGAAACATTATAAACATGAACTGACAGTCCTCAAAGTATATGGGTACCCATGCTGTTTGTTTGCCTACCCAGGCAGCTGCTTCCAAATTTCTGAGCCAGCCACTAGAACACCTCAATATCCTCAACACCTTTTTTTTTCCCTTTACCAAACAGTAGCCATGATAATATATATAAATATTCCCCAAATATCATAACTTTCCAGGAATATTTACATATGATTGCAGTGTGAACTTAATGAAATCTCTCATATGGCTTAACAGTCTTTTTTGTTACATATTTATTAAATATTTTTACATAATTATTAATTATTTTTATTACATTTCACTTGCACTATCTGATTTAAATCATAGTGAAATCATCTTCGGGGTAACTAACAGGAGCTTGAAAAATCTCTACACTTGTTGCAGAAGCTTGGTAAAAGCAGCTCAGATAAACAGAAACATAAACAGACTTTTAGAAAAAGTCTGAGGCAGAAGCTGATCGAGCAACCCCAAAACAAAATAGTGAGGAAATCTTTGCTTCTCCATTATCTACAGCTCAGGTCCTTCACTGAAAATGCAGAAGTTTTTCCTAAGATACAGATAAGAGGGTTAGGAATACAACTGGATGAAGAAAGAGAAAAATACCCTGGTTTATACATTTTCTCCTCAATGTTCAGGCAGCTTCTATCTCTTTTCTGAATCTCTCCCTGTATCTTCCCATAGCTATTGAATTATTACACCTATTTTACAGACTAGAATTGAAGGCATCAAAACACCAAATGACATTAAACCCCACATGAAATTCATAGTAGAAAAAAAGACCTAACATTGCACTGCTTCTTCTAACATGGAAATTCTTTGGCAATTGAATATCCTGTATAGGCATTATGTGGTAAGTAATACTCTTACATTGTTAATATTGTGGTGTGCAAAAAAAAAAATTTAAAATAAATACTAAGAAATAATCCACGTCTGATTTACAAGGCTCTTTCCCTTCCTGCACCCCAAAGCAGCCAGATAACTTTCTAAAGAGGCAGTAAGACAAAAATGTTGGATTTTTTAGAAAGATAAATCCATAATTCAGAACACTCCACTCTTGCTGATCCCACAGCAGCCTTTATTCAGTGCAATAATTCTATTATAAAGACAAATAGTCATTGAAAATTGGTTCAATAAAAATTAAAACTATTAGAATGACTCTGATGAAAGAATAGTAGATTGCCAGAAAGAACAAAAAATCTTTGGGCAAACTGGAATGGATCTGGCTGTGATCTTTCTGTTACAGCAGTTGTTTTCAGAATAAAGGACTTCAGGAGAAATATTTGTGTTTTCAAGTGCTTGCTACATCAAACTGAAATGGCAGCCAGCATAAAGATATAAAAGAAAACAATTGTGAGGGAAGGTGGTGTGTTATTCAGAGGTCAAAGCATGAACTCTCTCCTACGTGTGCTGCAATCAACTCATCCTCCAGAGTAAAACACACTGGTACAAGTCAAACCAGGGGGCTTCTTGCTTAACCTTTGGGTTTTTTTGGGGAAATATTCTTCCTACAAAGTAAATAAATAAATAGTAATAAAGTTAAGTAAATAAAATAAATAAATAAAAATAAAATAAAAATAAAGTAAAGTAAAAAAGTAAATACATAAAGTATGGTACTGAGGTGGCCAGGTACAAAGGCACTTCACAGAACACCTCCAAGATGCAAAGTTCCTGTGCCTGCACTGAGAAAACTGCTGGGCAGAATGGTGTGAAACAGGGAAAAGAAGGACATAGAGAAACTCTTTTTCCATACTGCAAATGTGTAAGTGCCAATGTCTGCCAGCCAGTGCACTGAAGGGATAAAAACAGAATATCCACGAGTTAGAAAGTTCTACAGAGAAAGTATTTTCCAGTGCATCACTATCTTCTAAACATATCTGCCCTGATAATTAGATTCATCTTTTATCCATTGCAGAGACTCTCTCCCAAAACTTTGTGCAAGAGCAGTATCTTAAGAATCCTAAATGAGAATAAATTATCAATTTTTAATTAGGCGAACTGAAGAGCAAGGACCTGAGCTCAAGAAAACAACAATCCTCTTTTATTCCACTTTAATTCAGCTTTCAAAGCAGCACAGGATGAACAAATTAAAGGAATGACAGAAGCCTTCTACCTCCTGGCTGACTTAAGTTCATGAGGTCACTCACTCAGTGGTGCCCAAGTAATGACTTCATGGAGACACCAGGGACTCTCTGTGCAGCCATTGAAAAATGAATTCATACAGGTCAGCAACTTAACTGAATTCTTTTTAGCAGGAAGAAAATGTAATGCCAGGGGATTGCCTCTGAAACAGAATGCAGGATAAGGATATCCACCCCACCCCAGAACTCAGAACACGTCCTCTTTACCGTGTCCAGCAGTGCAACACAGGTATCAAAGCCTGGTCTGATGGAGCAATTTCAGCCCCCACCCCTCACTTTTTTGTGAGAGAGCAAAGAATCAGTGAATTTCCAAGGCTCCAGTTTTAGGGAAGATGGGGAGAATAACACAGAGGAAAGGAATATGGGAAAAGTTGTGGGGATGCTGGCTGACAGTAAATGAATATCAGCCAGCAATATGCTCAGGGGGCCAAGAAGGCCACCAGCATCATGGCTTGTGTGGCCAGCAGGACCAGGGCAGGGATCATCCCCCTGTATCCAGAACTGGTGAATCCTGGGTTCATTTTTGGGCCCCTCACTGCAAGGACATTAAGGGGCTGCAGGATGTCCAGAGAAAAGGAACGAAGCTGGTGAAGGGTCTGGAACACAAATTGTACAAGGGGTGGCTGAGGGAACTGGGGTTGCTTGGAGAAAAGGAGGCTGAGAAGAGATCTTTTTGCTCTCTACAACTACCTGAGAGGAGGCTGTGGTGAGGTGGGATTTCATCTCTTCTCCCTACTAACAAGTGATAGAATGAGAAGAAAGGGCCTCAAGTTGCACCAGGGGAGGTTTAGATTTGATTTAAGGAAAAATTTCTTCACTGAAAGTGTTGTCAAGCACTGGAACCAGCTGCACAGGGAGTCACCATCCCTAGAGGGATTTAAAAGGTGTAGATGTCCCACAATTTAGTGGGACATGGCAGTGCTGGGTTAACAGTTGGGCTCAATAATCTTAAGTGTCTTTTCCATCCTAAGTGATTCTATCATTATATGTACCAGCCCTGGATCCCACTCAAAAAATCCAAATCAAAGCAGTGTCAAAGTCTTCCTGATTCTGGACAGATTTCCAGGTGACTGGTCACATTGTCCTCTCTGAACTACTTCCACCTGGAATAAAATCAGATGGATGATAAATTTGTAGATCCTACAGTTGAATAAACAGAGACTGGAAAATAAAGAAAACATCAGAAGAATCAATATTCACATACATTCAAAATCCTTCACTGAATATGAGACTGGTGTGAATGAACATTCATACCCACAGAAAAGAGTCTCTTTCCCAGCTTCATGTATTTGCTTCTGTGCTGCAAAATAGATTTACAGAAACTGTTCTCTGATGTCTAAGATGCCACTTAAAGTGGCTGAAAGGATCACAGAAAGGTGGGGTTTTTTTGCCATTTTTTGCCATCTTGATAAAAATCTGAAAGAAAAAAAGACAAATTTTCCTGGACGTGGTCATTGCAACCTTTTAGATGATAAGGGTACAGAACATTAGTTAATCTTACCATAAATGGAGAAAGCTTAACACAGCCTTAAAATGAAATTAAAAAGTTAAAATATTCCTCACCAATCATCCTCACCCTCCCCACTAGCTGGGCTGATGTCCCATGGGCCCAGTGTCACTCTGTGGAGCCCAGGATTAGATCTATATATTCACATTTGACTGCTGTGTGTTGAAATTTGCATTAAGTACAAGAAGTCCTTTGATCAAAACATGGCATACATTTTGCATATCAAGGGGTCTCTACAGAAAAAGTATCAGCTTACCAAAGCAGCTGAAGGGATTTTTTTGGGGGAGGAATTTGACAGAGAACAGTGATGATGCTGTTGTCACAGTTCCAGCTGACTAATGACAAAGAACCAGAACTGCATTAGGCCTCCAAATTAAAAAATAAATACATAAAATAAATAAATTAAAAAAAAAAAATCAATATTATTTTGACGAAAAGAAAATATAAAGCTCACAGGTTGGCTCAGAACTGGAAGAGGTGAAAGGCTGTATCTTTATTGGGAAAGCCAAGATGTGCCCTACAGGAATAGAAGTGCTGCAGCTCTGATCCTGGATTTCCCACAAGCTCCAGAATTCCCTCCTTCTCTCTCAAACCTTTCTGAGAAACATGTGCAACACAACTCAAAGAATCAAAATGGTAGAAAACTGCAGAAGATAAGTCAAGTGTTTCTAAGTGTCTGTAAGAATTCCATCCCTTTCTGCTGCTTGGTCTCAACAGAATGTGATTTTTAAATATCTGGTTTGGTCTGGCTCAGACACAAGTTTGTCTGAGGTTTGGTTGGCACCAAAAAAAACTCCAAGGTTGGTTTTGATCATGGAAGCCAAAATAAAATTAGAAGCAATGAATTTGTGATGGGAAGACCAGTCTTTCAGATGAGATCATGAATATCACTTCCTTTGCCATCACTCTGGGGCTCCACCTGGGATTTTGTTGACTCTTGTGCTTTCGTACTGACTGGATAGAGAATGAATCTTGGTCTTTTTATTTCCACTTCTTACTTGGAACCAGCCCAAATAAGTTGATGTAGGACCTTTCCCTTCCCTCTAGAGATGAAAGCTACCAGTTAGGACAGAGACATTGTTTTATCTTTTAGATAAACAAACTTCTGGATCCCAAGCTTCCACCATGCTGACAAACCAACAAACACACACCAGAAAATGAAGCATCAGTACCAGGAGGGTTCCCTTGCTGCCATGTTTCTTTTTAGCCTGTTATATCCAGAAATTTAAAAAAAATGCCTTGTTTTGGTTTTGGTTTGGTTTGGTTCCCCCTGGGAAATCTAGGAGGTTATTACCCTGATTCTAATTAACACATTAACATTTGCTTTGGAGGTTTTAGTTGATAACAGCAACTCATCAACTGGGTCCCCCCAGCTGCTAATTAGTTTTTTTTCCACACCAAATTTTCTACCTGAAATTTCATTTCCAATCCTGCCAATTTCCCTTGGAGTTTTAAAGAATTTCTTTGTGGTTTGTTTTGTTTTAAAATGAATTAGAAAAAGATCCACTGGTGACTTTCCATTCAGCTTCTACTCTAAATGCTGCCCAGAAATGCTAATATAATGGCTTTATTTTTAAATTTTTTTAATTTTTTTTTTAATTAGAGAGAAGCAGAGATGTGCATATTAAAATTAGTGCCTTTGTTTGATTCTGTATTTTTGACCCATGAGGCTGCATGTACCCCACACATACTGAATAACATTTCTCCTCCATCTGTGTAGCATTTTTCACTGTTAAATGTAGGATCTGACCCCTCCAGGTAACCCATGCTGTTGACCCTACTGACCAAATATGAAAATTTCCACTTGACAATAACCTGCAGCATCAGGTTTGCAGCAGATGGTAACTCTGACAGGATGGGCATTGTAATTTTATTTCTTCTAAAATAAAATAAGTATTTACTATGTACTTTTCCTTCACAGGTGTCAGAGTACTATGTAGACTCATTATGCATGCACCTGTAGACTTAAGCATCTGGGGCTGATTTAAATGGTTTTTAAAAAAGCTCATGATGAAGAACATCACTGTGTATTCTGTGAAATATTTAACATCTTGCCATTTTCTCTTTTTTTTTTTTTTTTTTTTTTTTTCCCCCAAATCTCTCTGCATTGCATTGTCACAGCTTGAAACACCCCTGCAGTTCAGAGCTACCTGTCTCTCATAAGCCTGATCACTCTGCTGGCTTTAATGAATATTTACCAGCCTGCAGAAAAACTGGAGATGCCTGGATGCAGCTGTGCTCCAAAAACACTGGAAAGAACCAGTTCTCTTTAGAGCTTCTCTTTAGAGCCATTACTCCCAGCTCTAGCACTTAATAAAAGGAAGGGCAATACATGCTACACTGTAATGAAGTTTCCTACCTTTTTGTTTATACCAGTGGAGCACAGGTTTAATAACCACTGTAAATTAAATGAGGTAATGGTAAGGACAGGACAAATAATGCAATTAGTATCAACCTGAATGTCTAAGCTCAGTGTTAATCATTCTGTAATAAATTAGAGGGGGAGTCTGTTTTCCACCTAGCAATAACCTCTGTGTACACAGAGCAGGCAAAAAAAAAAAAAAAAATTTTCCTTTTCTGCACAAGTCCGCACGAATAAAAAGAGAACAAGTATCTTAGAAGGCAAAGGTGCAAGTCACAATTTAGGAAAGTTTAGCTATGTAAAGATTTAGGCTAATTACCTAGGCTGTCTCATGGTCAATTGAGAAAAAGAGTGGTAATCAGTGAGTGATTCTTTGTATTCTCAATAGGTGGGATGGATGAGCTCCCGGAAATGCCTCTCTCATAGGCAATTAGTTTGAAGTTGGGAAGGAAAAAAAATGACACTTAAGGACAGAGGAGAGATTTAGATCTGGATGCCTTACAATCCCTCCAGAAGCCAAGACTATCATCCTACTCGTGTCTCATGAGTTTCTGCTTGAAACTATCATTTTGGATAACCATGTAACTTTTTATCTGACATCAACACAGCTCTCCTCTCCCAGCTGAGAGCCTGAATCACCACCTCTTATGGAACTTCCTCTGCATTTGACTCAAACTTGCAGTCTATTTCATGATAAAGATTTCCCAGCAAGTGTTTTACCAAAACCAGTATGTTGCTGAAGACTTGTGTTTTTACAAGCATTTTGCTGATGAAAGGAAGCCACAAGAAACCAACAAAAAAGGCCCACCAGGAGCAGGAAACAGATTTTTCAGGAATTGCTGTGAAGCATGAGTCTGACATATTCTTTTGGGCTTGCCTTTATCCCATTAAAACCAAATCCAAAGATCAAAAAAAATCCAAATAAAAAAAAAAAAAAATCCAAATCCAAAGATAAAACCAAACCAAAAAAGATCCAAAGGACTTCAGACAGCACTCTTTTTCTTTACCTCTGAGAAAGTGTGACTCTTAAAAGATTGAGGAGAAATATAAGAAATCAGATTCACAGTTCCACTGCTCCAGCTTTACTTGGTCTCCTCCATTATTCACCCACATATCCCTTAATATTTTTTCCACCTGCAAAATGGAGAAAATTGGTGCATTGATGTTGCCCAGAAAACCTGCAGAGGATAAAGTTATAAAAACAGAGAAATAGTAGGCATTTATTAAATCCAGACATTTTAAAAGATACATAAATGAAGACTGTTTATTAAACCTGTATATAAAGTCACTGGGATATACTATGCATGACAGAAAGTGGGTATTGCTACTACCTTGTATGCACTAGAATATAGCCTTGGAGAGGAGCTATTTGCTTTTAGGCCTATTCATCCAGTGAATAATGTGTAAATTTGGCAACTCAAATGCCATCTCAGCTTTGTAGTGTCAAAAATGGGGACAACTTTCTTCTTCATGAGTTTGGAAAGAGGCTAGAGCACTTCAACATCTATGGATAACGGCTGAGACAAAGGAGGAAAGATTAATAATTAGGATCAAATGCTAGGAAGAGTCATTTAGTGCAATTTCCTGCTATTGCTAACAACCATATCATAAAAACTTATGAAGCTCTATTTTCCCTTTTATTTTGCCTTTCCAGTATTTATATCACCCCTTCCTTGTGTATTCATCAGAAAACACACTCCTGTTTTATCCTTTCCTTTCCTTTCCTTTCCTTTCCTTTCCTTTCCTTTCCTTTCCTTTCCTTTCCTTTCCTTTCCTTTCCTTTCCTTTCTCCTCCCTCCCTCCCTCCCTCCATCCCTCCCTTTCCTTCTATTTCTATAAAAGAAGGACAGAAATGCTGTACTACTGGTTCAATGAAAGTTTCTAGGACTTATTTTTATACAGTGCTCAATGCATTCGTACCACATTCAGAGCTTCCCTAAAGGATTTGCTTCAGTAGGAACTTGGGATATTTTAGAATCGTGGAATCACAGAATTGTTTTGGTTGGAAAAGACCTCCAAGATTATCCTGTCCAACTGTTAACCTAGCACTGCTTAATCCTCTGTTAAACCACATCCCTAAGTGCCACATCTATTCTTCTTTAAACACCTCCAGGGATGGTGCTTCCACCACTTCCCTGAGCAGCCTGTTCCAGTGCTCGACAATCTTTTCAGTGAAGAACTCTTTTCCTAATATCCAATCTCAACCTCCCCTGGCACAACTTGAGGGGATTAATCTGAAAACCTGTATTTTCAAATCTAGGTGCCTAGCCTGTCTCCCTTGAGTTTCCTTATAGTGCCTGGAAAATTGATGAAAAGAGAGAACCTTGAGAATGTGAGTTGCACATTAAACTACCTGTATTTTATTGGATGAATCACATCCCAAATGCCATTGACTATATTGAGAAGCTCTCCATCAACTGGAAGGCAGCCCTGCCAGAAAGCTCAGCTGCAGGTAAACTTTACCCAAAGCAAAACCCATCCTATCTCCAGTTTCCAGACACACCTCTGGTGGCTTCGAGGCAGAGGTTCAGGATCTCCTCAAGTTCAGGCTACCTGGGGCATGCAGAGGAGCAGGAACAGCGTTCAGCTGCCACTGGAGATAAGGGATGGATTAACAGGGACTTCTAAACATTATTTCAGACTTAAGTTATTAAATCAGTGACTGATGGGCAGGCAAACGCTGTGGTCATATATTAGTAAATACGCCAAGTATTTTCTTAAAAGAGAATACCCCAGCCTGACACGGGAGAACAATTGTGCCAACCTTGGATAATGGATCAAGGCCAGAGGACCCAAAAAAGCCACAGGAGGGGTTTGTCTGAGGCGTTTTCACGCCTCCGGGCAGCTGGGAGCCCCGGTTACAGACGGACAGGGAGACCTTGAGGAGCTCCTGAGAAGTGGAGCCAGGAAAAGGGGTTAAAACCTCCCCTCTTTCCGACCTAACCCTCCCGTTCCCCCGGCCCGTAGGGATCTGCGTCGCCTCGGGGAAGGAGGGCGGGAAGAGATGCGGGCGAAGAGACGACGGGATGCGAAGAGAGCGGATACGGAGAGAGGGGATGCGCCCCGTCGCCATCACCCCTGACAGGATCCGAGGCTGCGGGGAAGCCCGAGCTCCCGCCACCTGAGGCCCGCAGGCCGCGCCTGCGCAGGCGGGGCGGCTGCCCTCCTCCTCGCCCCGGTTTGAGGGGCGGCAGCCTGATCCCCCCCTTTCCATCCCCCGCAGCCATGTTAGTGTGGGGAGCGAAGCAGGCGGAGAGAGAGCGAGGGAGGGAGGGAGAGAGAGAGGGCAGCCGCGCATCCCATGGTGCAGCGCGCCGGGAGGGCGGGGGAGCGGCCTGGAGTGGCCGGGGCGGGCGGTGGGGCGGGCAGGCAGCGGGCGGGCGGCTGTCCGCTCAGAGCCTCCTAGAGCTGGGCGGCCTCAGCAGGCGGTGTGACGAGTCCGCTGCTTCTCCTCCCTTCGCCCCAGCTGGCCTCGGCTCCTCCGCCCGCCCGGGGGCTGGCTGGCCGGCCGGCCGAAGGTGGTGTCTGCCCGCAGCGCGGTGAGTGCTGGCGGCGGGGGCTGCCTGAGGAGAGGAGGAGGGGACGGAAGAGGCGAGGGGGACAGGCGGAGTGAGGCGAGGCGGCCCCCACGGCCCTAACTCACATAACGGGGTGGGGAAGGGGGGTGTGTGGGGGAACCGGCTTCTCTTCTCCTTCCAATGTGTGTCCGTCCCCCCCCAACCCCGCCACCTCCGGCTCGGGGTGCGACGGCGGCCCCGTCTCCTCAGGGGAAGAGCCGGGCGGTTCTTCTGTATCCCTCGGGAGGTGCTGCCTTGGACAGCGGGGAGGGGGCACAAGAGACCCCCCTACCCCTCCGACCGCCGGGCCGGGCGGGTGTGCAACATACGAACCGCAGGCAGTGGGTGCTCCCGGCCGGGGAAAACCTCCGGCGGCTGAGGGCACCTCCGTGCCGGGGGGCGAGCGAAGGGTTCCGGCCGAGGGTGGTGGTGGTGGTGGGTGTGGGCTGGGGGCCCGGTTCGGTCCGTGAAGGCGCCCGGCTGTGCGGTGTTGTGGGGACAGGCAGGATGGGAAGGGAATGAGAGAAGAGGAGGCTGCGGGGAGAGGTCATCTGCTGCACCGCCTGCTCCTTCCCACCCCCTGCCCGGGGGGACGCCGGCAGCCCTGAGAGCCCGGGGGGGTTCGGCCCTCCCTGCTCTCCGGTTCGGTCCCACCGGATGTGGCGGGAGGCGGCTCGGTGCTGGCGGGGCCGCGGCTCGGCGGAGCGGGACGGTCCGTAAAGTAAACAAAGGGAAAGGAAAGGAAAGGGAGGAGGAGGAGGTGTCCCCTGGCTGCCGGAGCCGGGCTGCCTGGCTTTGCCCCTTCCTCTCTGCAGCCGAGCTGGTGAATCTGTGGTTGCCTCTCAGAGCCTGGGTGGGAGGGCGGGGGAAGTGGTTGAGGTTTCTTCTTTTTTTTTTGTGCGTGTTGGGGTTTTTGGGGGTTTGGTTTTGAGGTGGTTTGGGTTTTGGGGTTTTTTCGGTTGGTTGGATTTTTTTTTTTTTTTCTTTCGGTTGTGCTTTTTTTTTTTTTTTTTTTTTTGTTTGCTGCACTCGCTGGGGAGTGGGGATGTTTGATCTAAAGAGAAGCAGGGGCAGCTCTGTGGTCACACACACGTTAAAACCTGCAGGCAGCTTCCTAAATCCGTACGGGAGAAGGGGGAGCAAGTGTTCCTCAGCGTGGCTCCTGATCGGCCGCAGAAGTTGGATTAGATAGAGGAGCCTTTGCACTTCCTGGAGAAATCTGATTTTTTTTTTTTTTTTTTTTTTCCGGTTGTAAACGGGATTTGGGAGCAAAGTGAGAATTCTGCTTCTGCAGCTGTAACAGAATATCTTTTTCCTCAAATCCCTGGAACTAATTTTGAAGCATATGCCTTGTATTGCCAGTTTTCACATCCATTCTCTTTCCAAACCTCCTTTGCTCAGATGATGCTTTTTTGGGACAAGGAGTAGTTTTTTCTCTTTGATTTCCTTTTTTTTTTTTTTTTTTTTTTTAATTTTTTCTTCTTATAGCTGAAAAACTGTTTGCTGTATTATTTGTGTTGGTTGACTTGCAGTCTTATTTAAGTGCACTGAAAGCAGAGTGTATCCTGTAGGCCCTTGCACCAATGCTGGGACTAATGCCTGTGGCTCAGTTTTTGGTAGTTTGACTATGATAATAGCAGTAAATGTGTTGAACAAAAAGTTCACTTGAAAGGAGAAACACTTGGGGATTCACGTTGAACTACTTAATGTTAATGTTAGCTTAAAAGTGAAGTGGTATTGCAGTGTCCCTTAAAAATTCAGTCTCATTTGACCTCTGGTTGTTTAATATCTTTCTTTCCTGTATTAATTGGAAAAGTCCCCCATTCCTCAAAGTTAATCTTCTTTTATCATCCCTGATTCTCTTAAACCTGGGTAAGTCAAGAGCATAACTGGGTTTGAGCCAGAAAATATTAAATGTTATGTAGTTATTTGGAACAGCTTGTTATCTTACTGATGTTGTCCATGTCCAGAATTCCACCACTTCCTCTCTCCACCCTGGCTCCTTTTTTGTTACCTTTGAAATGAGTTTGTTATCATGGAACACCTTTGCCTGTGTGGTGTGATTTGCAGATGGGGCTGCAGCCTCTGGATTCCTTAAAGCAAGGTTTATGGTGAGGTTCTGTAAAGAATGTGTGTGTGTACCTTTGTAGCACATACAACAAATGCAGTGGACCTAAAATCTGGAAATGGAACAAAACAAAATGAACAGAAACTCAAAAGAGGGAGGAGACACCAGTTGCTGGGAAACATTTTCTCTCGCAGGGCAGTAAACTCTACAGCTTATTAAACAAGAGAAAAACAGTTCTGAAATTAATTTGTCTTTTGTGGGGTTGTGTCTGAAATCCACTTTTTGGTGGAATATTACTTGAATTAAAGTTTGTGTTGGTCCCTTGCTTTTTGGGAAGGTAAAAGTGTGCACATAAAAAGAAGATGGCATAGTACTTGTCAGAAGTGCTAAGCTTTATTTGGCCTCAGCCTTAGGTATTATTAAAAGTACTAAGCATGTGTAGTTGACATAGCAATCAAACAGGAGTGGGTAATCCAGAAATGGGTATTCTTAAAATAGCAGCCTTGTGTCTTGAATGTAAAATTTGCTGAAATATCTTTAAAAACTGTTTGAACTTCTAGACATCTAGTGATGTGACTTTCCTTCAAAGTATGCTGCATGTTGTTGAAAAGGGCTTTTTTTTTTTTTTTTTTTTTTTAACACAGTGGTTTTAGTGCATGATGATTAATAGTTGAATGGGGGAATCTTTGGTTTTTTAAATTCCATCAAGCTAATAGACATTTGGGGGGGATGAGAAAAGTAAGAGTGCTTTTTGGAGATTAAGTAATAAACCGGGTGGATTTGATAGTTAGGAGATTATATTTAATTTTTAAAGTATATATGAAAGTGGAGGCTCTTTTTTCAACATGAGGGTATCTTAAGAAACTGAGCATCCCTGGAAACAAAAAAATTACTTTCTGCCATTTGTGTAACAAAATCAACTGTTTGGTTTGGTTTTGTTTTTTTTTTCTTCCACTGGTAGGCATTGCCCTGTGTAGCAGTACAGTCTTTGACATGATGTAACATTCATCATAACAATACAGACTATTCCTATTCCTTTTATGTCTCTTAGGATTTGTGGAAAAGTCCTTTTCATCATGACAGGGGACTTTCTGCATTCTCAAAGTACAGTGTTTTGCTGGCTGTTCTTAAAGATACCTGTGCATTCACCTACAGGTTTTTTAACAGCTGCCTTACACCAGTGTTTAAACAATAGTCCTGTTTTCCAGAATATTGGTAACTATATAAGTAGGTTGTAATTTTGCTGTAAAATCTGTGTGTTTGCTTTTAGCTTTGCATAATTTTTGTCTTGAATTGGACATCTGTAGCTTTATGTTTTATGTAGATTGTTGCATACAGTGCCTTCATATTCTGAACAAATTTCTAGAAATCAGTAGAACATATTTAAGAAGGACACCCTTATACTAGAATTCATGTTCTAGATCTTTGTTTCTGGTGTTACAGCTGCCACTCTGGGATGCTGGCAGTGAAATCATGGGTTTTATTTACTTTTTACCATTTAGCTTCTGGATCCTTATTTTGGGGAACTATCAATGAAATCTCAAGTGTGTGACTGGTATTTAGCTCCATCATATGTGGTCTGCAGACTAAATCTGAAGTTCCAGGTACTGTTGCTGAGTATCATGAAAACACAGCCATGCTGACTGTTTCTTGAAAAGGTTTTAATTATAGGCCAGGTTTTTAAAAACTATCACTAAACATATCCTTACTGTATCACTTCGAGCTCTTGCATGGAATGATAGCAGGAATTATTCAGGAGCACTTTAAAACTCTTAATTTTGAATGTACATACTTAGCACTTACTACAGCAATTCTGGTTTCCCTGAATGGTAATTTATATTGAAAGCTGTTGTTTTATTTTTAAGTGTTGGGAAAAAAAACAAACCCTAGAATTTAAGGCAGATTAATGCAAGATAAGAGTGAGGAGATTTTTAACAATTTGAGGTGAGTGTCTTGATTTGTGTATGACTGACACTTAGGAGGAGCTTTGGAAATCCAGTGTGTTCTAGGAGTTGAAAGAATGGGAAAATAAGTTGAAAATGTGGTATCCAGATAGATACCTGGTTTTAATGAGTCTGAAGTGTTGGGGAGGGAGGACTGCAGAGATGCTCCAGTGTATCTTTCTAAAAACTAATTTTTCATGTCCAGCTCTCCACATTCAGGCTGTGTTTGATAGCTGATCAGGTAAATTGTTGAAGGTGGCTGTTTAGGGACTGAACAACTTAAAATCTTGCAGGTTTTGTGTTGTAAGCTTAAATTTTTATTTTCTCTATCCTGTTCTTCTGTAACTTTGTGTTCTTCCTTCCATGTAAGCTTCCTGAGGTAGGGGTTTGATGCTTGCTCAGCATTCAGTGTTGCTGACACTGGGATGCAAGCCCTGCAACTGGGGTGACTTTTGAGTGTTAGGTGTTCATTAATAGAATTTAAAAAAAAACAAACCACAACTGCACACACACACACACAAAAATCAAACACCCTAAAGAATGAAAAACTTGAAGTGGTTTGATCTGATGTTTTCTGTTTGTATTAAAGCAGACATAAGAGAGACAGTTGTGATTATCCAGGTCTGTCGTGCTGAAACTACTAAAATTCACAAGGGGATGTTCTGAAAGCTATGTCAGGGAGTGTGTTGCTGGAGGGAGTTGACACAGGATATTGTGTATATGGAAGAAATCCTTTCAGAAATGCAGAACCACAGAAACAGAGTGTGCTCTGGCTTTTAAAATACCTAAAATCTAGAGATGCAGCAGAACACTGGTGGTGTCAGTGGCTGGTAGGTTAATAAGACATTGGAGAATAGTTTCCTGAATCTGGTTTACAAGGTTTGAATGCAGCTTCTGTCAAGTTAAAGTCAGAATGGAAGAGGGTAATAACAAAAGCTGAAGGCAGTAATCTTGAAGGCAGTGCTGGGAAATTAAGTATCAAATATTGATAGACCTGAGATCTTACAGACTTTGTTAGACAACACTGATAATTTGCTTAAATCAACATTAATTGTGGGTGCATCTACATTATCTTCAGATCTGCTGGAGCCCAGGAGTGAACTAGTAGAACTGTCCTATATTGGTTTTCCTTTGTCCCCTGTGACTTCAAGATTTTTTTTTCTCTCTTCTAGCTCTGCATTGGTTTACCTGTTCCTCTGCCCCTTTTTTATCATGTTTAGTGCAGAAGGGGCATATATAAAAAGTGTAAGTAGTTTTAGATGGCTTCTTACTGCACCAGAAGTATTACTACTGTTTTATTTTATTTTCTGGGAAGGGGAACTGACACTTGGTTTTGTTTTGCTGCAGGGTTCCACTTCATACAGTGTAATATAGGTCAGTGTAGAACTTAATCATTAAGATTTATCTTGACCCTTTCCCAGCACATGGAACTGTAATTTAACTCATTTGAAGCCCCAGGACTAATTTGCTTCCTTTTGACCAAAAGTAAGTGTGTGAGCAAAATCTGTGATTCCGTTGTCCTGGAGACCATAATGGGAGATGACGTATTCCTTACAAGTGCTGTCATTGTAGGTGTGTTGGTGAACAATAAATTTAGAAGCATTTGGACAGTGTATATGTAAAGAATTCTCAAAATGAAGCAGTTCTCATTGTGTTTGCAGAGTGAAGTGGTAGAGCTGAAGCTGTTCTGGACTCTAAGAAAGAGGTCAGAGGGTTCTTGTGACTACTCCTGCTTCCTGCTGCCAGGCTTGGGGCTTTTCATTGTTTACTCACAGATGAAAATGGGTAATTCCTGCTTTTGTTTTATTTCGGTTTTGGGGGAGGGGAGAGGGAGCAGACCATCTGAGGCTATGAACTATCCTTGGAAGGCAAAGATAATTTTTGCTTTAGTCCCATTAAAGGTTCTGGGAGGGATTTGAAGCAGCAGCAGCTCGTTGTTTGGTTTTTTTGTTTGTTTGTTTTTTTGGTTTTTGTTTTGCTTCGAAGTATGAGAAGGAGGAGCTGCTACTCTTTCCTGTTTTCTTGCAGCTAGGATAACAATTAATTTGGTTTCAAGGGGGTAGCAGAAATCTAGTTTAACAGAAGCTCAAAATGAGCTAAATTATGTATTTTGGAGATCTGAGCGCACCTCTTCAATGATGCTTTTTTCCCAGGCCTTTCTTAAGGCTGCAAGTAGTGTTCACTGATGTAACCTGTGGAATGTACAGCAGCCAGAAAAGTCTCAGGTCCATCTACATTTGATACTTCATTTCCTAGCTTTTCCTTCAAGATGACTGCTAATGAAGATGCTTGTAAAAGACAGATAAATCCTAATGTCCAAGTTACACCCAGTGGTGGGGATTTAATCACTCAAGACCTGTTTTATCCCAGCATAGGTTGTGTGTTCCATGTGAATGCTGAGGTAGGTTTATCCTCAAAAATACTCTATAGCATCAAGATTCTGAAATTCTGTGATCTGTAAAGGAGAATTTCCTTTTCCTTATCTTGTAGGCAATCTTGTAATCTCTTTTTCTGTGAAAGGCAGTGTGAAAACATAAATATAGCCATTTTCTTATGTAGGTATCTGTTCTTTATTTCCTTTTTTGAACCAGACAGTTCTAATCTTTTTGTCCATTGATGGCAAAATTGTGTTCTGGTTTAGAATATTTTTTTTATAAATTGTCACTTTTCTCAAGTAAAGGTTAATACAGAAAGAAGAAAAAAAAAGTCAGTGTTTAAGAGTACAGTTTCTTTTTAATTTTGGTTAATTAGCCAAGCAGTTTTCCATCTTTTTTCCCCTGCTATTTCTAATACACTTTCCTTCAAGGAGAAATCCCTTTTGCTGATGGCTGAATGTTCTTGTGGTTCTTTTATATCCACTTGTACCTCGTGTTTTAGAAGCCTCCTTTATCCCTTTGCTCCTTTACTGATGCTTTTTTTTTTTCTGTAGTGGAAGTAAAGTCAAGGTTACTTCTTTATAATTGATTTTACAGTCTAGGAAGTAGCACAACAGTAATGTGTACCAGGTACCTTTATAGTTCAGTTGCTTGAATTTACTGTTTGTCAGGAGTTAAAACTTGGTGGTAGTTTAATTTAGTATCAGACCTTACTGCTCTTTCTTAACCCTTTCTCAGTCAATTCCAGAACTTGATGGAACTGTTGTTTTGGCCAATGCCTGATACTGCTGTTTTTTGTTAACCAGTGGTAGAAAGAGATAGGAAACATTGATATAACCACAGTATTCCTAGTCAAGAGGAAAGAATATTATTTCTGCCTCTTCTGTGGCTTTTTTTTTTTTTCCTTTTGGTAGCTGAACTAATTTACCTGCTGCACTGTTTATTTCCCTTTAAAGTTAGGACAGTGTTTTGCTCAGGCTTCATCCACTGCCAGACAAACACGTGGTAGTTCTGAAGTGCTTTCTAATAGAGAGATTCAAAGTATTCCTCACCAGAGAAAAAGTAGAAACTCTGGTGCTGGATCAAGTTGTTAATTTAAGGTATCATCTTGCTGCTTGGAATGAACCTTGGCATGGCCATTGCAATTAATCATGTTTGTCAGTGTGCTTGGTAACCTTCCATGATGCCTGGCTCTGAACTGTATTTGCACTTAATAAGTAAGGGGTATTTGCATATTATTTTATGAGTAGGAACAAAAGCTGGTGGATAATAGTATATATAAAAATGCACATCCCTCTGAGATGAATCACAAATTACTGTTTTTTAATCTCTAAGTTCCATTTTTAATTGCATTGAATGCTTTAATTTTAAAAAAAATTTTAACTAGTTTCCTGCTGCCAGCTTTCACCCAGGAAACCTTTTACATGCTTCTCACACATGAGGGTCTCTTCCTTGCAGTGGAGCTCTTAGCAAATGGTACAAATTACATTTGCTGTTCTTGCTCATGTGTTAACAGCACCATTATGGGAATGCTGTTAATTAATGGCTAAAGAAGTAATTCTGCATTTTCCTCATCTCATTTTCTATTTCAGGCTTACACACTATATCCTAGAGGCTTCTGAATTCCAGTTGATTTATTAATTATCATGTCATTTTCACTTTAGTTTGTATAAATCACAAAACTGGCTCTTTTTTCTACTACTTCTGGTGCCTCTTAACTCCACCACCTCTTTTCCTACTCTGTCCTTAGTGCATTTTGACTTTCATTGTACAAATGTCTCCCCAAAACACACTGTTCAAGTTCTACAAGAGCTGAGTGTAGGAAAAGAAATGCTCTACTGTGTATAACAAGGAGGTAAATACTTGGAGTAATCATTCTCCTGAAGTCAATACTGGTGGGATTTAGTTAAAATGCTGTGTTATTGTTGGGCACTGTGCATTCATAAAGGGGTTTCTGCTCTTTTGAACACTTTCCTCAAGTATCTGATCTGTTACTGAATATGACACATGAGAATTGAAGAAACTAAAGTGTTAACCTTTTATTTCCTCATAGTCTTAAATTATTCACATGCATTGGGCTGCTAGAAGGGTGATGAAGAGTAAAGTTTATGGGGGCTAAACCAAGAAATTGTTGATTTAAATAACAGGCCTGAAGCCTTGAGTTTACTTGGGGAGGAAAGCTTCTGATGGTAATAACAAAGCATTGGACTCAATTTGGGAGAGGACTTTTGCCACTGAACATTTTTAAAGAAAAAATTAGACATCTGTCAGAAGGGAAATGCTGTTTATTCCTACTTGAGGGATTGCAGACTGACAAGTTGACCTCTTAAGTCCTATTCAGCACTGGTTTTGGTGATATTAATGGGTAAAGGAGGTGACTTTGTTATTTTGGGTTTACACTGCTAAGTCAAAAGGTGGTTGACAGCAGCTGACACATTTTCTTTGAGCTGTTGTAAGCAGGTCCCTTTTTATGTTGTTGGCTATTGCCTGAAACTGTGCAGCTTTGATGTAGATGTGTTGCAGGCAAAGCATCATGTGTTTTCTTTGTGGAAAGCTGTTCTCAGTTATGGCTGTAAAGGTCACGGAGAGAACCTTTCCATAAATGAAACTGTCATGCTCTTATATAGATACAGATGTTACCTAGACATGGCTTGAAAGAAAGTTATAAGCTGGTTCTTGGTCCTAGAACAATTGGCTTGGTAGTCTTTTTGTCAAATACACATTTCAGGGAAGAAAACGTGGAGGATTTCTAAACTGTGCAAGCAACTTTATTAAAGTTGCCTTAGAGTTGTACTTCTTGTATTCCTTCTGATATGGCCCTTTAATTAATTCCTGTATTTTATTACATAGTCATACACTGAGCTTTGCTTTCAGAGTAATAGGAACTTTTTAGGAACCTGTACTTTTTTTTTTTTATGTATTTCTTTTTTTTTTGTTTGTTTTATACATTAGCTCATATTTTCATGTTATAAGCTGGTTATTGGTCCTGGAACACTTGGCTTGGTAGTCTTTTTGTCAAATACACATTTCAGGGAAGAAGATGTGCAAGATTTCTAAACTGTGCAAGCAAGTTTATTAAAGTGGCTTTAGAGTTGGAATTCTTGTATTACTTTTGATATGGCCTTTTAATTAATAACTGTATTTTATTACATAGTCATAAACTGAGCTTTGCTTTCAGAGTAATAGGAACTTTTTAGGAACCTGTACTTTTTTTTTTTTTTTATGTATTTCTTTTTTTTTTTTTATACATGAGCTCATTTTCATGTTGTGCCAGTAGGATTCCTCTGAATTGTAACACAGATTAATCTTGTTTTAAAGCAAGTCAAAATGTTTCACAGCATTTTGTCACGGAAGGAGAAGGTCACTACTGAGATTGGGAAACAGAATTAGGTAATCTGGTGAAAATGTGTTTATAGACAAATTAAAACATGGTGTGCATGGTTGTCTGTACTTGGTACAGCCTCTGCTGGAACCCAGTATTAACCATGACCCTGCATTAGAGATGTTTCTTATGAAATTAAAGAACAAATTCATTTATCTGAGAGCTTTTTAGCCACTTTGTTAAATTTTAAAGGCAGACTGTGGTGGAATTAATGCTTTAGTGCTGCATCTGAGTTTTTAAGGAGCCTTTAAGCTAAAAGGTGGAGCTAAGAGTGCACATCTGTGCTATGTATATTAACTCTTGTAAGTGCTTTTGCTACAGTCTGGGGAATCTAAAGCTCATTAAAAACACCACCTGTGTGGTGTGGAGGCAAGGGGAATGCTCTTGTTCATTGTTTTCTGTTTAATCAGTTATAAAAGCTCACAGACTAGATATGAAATCTTTATCTAATAATTTCAGATTGCCATGGTTCTTGTTTAGCATTGCCTTTGTAAATTCTGTGATTTTGGCTGGGGGGAGGATCTCCTCAAAGGAGAGGATAGAATTGTTATTATGTACCTTAGTGCATACCTATATTGGCCTAGACATTTTATTTAATCAGTGCTTACCAGGAAAAAGCAATCCTTTTCCAGAAGTGAGTAATATCCCTTTCATTTTACCCATGTATTTTGATGGCAGAGTTTCAGGTTTGAACTTTGGAAGAGAAATACAGGGGGGCTGGGAGGGAGTAAGTGTATGTCATGTGCTTCTCTTAGGGGAATATTCTCTCCCTGTATGCTTTGTGTTGGTTTGAGTTTAGTATTTGTATTTCCTGGGATGTGAGCAGAAACAGAAATAACAGAGCCCCTGTAAAACTTGCTGAAAGAACTGAGTCAAAAGAAGGAGTGGGATATAACACCAAACAGACTTCTGTCTCCTGCCTGGACTTGGCATCAGTATTTCATTTTTTATAAAAAGCTGAGCTTCAGTACTCAGGATTTCATTGTCTCGTTGATGGAAATTTGTTACTTACATTAATAAACAACCCAGAGGATTTCTTGAGGAGATGAGGCACCTTCAGAGCACGGAGGATGGATTCTCAGACGGGGAGTTAAATGAAGTGAAAGTTCAGCTGTGTCATAGGCTACAAAGCTCCTGCTTATTCAGCCTTGGTGGAAGGGGGGGAGTTTCTTTGTGTGGTGGCAGTACTGCAAGTCTCATGCTGTTTCAGTCCTTTCAACAGCTAGTTTTGTGCCTTGCTCTCTTTTCATCAAAAGAGGAAAAGGAATTCTTAGAGGCAGGGCCATGTATCATTGGCTTCATTTTTGAACTGAATCAGCTTTTTCTTCTCTTGAAAGCAAACAAAACCTTTAAACTGTTTCATAATCTGAGAAGAGTATTGAACACAGGAACTTCCCTTCCTAGGAAACAAATTTTATAGTTCTCTAATGTATTTATCTATGTGGCTTTTGGGACATAAATGAGAATAGCATTAAAATTATTTCTTTCAAAAGTCTTTGTTGCTTCTATTGAAATAGGAATTGAACTACAATATTCTCAAGTGGAGTAGGAACGTTGGTCATATTACACCAAGCAAGAGATTGCAGAGTTTGGAAGTTTGGAAAGGGTGAGGACTGCAGCAAGCTGTGAAAATAAATGCACATAAGGCCCAGTTGCTTTATTGCCTTATTCTTGAAGCTGGTGGAAGTAGTAAAACAAGGCAGGACCTTGCAGGTCATAGTTTTGGAAGGGCAAGATGTAAGGAGTGAGTTCTGACAAAGGATTTGAAGCATGGTCATAATCAAAAGGGGAGGGGGGAACTGTGGTGCCCATGTGTGTATAATGTGAGTACTTAATGCACAGCTGTCACTTGAAATGTGATATTTTTTGGGGCTGAGTCTGTGTTACAGCAGTTTTGTCATGCTGAACTTGTGTTTCATGTTGTTAAGTTGTCTTTATAGGTGATTTTATGACATGAATGGGAGGATAATAGTAAGTGTAGAGTCCTTTGTTTTCTGGTGTTTTTAATACAGCACTGTGAGATTTTACTGAAATTTGTCCCAGTTAAGTTGTAACAATCTGGTTAAAAGTTTATGTGGACCTACTGGTGGTGAGGTGGATGTTTTGTTGTCCCATTTTTGGGATCTGTGTTTTGGTCCAATGAGTTTGTTCCAAATTGTGCTTCATGGGCTATGTTCTTCAGGTATCTAAGCCACAGAGCAATGTTTAGATTACCTTAATGCTTGTACACAAAATATCCTGAAACACTAAGGGTTTTGGGTTTTTTTTTTTTCTGTATAGGTTTTTTTCTTAGTGCCTCTGTGTCCCAAGGTACAGAGGAGCTGCCTGCACACAGCAAGACATGAAGAGTATCTTAAAACCCAGTATGCACTATGTAACTAGCAGGAACAGTAACTCTGCAGATAATTTAGTTATAATTATGCCTCATCTCTATTAAAATACTATTTGTGTCCAGATATTGCTGTTACTGTTCTTTCTGTGTGCTGGCAGAGCTCTTCAAGTCTTTTCTGTTTCCAGTGACCTTTTGTGGGGTTAACCTGTGACTGCAGTGCTAAAGGCACATGATTAGAGATCTGATCATGTTAAATGCTTTATAAGGATATAAAAAAAAAAAACAGCATTGCACCAAACTGTGTTAAGTTAAAATCCAGATAGGATTATGTGTAATTTTTAAGAGAAAAATAAGGTGATGCACAGTTATGAATAAAACTGAGTAATGAAAGAAAAGGAAACAAATAAACCTGCATAAATAGGTGACCTACAACCAGTTAAAGTCTGAAAAGGAATCACTTTTCACAAAAAATAAAACCCAAAACTCTTGTAAAACTGAATATTTAAATATTATCAGTTCACTCTCTCTTTCTCTTGTGGTGAAAGGTGGAGAAATTTCAGAAGCTTTGAAAAATTCCCTACTTTCTTAATTCCAAAACAGATGATGCAATTGTGTGGTGGGGTTTTTTTATGTGTGTTTTTCCTTTTATTTTGGGGTTTTTGTTTTGGGGGTTTTTTGTTGTGTTTTTTTCCTCCAAATAAATTGTATTGTAAGATAAATACCTGTTGGGTTTTTTTGTGTTTTTTTAATAATAACAAAAAGTTGAAATTAAAGCTCAATATTCTGCTTACCCCAAACTACTGCTTATGTTTAATCTACTTTTGACCAGTTTAGAAGCCTTCTGCATTTATCCCAATTAGAATGAGATTAATTGATGTTTTAAGAAGTGGTGCAACTGGTCAAACTTGAGTTGAGTATTTGGGGGTTCTTATCATTTTCTTGTTAAGTAAATCAGATAGTAACCTGGTAAAACAAATATTGAGAAGCCATGGCTGGGAATGGCTGCTGTCACTGTAAGGGAGGTGAAATGATCCTGTGTTTGGATGGTCTCTGCCTGCATTACTCTCCTAATAGCTAATGACAAAAAGAGAGGCCTTTTATCTGTGCTCCAGGGTTGGCATCCAAGAGCAAATCCCAGTAGCATGCATTTGTACACTGAATTTTACATGCCTGGGTAGTTCTATTGAAAATCAGTGGGATAACTTGTGTGGAAAATTCAGCATGTTTGTAAGTGTTTGTGTTATTGATGCCCAACCAATTAAAATAATATTTTTTCCAGTGGTTGTGTTTGGTGGGTTTTTGATGTTGTGTGTGAGTTCTGTGGGATTACACTGAAATTTATTTTAACCAGTGCTTTACAAGGAGCTATTGACATCAGCAGCCCAGAAAGGCCTTTACTATCAGCCTTGGAAATTAAAAGTAGCTTTTGCCATATCAGAAAACATGTGGAGTTAAATCAATAATGGGTTTCTCAGTCTGAGGAACAGCCTCATGAGCAATTTCCCTTTTTTTTTTCGTAAAGGACTTGTAAAGATATCATTCCCATTGTGTTAGATGTTGGTGTTCTCACAAGTTGTCCCAAATCATGACTAATTCCCTAAAAATATTCAGAGCAGACATGATTCTGGGACAAGCTGTCATTTTCCACTGGTAGAGATAACGACACAATCTCTGTCAAACTCTAAAATGATTATTTCAAGGCAGTGCCATTCCTCTTTCTTGCCCCACTCCAAAAGCAGTGCAGGGGCTCAGTGTCACTTTTCCTCATGTTATGGATGTGTTTCAGGTCAGTGCCTGCTGCACAGTTTCAGTTTTATGGCTTTCCTGTAGAAATGGAAGTATTTTGGTTTTCTTCTTGTTTGTGTGTGTGGTTTTTTGTGGTGGTTGTTGGTGGTTTTTTTGGTGGTGGTTTTTTTTTTGTTTGTTTGTTTTGTGTTTTTTTTTTTTTTTCCCCATGTTTATTACAGACCAAGTAAACACTTAAGATTTGAATGTTCTGGTTTCTATTAAAAAAAATCTGCATGGTTTCTTAACTTTTTTGGTACTTCATCTCAGCAAATTCTCTTGTGGAGATCTTTCAGTGGCCTTTGTGTGTGGGGAAAAACCTAAGTAACTAAAGTGAGTAAAGGTTCAGAAAGAGTTCCTAAAATGGGTTTCTAAGTGCTAAATCTGTAAGCTTAGGCTTTTGACTGGTACTGCCCTGGTCCCTGTGGTATATATTTGTTCACAAGAGCAAAAACAACGAGCAAAATAGCAAAACCTGCTCTAGATTACTCAGCTCAGGAGTTCTTTTGTTTTGATTTATTTCTTTTAGGAAAGAGCCACAGCTCTTTCTCAAGAGTGCATTAGGTGTGTGTTTTGAGCAATACCTGTATATATCTGTTACTTCAGTTAAAAACTGGCTGGGCTGTCCTGTGGTGTACCCTGAGGAAAGAAAAGCTTTTCACTAGTTCCTCCCACACACTTTTTTGGGTTTTTTTTGTTCCAGGGAAGCACTCTTTCTAGTTCTAGACCTGGGTGCTGCTAACATTTCCAATCACTCATCAGGGTTTTCAGTACTCACTGAATTGTTTCCATTAAATGTATGCTAGTTATATTAAAGGTGCACTTCAGAATCCTTTAACCCCCCTCCTTCAAAATACCAAAACCTACAGGATTTGTGGCAACATGTTCTGGAAGGTATCATTTTGAGGTCAAACCCTGGCTGCTGCTTCTACAAACTTGTTTTATTTTCTCCTAAGAACTTTGTGCAAATCTGCACATGTAAAATAGACACTGCAGCTTATTCCTTTTGAAGGTTATCTTCATAATTAGAACATCAGTTACTTGTTTCTAAGTTTGTTGAAGATTTAACTATTTGGATGTTAAGAAAATAATCCTAATAAACTCTACATGTTCATTTCAGATTTCATGTTTCATCCTGTATTGAGCACCTGCTGCTGAGAGCTGGAAAGTCTACTTAAGGTATGTGGAAGAGCTTAGTGGTTTAACTTCATTAAAAATGGTTCAAGTTGACATTAGGTGTTTTCATGGGTTTTCTGGGTTTTGCTTGGTTTGTTGTTTTTTTTTTTTTGTTTTGGTTTGGTTTTTTTTTTTTTTTTTTCTTTTTTAGGGTTTTTTGGGGTTTGGTGTTTTTTTTTTGGTTTGTTTTTTGTTTTTGTTTGATTTAGGGGTTTTGTTTGTTTTGTTTTGGTTTTTTGTGTTATTTTCTTGTAATTATTGTTGAAAATCCTGGCTCTCAAACAGTGGATGTTAAAACAGAATTTCTTGGATTTTTTTTTTTTTCCTGAGCCTGCTAGAACTGGGTTTGCCTGTGCAGCAGTTTATTTATTGTGCATGGGAGAAATTGGTGTTTTCTCACCTGTGGAAACTTCTTAACTGGAAATAGTTTGACCAGACTTGGCGTTACCTGAGATGTTGATGGTGCTTCTCTCTTTTCAAGCTCTGCTTTTTTGTAGTGCATAAAAAAATGCCCTCAGCAAAATCTGTGCTTTAGGAGCACTTGGCTCATGTGAAGTAGTTTAGCTGTAAGCAGGAATAGAGAAGTTGGGTAACCACAGTGTTCTTTGTATTACAGCAATCTATTTCTGGTTTCCCATTTTGTTGATTCCTTGTGACCCCTCTTCTCCCAGGGTGAATGGTTATATTTGCAAACTTCACTTTTATTCCTCAGTGTACTTGGTATTTTTGCTCTAATGGTGCTGACATATATGGATGTTTGAAATATTCTTTTGATTTAAGTGTGGCTAGAATAACTTGTTGGATGCTTTTTTTTTTTCCTGGTTTTTGTGTTATTTTCTTGGTCTTTCTTCCTTTGTACAATTTTCCCAGTGATCAGTGGTTTTATTTCTTTTTTTCCTACTGCTTAGTCTTTGGCAGGTAACAAAACTCATTGCCTGCTCCTCAAAGAGAACTTTTGCATCTAACTTGGTGATGTGGAGGGCCTTATTTAAAACCTTCATATCTCCTGCTTTAGATTATGTTCATGTTCTCCTTGTCTGGGCTGTAAAGCACTTCAGAACAAAGGAGATGTAACTGCTACCATCCCATATGGACTGAGCCTCTAGCAGGATTTCATAATGCTTTATTACAGTTCAGCTTCAGAGTATTTCCTCTGCAAATATCTCCATATTTTCACCTTCAGGGTGGGTCACTTAGTGTCTTCTTAGGAGCTAAATTTGCAAGGGTAGATGTCTTTCTTCTCCTCAGTAGCATTTTTGCTTAACTTCTACATCATGAGTGGTCTGGATGTTAGTCAGCCTTTTTTAAACTTCAGTTTATGGTAACTAATAGCTGCCTCTTTTTAATGTCTCCCTTCCCTTTTCTGGTATGGGATAATGTTTGTATTATGCAATTAATTTTTTCCATGCAGTTCCAACTACTTTCACTGCTCCAAGAAGTAAGTTGAGTGGTTTAAAAAACAGAATTCAGTTTTGTCACCTAAGCTGGGAAAAACCCTAAGTACTTCAGTTGCAACAAAAAGGAGCAGTACTGATATTTTTATCAATTCAGACTAAAATTCATTGCATAATTTATTGTGTTAAATCTGAATTATAATTCACATGGAAGCCCAGAGATTTTTCAGAAATTTTTTTGAACACAGAATATTAATAGTGTTACAAATTCAGAAATCAAGGGAAGGAGTAAACCAATCTCCTGCTCTTCACTTTTTTGTATAGAAAGGCCTACAAACCAGACCTCTTATTTCTTTTTTTTTTTTTTTTTAATGCTTCCTTTAATTTTAGTTGACCTTTTAAGAGGAACAGCCATGACTGTCGTGATGTCATAGGCAAAAAAACACACTTGTATGTTTTGTGAACTGAACCCATTTGTCCTTTGGAATACATGGTTTGTAGAAGGTTGAAGTGAGTCATATCCTGGTAAAACCATGACAACCAAGTATTTATTAGTTTGTTAGGTAAATACCTTGCTGTACCTTCCTAGATAAGACTTTCCAGAAAACCAGCCCTGTGAATAACAAGGCTGTGAAGTATAATGGCAAGTAAGTAGAAAAGGCAAAAGATCTTAAATTTAAATTGCAAGTGCTTCTGACTTGTCAGGCTTACATTGAAGTTTGTGTTAGTTTTTTTTATTTCTGGCTGGAGATTTTGTAGGAGGAAGAGATTAGTGCTACTTACTCTTTGAAATTTGCATTATATATGCAAATACTGGAATAACAGTTCCAATGGAAATGACAGAAAAGTGTACTGAATCTTTTGCTTACCCAGCTGCTTTATAAACTGTTATTCCGTGTCTTTTATTCATAGAACAAAAATTTAAGCTCTTGCATATATCACAATAGTCTTTTCTTTATGTGATCATATACTTGGGTCTGCAGAACCACTACCTCATTTGGTACCAAAAATACACTTGTCTGTTCAATGCAATCTGCAAGCCTTCTCTTACAGGATGGATTTTTCCTCTAGTTTTGCTAGGGTAGTGCTGGCTTTACAGTTTCATCTTCTGGTATTATTAATATCTGTATTAGATGGAGTCATAAAATTTAGGATGGAAAGTTTTGAGTTCAGGTCCCCAACCAGGCATTTTGTTTTTGTTTTGTTTTGTGGTTTTTGTTGTTGTTGTAACACTCAAAAGAACCTGAAAGTACGTGGCAGTTTAACCCTCCAGGTGTCAAGGAATAAAACCATGAAAGAGGAAAAAGTGGAAAAGTTGGCTTGAAGACTCTGCTAACATCATCCAGAAGCCCTGAATGCATAGATGACACTGTTGCTTCAGCTCATGTAGCATCAGTCTCATCTTCCTGATGCTTGATGTTTGATTCCTTATTAGTGAAAGCAGAACCACAGAGCAATTTGGGTTGGAAGGGACCTCTAAAGTTCATCTTGTCCAAGACAGGTATCAATAGAGAGAAGAACCATGAGCCAACAGCTCAGTTTAGCTTTGTAAGTGTGATTTACTCCCCAGGCCAGGCTTTATGCACTGAGTTGCTGCAGGGATTCTGTAGGTAAGAGCACAAGTGTGTAATGTGTCTGTACACACATGCAGTGTGTGTGTGTGTTGTGTTCACAGGTATCTGGCAGCTGCTGACACCAGGTGGTGCTAACACTTCCACCTAAAAAGCATCTTCCAAAAGATGTTCTGGCTGTGTCCCTGCTGCTTTTTATGGGATGTGACATGGGATGCTTTTCAACCTCATGGTTTTATTTCAATTGAAATTAAACTTTTTGGTGAGCAACCTTATAGTATCCAGCATAGCACTTCTGAAAGCAGCATGGCAGATCTGTAAATTAATGGTTCTTTTTATCTCTTACAGTAAGAAATGCTACCTATAGGAAATCTTTAAAGGTGATATATGATTTCTGGATATTTTGGATGCTATGCTTGCTATTTTGTCTTAATACACTCAGGGGTTTTCCCTTAATGCAAAATTTGTTTGAAAACACTGCAGTTTGCACTTCAACCTGTAAAGAATAACCACCCTGTTCTCATGTCAAGATAATTGATGCATATTACTGCTTGCCAATAACACCTATGTGCTTATAGCTCCTCCTGGCTTCTGAAAATGGAATTTTGTTGGGCCTTGCTATCTCGTTTATTTTTCTGGATTCCTGGGGAATTGGAGAAAGATTTTCTTTTCCACCAAGGTCATAGTAAACTTCAGCTTCTTCCCAAGAGGCTGGGTTCACAAGTGTGGATGAGTTCATCAGCAGTTGAGTACAGAACATGCTCCTCTCTCTGTCTGGGTTCTTCCTGTGAAGGGCTCTGTTCTTTCTCTGTATTGGTAGGCATCACCAGTTTTAAAAGCAATGAAATTAAATGTAACAAAACCACAAACCATGCCATGTGGGGCTTAATGCCTTCCTGAACTCTGTCCTGGCCTTTGCTCTGCATCATGGTTGTTCCTGAGCTCCCCAGAGCAGCAGTTGTCTTTTACATAGAAATAAATGGATTGAGCAAAATAAATTTCAGTGCTTGTGATTTTCTCCTTATCCCTCTGTGGGGTTTGATAAAGTTTCACCCTGTCTGGATTATTTTGGAATATGTTACTGAAGTAGAATGAAGTAGGGATTTGGTCTTCCCTCTGGAGGTGCCAAAGGTCTTCTGTACACCAAAACAAATTATTTGGTTTAGTTGCCAGCCCTTCTGTTCCATTTGAGTAGGGAAATAAAAAACAGTAAACAAAGTTTGACTCTGTAAATAGTCTTCTTTGTAATACAACTTGGATGGATCTGTAGTAGTACATTCTGATGATGCCAGGCACAGCCATGTAATGCTGCTGCTGCCTTCTGTATTGTTTAAATTGCAGATTTCTCAATGATTGACTTGGGTGAATATCAGTGAGACATACATTAGGGCATGAGCCTTTGCATTGCTCCATTGTTTCAGCTTGGAAATGTTGACACCCTTTCACAGAGTAGATTCTTCTTCTCTGGGGGCAACTAAATTTTTTTGACATGTTCAAATTAGTAAAAGTAGTTTTAATATCTGAAATCAAGCATGCCTGTACATGTTGTTTTTAACTATTGTGGTGGTAGGCTCTTATTTATAATCATAATATCCATGGATTCAACTCATTTTATGGGTCTTAAAAGCAAAACTAATTCTGTTACACTATGGCTATTCTGTTCCATCTCACTGGTGTGTTTGTCACTTCCCTAAAAACAGACATAGAGCTCTTGGGGATGCAGGGCAGTATTTTTGCAGTAAAGTTTGCTGTAGACAGCTATGAGGACATTTTTCTGTGTTTCTGTGAGAACACTTCATTTATTCACTGGTAATGTACAATCCTCATCCTCCTTTGATCCTGGATTTTAGTTAAAGGGTTAAGGTCTGTACTGTCTGTTATCTGCTGCAGAAAATGCACAAATCTGTTTAACACTGACCTGGGAAAGTTTCTAAAAGCAGCAGGATATTCTTAATCATTCACTCAGGCCGTGCTTATACAAGATAATCAATGATAATGTGCTCCTCACTGCTGGGTAGGGGAATGACTTTCCAGCATATCCATATTTCAGACATTTAATGGGTCAACTCCATGTCAATCCTCTGAGTGCACCTTGAATAGTGCATTAATTTCCTGCTTGTAGGAAGAAACCTTGAAGAGAGTTTTCAGAGAGCATCAAAAATTCAAACCAAACCATAATCTTGAAAATTTCAGTTTTCACCTCTAAACTTGAGTTAGGCTTGCCAGGCTTCCTGTTACCTTTGTGATAGTGTTTGGTACTGGTCTAGCATCTTGAGGTGCAGTTACAGACCAGGTTGGAATCAGTGTCCAAGTCTAGTGCAAGAAAAGGAAAGCCAGTGGGTACAAACATCCTAACAAGTCATAAAATAGTGTGGAGAAAATATTGGCCAGCTTGGTAGCAAGTGATAACCAGCAAGTGACAACCCAGGGGGTGCCAGGGTTGGTTTGTGTGTGCTGTAGTAAAGGCAAGATCTGAGTTCTTTCTGGCAGAGGTTTTTAGGGAACTTCCTCTGAAGAGGAGCAGTCTCAAGTGCACTTCCTGAAGTGTGTTTTAATTAGCACTGCCTCGGATGCAGGGAATTTCACTCCTCAGGAAATCCAGGGCTTAGAAATATTGGGCTGTGCTCAAAATGGGACTGGGTGTTCTGGCTTAACCCTTATCAGCATTGTGTGAAGTAAAAAGTTTGTCTCCCCTGTGTTAGGCACCTCTTGTTTGCTAGTGCCTACATGATACTGGGTTTTTGATTTATTTTTTTCCCCCTTGTCTCAGTAGTCACAATGCTCCTTGCTCACTTTGATTCACTCCAGGTTTTCTGTGGTATTACTGTGTTGCTGGTGATCTCCTATCACACATCATCTGGTCTCTTTTCCCAGGCAGCTCTCAGCAAGACAAGAGGGCACAAGAGGTCTCAAGTTGTGCCGGGGGAGGTTTAGGTTGGACATTAGAAAGAATTTCTTTATGGAGAGGGTGACCAGACATTGGAATGGGCTGCCCAGGGAAGGGGTGGATTCTCCATCCCTGGAGATATTTCAAAAGAGCCTGGATGTGGCACTCAGTGCCATGGGCTGGGAACTGCAGCGGGAGTGGATCAAGGGTTGGACTTGATGATCTCTGAGGTCCCTTCCAACCCAGCCCATTCTATGATTCTATGCATGGTTGGTTTCTCTTACCTGGTTGTAAAACTGGTAGAAAATCCTGCAATGCAGTGTTGGAACTGTATGTGTTGTCTTTCTTTCTTATGTATTTATGAGACAGGGAACCAGTTACATGGGAACAGCCAGGATAAATCCTTCCAAAGGAGCCTGGCTCTCCTTTATGTCTAGCTGCTTGTAGATAATTCAGTGTGCTTAATCTTATATTTCTTTGAGACTTTGAGTTGCTGAAGTCTCTCTAGTGCATCATAATTCTTCATGCACCTTTGAAACTAAAGCTTTGAATTTGTTTGCTAAGCTTGCTGTTGAGTAGAATATATTGATAAAAACCTTTCTTCTGTACAGTGTGCTTGTGCTGCTAAGCATCTCTGTTTAAAATGTTCCAATTCAACAACAGAGTTTTTGACCAGTGGGTTTGTGGGCCAGTAGTCTCAACTGGTAAGGAATAACTGGAAAATATTGGAAATAATGCTGTGCTTGAATTTCATTAAAACCACTTACAGTAGCAAGAATTGGAAGAAATAGTGTGTGGTTTGTTTTTTTTTTAATTGTATACTGTCCATGCATACTGCTGCCTTTAGGTATACAGTAAATGACTTGCAGGAGGGATGCAATTCTGTTCATTACTTACTTCTAGATGTGAGGTTTTAGTACTTTTTCTGTGGAAGAAGTAAAAGCAGACAACTTGAATTCCCTGGGCAAGATTTTAGACAAAGGCAACTTGGGCAGTGTTTTCTTATTAAGCAGGATGAAGACCACATGAGAAGACAATAAGAATTTATAAGTGCACCCATGAATGAATGCATTAAGTGAGATAGAATTGCTTGTACCATGAGGGAGCCTGGATCACCCAGTAGAAGTTACTAATAGCTGTGCCAGGTACTGCTGAAATACTGAAATTAGCACCTGGAAGGTGTATTGTAACACTGCTGACTCCCAGCTGTATTGTGGAAGGTGCAGTCTGTAAATCACCAAGCAAGATTCCCATTTAGAAAAAAGGTTTATTTCTTATTTTAGCAAAAGAGTAATTACAATGTGGAAAGGAAAAGGGCATTTTAAAAGTCATGGTTGTCAGCAGGACTCCCCAAGCATGGCATTCCAGGATATATTTGTATATATTGTAAGCAGGTGGTTGTGTTGTCATTTCCCTCTTTCAGGATCAGTCGACTTGGTTTAACTTTCAGGAGAGTGTGATAAAAGCTTGGCAGAATCAGTAGATGTTAAGGTCCAAAGGAGCTGAGGCAGCTGTAATCATAGACTTCCTTTCAACCTATTCCTTTATTCTGAATGATCTCTTTAAGAACAGTGACTGAAAGGAATGGTAGTGGTTTTCTTAATAGTACAGAATGTATTTTAACTTTCTCCTATTTCTGGAAATCTTTGTGTAGTTTAGGCTATATTAGTCTATTTTCCCAGTAGTCTGAACTGCATTGCATCATAGTTTTAAGCAAAACAATTCAGGTTGTAGTGCTCTGCATTTAGTGTATGCAAAGTCTTAAAAAATCACCTTCTGTAAGACACTTGAGTTGGATTCTTATTATGCTGAATTCTTCGCCTTAGAATCCTCTGCATAATAATTTCTGTCTTTGAAAAACAAACAGGTTCTTAACTTGCACCACCTTGGTGTTAGGAGATTGGATTATCCCTTCTTTGATACCTTAAGAAAAAATAATCCTGATATATTTGTATTTAGTTTAAGCCTTGTGCTTCTGGCATTTATTTTGTGAGAGGTCTTTCTGGGTGGTTTGGTTTTTTTTCAATTTTTGATGTCCACATTCTGTGGGAAATTGTGTATGGATGCAGGTGGTCAAGAAAATATGACAACCAGTGGTTGTGGTAAAATCTGGACTTCAGTTCAGAGGTTTCCTGTTTTTAAGGCTTGAAGGGAAGCCAAGCCAAAGCCACCTGGAAGATTTGGTTGGGTGTGTGTGCATTAAATATATATATATATATATATATATACACACACACACATATAGTGAAACTTTCACCAGTTTGTGTTCCACTTCTTGTATAAAAAGGCTAAGAATTTGAGCTCTATAGTAAAACCAGAGGTCAAGTGACATTAAAATTACTGAATCCTGATCCCAATACAAGAAATTAATATTTTTAATGTTGCTTTTGATAATAAACACTGTTTTGGAGATAAGGTAAATACAAGTCTTGCCCTGGGAAGCAGGAAGAATTAACCTGAGGAAAACAGTAAGTAAATTGCTTAATATACTGGTGGTCTCTGTATCCATAGTAATAACATCAGAAAAAAAAATCTGTATAGAATTGCTGCCATCACTGCAATAACCATCTACAAGCAGTATGAGTAATATGGGCCATAAGATCCTGTTTTAGCTTTTATAACTAAACCCCCCACTCCACATAAAAAGAAAATTTGTGGTGGCTGTATTCAGAGAAGCACCAGAGGTTTAAAAAGTAGCTTAAATGCATGAATACAGAGTTAACTATTTTTTTTAGCATCTAATGCTTCTCTAATACAGGTTCTCCATCCTTTAATTCTTAGTTGGCTTTGTGTGGAAGTGCTCAGGCACAGAGGCAGAAGGTCCACCTCTCTTTAGGCACAAGACTACTTAATCCCTTCTTCATTCAGATTCTTCACTACTGTTAAAAATTACTGAATCCCTAAAGTTGCATCTGAACTGTATTTTTGTCAGAAAAAAAAATTGTTGTTTGGTTGAGTGGGTGGAGTTTAAGTTTGTTGCTTTAGCTTCTTTCTTTCCCTTCAAAATAATTTTTTTGAGCTAAGTTAGTGGGAACATCTGAAAAGCATTTTGTAGGAAAGACCCAAAGCATGGCCTCGGGTCTAGAATCTTTCTTCTCATAGAAATTATAGTAAATTATAGAAGACCATAGAAACCAAACAATAAGAACAGAAATGGTAGAACTGTTCTTTCTCTCAGTCCTCCTAAGGGGCAGCAGTGCAGAATTCCTGCAGGTTGGCACATTTCAGGTAGTCCTGGGTTTCATCTCTGCAGCATCCATGTTTTACCTATGGCTGCTCTGACTATTTGAGGGCACATGCAGCCTGCTTAGGAATTCCTGATAACTTTGCATGTTCTTTTTACTCTTCTCTCTATCCGTAAAATATGTGTTGAAGCAAGGAAATACTGTGATTTGTCTGCCATATCTCCAGTTTCTGCAGAATGCAGAAATGTGATGAAGGGAAGCAGTCAGGGATGTGAGCAGCCCAAGGGCATGGAAACCTCTCAAAGCCTACTTTATTCCATGTGGTAGGAAGAGAAGTAGGCAGGAAAAAATTTGGTTTTGGGTTATGTAAATAATGGCATGTATCTGCCATTTGTATCTTAAATGGGATGGTTGTTCCCCCAATTTTTTTAAAAGCAAAAGATACTATAAAAAATTACATTAAAATGTTTATAAAATTGCTGAGGCTGTTGGTGGTGCACTTTGGTATTTATTTCACTTTGTGGTTTATAATATATACACTTCATAGGTAACTCGTTGGCATTTTTTTTACTTTTACCCTGACTGCAAATTAAATATTGATTTATGCATTGCTGGGTTTTAAGCTTCAAGGCACTTCTGAGTTGTGGTTAATTGATGTCCAACTCCTTGCTTTAACTTTCAGTAGTTCTGAATGCAGGGCATCTGAATTACAAATTACTGTCTGTTTTACACATGCAGTTTGCATATTGAACTAATTTCACAAGCTTGAGACTGAGTAATTCTGCTGTGCAAGTTACTCTTTGAAATGCTTGTAAATATGAAGGGAAAACAAGGGTAGAACAAAATAAGAAATAAACTACTGCTAGGAAGGATGTGAAAGTAACATTATTTGCATGTCAAATATTTGGAAATTCCAGACTTCCCATTCATGCTGTCCATCTCGTGGCATTCAGTTTCCCAAAAACCCAAAACTCAGACCTCAAGTTTCTGGATCTTTCTGTCACAAATATCAGTATTTGGGCAGTAATCGAGTCCATGAGTATTCCCAGCATAAGTTTCTACTACCTTAATCTTACAATTTCTACATGTGAATTAAGTGAATTTCATAATTTGTCATGCTTTTCTTGAATGAGAGGATTTTGTCCCTACCAGTGAAGAGTCATGGCTGTTGTATGAGGCCATATGAGTTATTTTTTAATATTTCATGCTATTTAAAATCATTTAGATAGATATTCTTTTGGTTCTTAATCAGTGTTACAGTTGATTGCCTTTCATTTGAATAATGTCTCTATCTTTAGATGGTTGATGTCCTCCAGGTCTCTAGCCCTGGTCATAATTTAAGATTTCAAAGCCCACCAGGAACTCTGTTTCATAGGGGCAGGCACTGAGTTCAGCAGTTGAAGAGCTGCAGATTTTGGGCTGCTGATATCAGGGTATCCCCTGAGCTGGGATGTGTGAAACCTGAGACCATCCAGAGGACTAAGATGCTTCTTGCCAGCTAGGAGCAAGTTTTGGTTTGTTTTAAATTTTCAAGATTAGAGTTGTGATACTGCATCATGCTGTGCCATTCATTTTCATCTTAGTCCTGATTTTTAAATTTGAAGCTTTCTGGTACTGCTGTCAGTTTTCCATTGCACTGTATAAAAAATGAAGTGATCTGTAGAGCTGCTGAGGCAACAATAAGCCTTATGGAACAATAACAATGGTAACAATAAGACTTATGAAAACTTGAATAAAGGAATCTGATGTGGCTAAATGGGATAGCAGGAGGAATTAATATTTTCCTAGAGTACAAGTTTTGGAAGAACTCTTAAGGAGAGGAAAGCCTTTAAGAGCAGTATCAGATGGAGGTTTCCACTGGATTCTCTAGCTATGGAAAATTTGTTTTAGGCTATTTTTTATTTTTGTAGATTGATCAAGGAGACATATAATTGCACTATGGAAAAAAAACTTAGTGTAGTGTGAGTCTGCTCTAAAGGATTATGGGTTTACTCAGTGTGTGGCTTCAGCCCCAAGAGCCCATTGCTGAAAGTTGTAGATGCTCCATTGCTGGAAGTGTTCAAGTTCAGGCTGGTCTGGGAACTTCAGCAACCTGATTTAGTTGAAGATGTCCCTGCCCACCTCAGGAGAGCTCCTTTCCAACACAAACCATTCTCAGATTCATTGATTCTGGGTCATTCTTTAGGCCACTGACAGACCTAATACAGACACAGAAAGTCACTGCTCTGCTTCTCTGGAATTTGGAGTTGCCCACTTTAGTCCAAATTCTTAGAGGGGATTTCTGTGGGGTTTTTTTAGCTATAGAAATAGAAGCACACTGTGGAGGTTTCCTTCTGGCCTTGAGAATCACTGCTCTGTGATTGAGAAAGGGAAGAAAGGTGAGAAATAGATAAATTGTGTTCATGTGGCAAAAGGGTTAAATCACTGTCATTTAGGCTGCAAATAATTCTTCTTTGAGCTTCCACTGCTTTGCTCTGAGCTTTCAGTATCCTGTTACTAAGAAGTTGTGCATTTCTGATGTGGGGCTGCAGCAGACAAATGCAAAATAGAAATTATTTCAACTCCAATTCCATGACATGTTGTTAGCATATGCAGCCCGAAGTTCCTTTGTGCTGTCACAAATGCTTAATTTGCAGAATTGCAAAATAAATATTAACTCCACCAATGCTGACACTGGAATAAGTTCATGCTACAGTTCCTGAATTTGATCTCTTTCTGCATATCAGCAAAGCTGTTTGTATCCAGAAGTTACTGAAATAGTGGCATCCTTGTGCAGTAGCTGAGTGGTTTTGTGCCAGAATTACTTTAACATTTTTGAACAAATTTATGTTCACATCCAGTTTGAACCCCCTTAGGTTTTGAAACAGCTTGCACTGAGAATCGTTCTCATTGTAATAATTACTGGAAATTTGAATAAGGTTTTTTTAATTTGCACCTTAAGCCATTTGCTTTCTCATTTATAAGCTTGAACTTGTAATTTTGCTTGAGGGTGAGTTTTTGGATGCCTTCACTAGCAATTTGGGGAGTGAAGATTAGGGAAAAATCTTGATAATCTCACTGTTGTTTCCGTTTTTTATTAATCTGAATTTTTTTGTAAGAGTTGCATATATATTTTTTGCATACTATAGGAGTTATGTTGTTACAATGTATGATAAATAACTTGGTGTGATAGGGATACCTGGTACTTCATTATATGATAATTTGAAGACTAGGGCATCTTGTAATTAAAAATTATTCACCTTCTTGATGTTACTGAGGTCAGAAGTGCATGAGAACTGTCAGTTCTGTTCTTCATAATTGTGGCCAATTTTAATTGTTTATTCTTATTGTTGTGGGGTTAAGTGGCATCTGATTTTGTCCAAGTTGGGTAAGGTACAGAGAAGGCTGGATTTTTTAATTTTTTTTTTCTTTTCCTGGTCTTTCCTTCTTCCATACCCAGTTGATGGTTAGAAAAGGCAAAACTTTTTAGGGAATATCCCTCAAGTGGTTTATCCATGTTTGAAGTAATGAGAGCTGAGCTGGTGTTGCTTTTTCAGGCACACAGAATGATGGGGTAATGAGTGAACTACAATATCAAGAATTAAAAAAGCTTCACCATGTTTTTTCTTGGCTCAGGCTTTATCATTTTTGCTGTCATTCCCCACAGACTATATTGTGGTACAAAGGAGTTAAGTTCTGCTGCTTTCCAGCACTAAATGCAGAGGCATAAGCACACATTTCTTCTGTGTGCTTCTTTGTGGTCTTGAATTCTCTTCTTTGTGCAGAAAATATTTGTTCACTGAGTCCAACCTACACAGGGCTGTACCAAATATTCTTATATAATTAGGATCTTTTGTGGCTTTTTTCAGTTTATCATGATTTTCTTTGGCTGCCAATGCATGTTACAGCTAATTGGCTTGCTGATAAGGAATCATTCTAGATCAGCATCAGAGGTATTCACCATTAGCTCTGCTTTTTATATAGCAACAAAGCAAGTCCAAGTAAGATGTTATTATTTAGGTGTCTACATTGTATGATCCCTTTGCAGAAATGGAAAAAGCTGTTAGTGAAATACCTGACAAGGTACTTCCCAGGTGAAACAGCACTGCCTCTTAGCAGCAGCAGCAATTTCAGCCTTTTTTTTATAAAGTAAATTTCATACTTTTATAATAGGTGCATTTTGTATTGGAATTTTTTTTTCTTCCTAAAAAGTCATGTCTAGGTACAAAATTGTAGACTTTAAAATCCATTTTAAATAGATCTGCAGTGCTCTGTAGTACTTATTAATGCAAGGTAAGCCAGAGTTATTAAGGGACGTAGTGATTTTGAGCTAGGAAAGGAATGAGTGTGCTTGGTGAGCAGCACTCTCTCAGGGTTCCTTTCCCCTCTGCTACCCTTAAAATTGACTTGTTATTTATTTGTGAGGAAAATTGGTTTGACAGCCCTGAGGGCAGAAGTGTTCAGTTCCCAGTACAAATAGTGCTGTCACACTGCAGTGTTGGCACTGGGGTGACAAAAGCTGCTGCTTGCAGGACCAGCCCCAGTCTCCCCAGTCTCAGGTTTGGGTACCTCCAGCTATGGGGCTGCCAGATGAGCACCTCTGAGTTGTGGATGTGTCTCCTGTAACTTGTCAGCTCAGAGCTTCAAACCATTCCATGTGGACCTGCAAACATTCTGGCAGCTTTCTCATTGTCTTTTGATGTTTGTCTGGATAACCTAATTAAATTGAACCTTGATAACCTTTGAGTTGGCTTGTAAGGTGTTTATCTCATCTGAGACAGCAGAGAACCTGCTCTGTTCTGACCCATGAGTTTATCCAACCTTACTTTGGCCAGGAACCTCAGTGGGAGATGTAAAGTGGATACAAACTGTGTGTTGTCTTTGTCCTTGTTCTAGCTCCCTGGTGTCTGTGGAGTCGTAGTATTTTATGCAATAACATTTTTTGAGCTTTGACTTCAAAAATCACAGTTGTGTCTTGTGTAGGAGGCACAACTCGAGTGAGCTGCTGGGGAGGTAATTGCAGTGTTAACTAAAAAACCACAGCTCTGGGATGCAGTGGAGTTTGCAGGCTCTAGATTTTAAAGCATATTTAATGTTTATCTGCCACCTAAGATGTAATGAACCTTTAATCTTTCCGCAAGTATTTCTGGTGGTCTTAATCTGCCTTGTGCCAGAGGCAGGGAGAAATAATGCATTCAGTTTTGTCAAATTAAGTTTTTTTTCACCGGGCATTAAATTGATTAAATAGAGCAGTAGATTAAGGAGAAAATACTGTCTCAAATTGCAGCTCGGGGGTGATAGAATCGTAATGATGCCACGCTGAAGCTTTTCAGTGGGGTTGTGGATATGAGAATCCATTAATCATATTGTGCTGGAGTCTCTGCTGCTGTGTTGGAAACAAATGATGGGACTTGCTCACTTTGCTGCTCTGAGTAATGGCCCTGTCTGGAGCTCCCAGCAAACAGAATCTGGAGGTGGCACGTGTGTTGTGTTCTGTCAGGCCAACTGGGCCTCTTATTTGATCACATTCTTGCCAAGAACAGTCATGTTGGGGGGGTTTTCCTTTTATAAAAATGACACTCTTCTAAGAGTCCCTTTCTGACAGCTGCATGACACAAGCAGTTAGGAGAAGAAAGCCTGTTTCGTGTTCTGTACTGAACATGAACACTTCTGTCTGCAGTCTTGTTCCCCCATTTTACACCCTTTTCTTCCTTTGTAATCTGGTTTTCCTCAGTCATCTCTTTAGGTTTTTTTTTGTCCTGGAGTATGTGTGTTTTTCTTTTGCTTTTTTTCTGCGTGTGGTTTCTCCCTACCTCACTTGTCATCATCGTCTGTGGTCTTAATTCCTCCTCCCTCTTTTCCATCTGGAAAATGGTATAAAGGGAGAGAGAGAAGCAGAGGAGAAGCTAGGGAAATTTTTTTTTTCTCCATTTCTGCTGTTGCATCTGCTCTGTTGGGGAGAGGGGAGGATGGCACTGACCTACCACAAATGCTGCTATCATGAAACATAGCAGGAAAGATCAATTACATCACTGTAGATGAACGTGTAATATATAGCTCTATAATGACTCTGTTGCTTTTTCCTTATTTGTTGTCTTTTTCTGTTGCCCCTAAATTCCTTTTAAAGACCCTGAGGTAAGCTCTTTATCTTTTTGGCTTTAAAATAATTCTATATGCTTGTGTAATGGTTGAAATAATGTTTGGTTTTATCTCCTTGCCAATTCTCATTGCCTTGTGTCTGTCTACTCTGTTCTTCAGCAAATAACTTATTCAATCTACATGGCTCTTGAAAAAAATATTCCCTTGTGATGGTTTTGGCAAACTCTTTTTTTTTTTTTAATTATTTAAAAATTATTTTAAATTATTTTTAAAATTTTATTTTCTTCCAAAAACCACCCCAGCAGAACCACACTTTGGAGCATGTTGTGCCTCCAGACAGTACAGTAGCTGGAAGTGTTGTAATCTGTGCTCCCAGTGAGACGTGGAAGACTTGCTGGAATAAAATTACTTTAAAGAAATCTTCCCTGTGTCTGTGGTGGTACATTTGTTGGAAGTTTGTTTAGCACACTGAGCATCCTGTTCTCAGTTGTCTGATTTTTTTTTTTTTTTTTTTTTTTACATCGTTAAGATCCAAAACTGTCATTTCTCCCTGGAAAACTGATTTCAGACACTCTCCATCTCTTTTTGCAAATGCCCAAAGCCACAGGTTTGTGGAAATGCCCATTTATTCTAAAAGGATGCTATGCTTTGCTTTAAGAACAATTTTTTTCTCCATTCCTAATATTAGACTAAGAAAACACCAGTATTGCTAAAAACAGATTTTTATCCTGTTTAGGTGAGCAGATTTCTGTACACAACAAAACTGCAGCAGCTCTCAAGCTCACAGTGAATGCTTTGCAGTAATCCCATTGAGATTAATAAAAAGTTTTCATTTTTTTAAGGCAGTAAGTTTATCTTTGCATGCATACAAGTGTTAACTTGTACTAGCACTTTTTTGGGGGTGAAGTACAATGTATGGGCAAAGTGCTTATCTTGGGTTAAACTTTTGATACTATTTCGTGTGTGTTCTTTCCAAATCAATCCTTTGAATTTTTTCCTTCCTCCTCCCCTTCCTCCCCGTTGCATTGATTATCCTCAACCCTTTTTCACTTGTCTTGAATGTTCTGTAACCTCAAATGAAGAAAAACTTAAAACTGGAATTCTAGCTCCTTGAGTAACAATGGAATCCATGTGTGGGCCATAACCATGGAAACAGCATAATTTTACAGTGGTGGAACATGAAGGGAATGACTCTCCCAACTTTCTAAGAATGTGTTTTTAAAGAAAACAAAGCCCAGAAAACTTGCAAATTACTGTTCTAGTATGCCAGAAAGAAAATTTGAGTGGGATTGTTACATTGCTAGTCTGTTACTCTTAATCTTTTTAACTACTGATTTGAAAAACAAAAAATTTCAAAACCCTCTAAAAAACACCCAACGGTTTTCTCTTGCCTCGTGTTCTGGGATTTGAGTTGGTTTTTAGTTTGTTGGTTTTTAGCCTGAAGTACTTTTCTCCTCACTCTCTTATTCTTGGTTGTGTTCATTCTGTACCTGGAAAAAACATTTATTTTACATTCTGAAGCATCTACACGTTCTTCCTGTCATACCTAGAGAGCAAAACAGCTTTGCTGGCATTCAGTGCTCGTTTGTATTGAGTACAGGAACTATAAAATCCTGTCACCTTCTGAAAACATGGGTGACTTGTGGTGACACACTGAATATCCTGCATCCCTGATGGGAAATGACAGTGGAAATTCAGTGACAGCAAGCAATGCCAAAACAATGTGGTTGTTCTTTGGGAAAAAAAAAAAATAAAATCCTCTACTAAACCTGTCACTTTTACCAACAAGCACTCTGTAGTGAAAATGGGGAGGAGCATAGGAATGTACAGAGTGCACATCTAGGGCTTTCCCTAAGCATGCCTGGAGGCCTGAATTGTTAGGTTCATAAAATGTCAGAGTATTTCCATCAGATTACAGGATCACAGGTCACAGCACTGGAGAGATTTCTGATAGAGCTGAACCACTGCCAGCACACAAATGTACCTCTTTAAATATCTTAAGCAGTTTTAAAGTTTCTGGAGCTTGCTCAGAGTTAAATATGTCTCCTTTTGCTAGAAGCCATTAAAGGATAAGAACATTCCTGTAATGTGGCTGCCATATCCTTAAAACAGCACTTCTGATGGAGTAGATATTCTTGTAGGTCACATCTAAAGCTTGTGACTGTCCTACATCTTCACAGAGCCATGACAGGGAGATGGAGAACACATGAGATGCTGCTGGATGAGACCAGTGGTCCTTCAGCCCAGCATCATGCCTTGGCAGCAGTGTTTGAATAGTATCTGCTCACCTGGCTCCCTATTTCCTTGGCATCCCCCCTCCCTCAGGGATGCTGGCCAGTACCTCCCTAATGAGGCCTTAATCCTTCCTTTTTAACCTGCTGCAAAGCTGAGAGCTGCCTTTGAATATCCTGATGGTACCTGCCTCCAGACCCTCCCCTGGGACTTTCCTGTCCTCCCAGCTGAAGGGTTCCACATTTTGTATTCTGGTTTTACCTGGCAGCTGCTCCATCTCTTGATCACTTCAGCTGACCTGCTCTGGACCTTCTCAAAGTCCACTGTGTATTTTTCCTGGTGCAGAGACCAGAGCTGAACACAAGATGTGGGTGCTTTAGTGGTTTGTGCAGTGGCATGTTTCAATACCAGGTTTTCCCAGTGATACACATTGTTTTATTTCCTTCTTTTGGTCAGCTACTGCACTTGGAGCTGATGATTTCGGGGAAAGCAGTGACTCAGCCTTCCTGCCACAGCTGGAGCCAGAGAAAGTGCAAATGCTAAGTGGTTAAGGAGGGGCATTGCTCAGAATATTTGTCCCTGAATGCATTACATCACATGTAGTGACTTTCTTCACTTTGCAAGGTCCTTCTGAACATGAGCCAGCAGTGTGCCCAGGTGGCCAAGAAGGCCAATGGCATCCTGGCCTGGATCAGGAACAGCGTGGCCAGCAGGTCCAGGGAAGGGATTCTGCCCCTGTACTCAGCCCTGGGGAGGCCACAGCTTGAGTCCTGTGTCCAGTTCTGGGCCCCTCAGCTCAGGAAGGAGATTGAGGTGCTGGAGCAGGTCCAGAGAAGAGCAAGGAGGCTGTGAAGGGATCCAGCACAAGTCCTGTGAGGAAGGGCTGAGGGAGCTGGGGGTGTTGAGGCTGGAGAAGAGGAGGCTCAGGGGAGACCTCATCACTCTCTACAACTCCCTGAAAGGAGGTTGGAGCCAGGGGGGGTTGGGCTCTTTTCCCAGGCAACTCTCAGCAAGACAAGAGGGCACAAGAGGTCTCAAGTTGTGCCAGGGGAGGTTTAGGTTGGACATTAGAAAGAATTTCTTTACGGAGAGGGTGATCAGACATTGGAATGGGCTGCCCAGGGAAGGGGTGGATTCTCCATCCCTGGAGATATTTCAAAAGAGCCTGGATGTGGCACTCAGTGCCATGGGCTGGGAACTGCAGTGGGAGTGGATCAAGGGTTGGACTTGATGATCTCTGAGGTCCCTTCCAACCCAGCCAATTCTATGATTCTGTGATTCTGGATTCTTTTTATCAGTGCCATGGCTTTTGTCTACCTGTAAGAGTTTGCTGTTGCCTTCAGACTCAGATAGCACTTTCCCATTTTTTTGGTGCTAAATAAAAAAACCCGATTCTTGGGCATTTTACTCCAGACTCCTTTCTGTCCAAACCTCTCTTCCCCACAGGCAAAAAGTTTATGTTGTATAGATATTGAAAATATATTCTTTATCTGAGTTGTTCAGAGACTGCATGTTCTTTAACTCTCTGTAATGAGATTTATCCCACCTGCCCTGAGTAATGATAGAGTAATTTCTTTTGCTCTTCTTAACCTCCTTGAATGTAGCTTCCACAGGGACTTTTTAATATCTTACTGCTCAGTATAACTAACCTAAAATTTGGCTCCTGGTGGCTGAGTAGATAGCTTCATGGACGTGCCCAGTGATGTGCTGCAAATGAATTTGAAGTTTACAGGTGTGTCCTTTTAGTTCAGGACAGAGTTCAGCTGATAGGAAGGAAAGTGCATGTGGATTGCTCTCAGCATCTTAATCAGAATTCAGAATTTTTTTCAATTTCAAAACCTAGCATTTAATAACTGTAAGTAAAGTGGTGTAGGAGAAGTTTCAGTGAGAAGGGGAGGGGGCACTGTGATTGGAAACTGTTGAAAGACCTTGGAGATAATACAGGCTAAGGACACTAAATATTGCTTTTGATTTAAAATCACAGTGGGTGGGAAGCTGAGGAAAGATATTAACAGAAGATTGGGGCAGTGAGAAAAACACAATCACCCATTAGCCACTGACTGGTCAATTTATTGTCCTTTTATAAAAGGCAATATAAACTGAACAAGTTCCTGAGGTACTTGTCAAGTGAGCTGACACAGATGCTTGTATTGCTGTGAAAACATTGTGCTCACCAGTGGTTGAAATTATTGAGATATGTCAGATAAGGTGGTGATCACACTGTAAATGTGCCTAGTGCACAAATAAGTTGAAAAAAGGTGTATTCTGTACAGTACTTCAGTTGGTCTACTTTCTTTGTGTTGCTTTTGTGTTTCAGAGGCAGCAGTTTATTAATTAAAACCAGTAAATGGTTAATCACACCTTCATAAAAATATATTGTAGGCTATGCACGTTTCCTGAGAAGGGAACTCATAGCAGTTAATTCTTGGCTGCTTGCTGGTTAACCTTTTCAACAGAAATAAATGAAAGCATTAAATCATTACTGCTGATATTTGCAGTTGAAGCAAAGATTTAAACAAAGATAGTAAAGGACTACAGTGCAGCAGGGGTCTCCCATGGAGTAGGGTTGAAAACAAAGGATGTATGGTTTTGTACATTTAATTTCTTCTGCTCTAGCCAAGCCACAAAAAAAAAAAAAAAAAAAAAAAGCAGGCTGTTTTTGTGGATGGAGATGTCTCCCCTACAATCATCCCCTCCAATATCCACTTAATGCTGGATATTCAGCTGCTGCTGTGCTGAAGGCAAATGCAATAAATATGTCAGTTGGGGAAAAACTCCATCTAAGTAAGCAAATAATATTTTTAGTATTATGATTGATGTATGAATACTGTGTAGGGAATTGGTGTTTGCAAACTGGGGAAGCTACTAAACCCAAAAATAGTTCAAGCAAAGTCTTGTAAGGATGAGAAAAGATTTGGGAAAATAGGTCTTTACAGTGAGCTGCTTCTACCCCTCTCATTCTACACAGCAAATATAAGAAAACATTTTACTGAATTGCTCTTTAAAATTGCCTAAAATTGCTTTAATGGGAAATGATACAGTGAAGGGCTGCTTGCATTCAGCTTTGCAGGCTGCTAAATTAAAAGTTGCTTAGATTTAAGTTAGAAATAATGGATGCACTTTTAATTATGAATGAAAAATACACATATGGAACAACTTAATAGGTGGTTTATGCAATCCTTTAATCACATTGTAAAACTTTTTAACAGCTTATCTCTAGAGGGTGTGCTGTGAGAATGAATTCATTCTATCTCCAAGATCTTTGCTTGACTGATCATTGATAAATCCTTGAGTTTCTCAACAAATGTAATTTAACAAAGCTTTTTTTTTTTTTAAAGGTGACTTGTTTTCTGATTAATTATTTGCTCTTTAAGGAAAGTATTTTGACATAAGTGCTGAGTTCTCTGCTTCATGAAAGATTGAAGGAACATCCTGCTCCCTTTTTAGTCTGGCAGAGAATAAAAGGAAGGGAGACTTCCAGGTTGTTGAATACAGCTTCTAGGACAACATCCTTCAGCATCAGGCACACAAGCACTAAAAGCTGAAAATGCATGTGTATTCCTAAATGGTAGATAAATAGGAAAATTGCATCTTATGATGAGACTGGGATATTCCTTGTTCAGCTGGAAGGATTTGTTGTTGAATGATCTGTTCTCCTTGGCTTCCTCTGGTTCCTCATGTGCAGCAAACCTTTACTCTTCACTGGAAAGAGAGATCAGTTCATGAGCTGAATATCTGAATTGATTTCAAGGGAATACAGTTAGGTTGGAGTCAGGCAGCTTCTGCTGCAGGAGAACAGGATTAAATTTCATGTGGTTTGCTGCTTTACCACAGCTCTGGGAGGAGATCAGTGCTGCAGCTGGAGTGAGTGTCTGAGATCCTGTCTGTGGAGCCATCTTCTCATTTTACCTTGAGATAGGGATATAAAGCTTACAAAATATTCTTGGTTTTGATTATCAGATGTTACTCTTGGAAAGCAGGTGATAAAATCATGGCTCCATTTCCAGGAAAACATTTGAGGGGACTCTGCAATGCAAAATTCACAGTTTCATAAATATAGTGGTAGAGATACTCAGTAGTCAAGGCATCCATAAATCAGAGAAAAAAACCTTGTGATGGGACACACAAAACCTATTTGAGGGCTGTACTGCCTAAAGAGATCCCAATGGGTACAGAAGAAATAGTAGTAATATTTCTTTGAAATCTATCTCTTTTTTTGTTCTTCAGTGAATTCGTGTATGTATCTGGTATACATTGGAAATTTGGGGGGTTTTTTTGGCTGAGGAACTTTTGGTTTACAGAACCTCTTTCTGTTGTCATCTGTGTATGGTGTAACAGACTCTATGGTTGGAATGGACCTCTTGAGGCCATCTGCTCTATCCTTCCTACTATCTAATTGGTATAAAAACAGTTTTCCTTGACAACTGGTTTAGGTTTACAAGGTATGAAAAAGTTTGTAAAGCATGTGGCCCCAAATTATTTTTTTCTGCCTGTTCAGCCTGACAATTCTCCACCTTGTAGCACAGTAACACATACAAGAGTATAAATGCAGAATGTGACTGATCTCTTTAAAGTGTCCATGGGAGTAGAAGCACATTGAGTCTGATTAATTTTTAATTTTGCTTTGAAAAATTACTGTGTAGCAGGTAGGAAATGTAAGATTGGTTCATGCTGCATCTCTGTCAGTGGGGTTTGTGTGACAGCATTCATGAAATAAGTTGTAGAAGAGTCAGTCATAGAGTCATAGAATCAGAATTGGCTGGGTTGGAAGGGACCTCAGAGATCATCAAGTCCAACCCTTGATCCACTCCCACTGCAGTTCCCAGCCCATGGCACTGAGTGCCACATCCAGGCTCTTTTGAAATATCTCCAGGGATGGAGAATCCACCACTTCCCTGGGCAGCCCATTCCAATGGCTGATCACCCTCTCCATAAAGAAATTCTTTCTAATGTCCAACCTAAACCTCCCCTGGCACAACTTGAGACCTCTTGTGCCCTCTTGTCTTGCTGAGAGTTGCCTGGGAAAAGAGCCCAACCCCCCCCTGGCTCCAACCTCCTTTCAGGGAGTTGGAGAGAGTGATGAGGTCTCCCCTGAGCCTCCTCTTCTCCAGCCTCAACACCCCCAGCTCCCTCAGCCCTTCCTCACAGGACTTGTGCTGGATCCCTTCCCAGCCTCCTTGCTCTTCTCTGAACCTGCTCCAGCACCTCAATCTCCTTCCTGAGCTGAGGGGCCCAGAACTGGACACAAGACTCAAGCTGTGGCCTCCCCAGGGCTGAGTACAGGGGCAGAATCCCTTCCCTGGACCTGCTGGCCACGCTGTTCCTGAGTCCTTACCAAAAGGACAGCTGCCCCAAACGCTCTCAAGTATCTTAGGTTTTTCCCCTAAAATCCCTGAAATTAATTATTCTCTCATAGATAGAAATCTGAATGCTACAGTGGGCTTCAAAAAGAAAAAGTTCTAGCACAGCAAAGAAGACAAGGTTGTAAATGTGACCTGAAGTGAGTAGCTGCCTCAGTGCTGTGTCTGTTTACTTCTCAGTGAATGGAGTTTTTAAAATGTTGGCAGAATCCACTGGTGCTTTCCAGTGCTAAATGTTAAATGAAAAACATATTTGGCAAATCAAGCTAAGAAGTTTCAAGCCTTATTTGACAGCACTGAGGAGACAGGGTAAACCCAAGGGTAAGAATCATCATTGGAGTCCCTGATGTGACTCTTCAGTCAATAAAAATACATGGAAGTGATGAACAGTCACTGTTGCAGTGTCTGCATTTTTTTTTTTTTTTTTATGTGTCTGTGGAATTTTTGCTTTTATCTTTGGAATTATGGCAGAGTTTGCTTCCTTTATGCTATTATGAGTTGATGTTTCTGTAGTGGCTGGTGTTTGCAAGAACTAAGATGTATTATCCTACAGAGAACCTTGTGCTGAATGGAAATCTTTGAAAAATGTGATACAAATAACTTGCTAAGTGCCTGAATACAATTTCAAGTAGACTGATACGAGCTTCAGATATCTATTTATTTTTTTACCTCTTTTGTATGACAATTAATGGTAGAGAACAGTCTCTTACACTAAAATTTATTAGAATGTGTAGTGGCAGGAAGCTATTGGGTATATTCATCCCAGAAGTGTAGCAGCTCTTCAGTTAATGCACTTCTGGAGCTAATTTGAAGTGGAACATGGCAGAAAGAAATCTTGATTTAAGTATAGTAATGATGCTGATCTTGTAGGTACCCTGTTGGGTTATGTTCCAGTGCAGTAATGGGATTTATGGGAATGCTGGTGCCTGTGTGGGCAGAGCTGGAGGTGGAAACAGCAGTTCAGGTGTTAAGGGTACCACTAAAATATGATCAGGACATGATTACCTTAAAAATATGTCTGTCTCTTAGCTGCAGAGCTTTCCCTGGAGGTGTTTGAAATGACATGGCTAAGTTCCTGGAATGGAAATTAATGTTTTCTGCTTTTCTGCTTGTGTATGATAATGTATTTTCCTAGTGGTTGTGTTTACCATTAGTTTCTTTAAATCTGCTATCTAAGCACACTTAAACTGTCTGCTTCAAGGGTAATAAATGCTGTGACAAAACATTTCCACTACATCAAGAATTAGAAGTAAATTTTAACGGCTGTAATTTTTTGTAGTAACTTAAACTTTACAATCATTTTTTTTTTCATTATAAATGGAATTTAGAGATGAGCTTTTATCACCGTAGAAAAATTAACATAAAATGCTGTACTTCCTACTTTTGCTGTTGTAGTTGTTCCATTCAGGTGGTTACAGGTGTTTGTACTCTATACCTTACTGCAAGCAGGATTTTTTTTCACAGCTTTATAAAAAAAGTGCACACAAACTGCTAAACACATTTAGACAGACAAAAATATGAAACATTTCTCTTCATTTGACCTGCCAGAGTAATGGCAACGTAGTGTTCTGCCAGGAGAAAGCTCCATTCCATATTTGCTGATCTGAATTCTGTGCAGGAGCTGTTGCAGCAGATAACCTGAGATTTTTCCTTCCTGCAGTTTATGCATCTTCTTCCTGTCAGGATTTGTCCTATCTCAAGGCATTTCTTATTGCATAGGAAGGGTTTTTTTTGTGTGTGTCTGTTTGTTTGGGCTTTTTTGTTTGTTTGTTTGTTTTTTTAAATCTTTCTGGCTTTTTTATTTTGTGTTTTAAGTGTATTTCAACTACCATTAGAGTACCACAGTTAATTTTTTACATTTTTCGTAGGCAGCCTTTAAATATCAGTTGTAATTCATTTGCCCCCACCTCTCTTTAGGAATATAATTTTGAATTAGGAATACAACTTTTAGTACAATTTCTTTACACTCTGGGGCAGTGGTTCTTGTAAAGTTGATTGCAACTCAAGGACAACTTTGACATTTTCTGTGAAAAGGTTCAGCAACCATGTCTCATATGCTTCAGTAACAAAAATCAGTCTCCTTTCTTTTAATATTATTTTCATACTTAACCATTTGTAAGCTTGGTTTTAAAGGTTTGATAGTAAAGAAAACATACAATAGTATCTTCCTTTTATGCAGAGACTAACCCTTATGCTTCCAGCTCTGAAATGGTGTAGGTGATAATGGTGAAATCTGAATATAACACTTAATTTGTGTGTAGTGACCTGTATTCTGCTGCAGTAATTACACATTGCCTTGCAGGATAATCTTTGTCCTTCAGTTAGGTGGGCAAAATGTAATCTTGTTAATGAGCAGGGTGAGACAAGGAAAATGCTTTTAATTTGTATGTGGCATGCCTAGCAGCTAGCAAATTGCTTCAGATAATGTGCTTTATTAAACAAGTGCAGCCTTACAGAAAAAATGATGTGACCAGTGCAATTTTACAGCTTTTTGTTTGTTTCTAAATGCATTTCTTTATTGTTACAGATATTTCAAGACTTCCCTTGCCAGCAGGTAAGTCGTCTCTTCTTTCATTTATGTCTTGATGTGACAGCAAGCAGCTTTTAAGGGCTTGCTTCCAATATAGTCGTGCTTTTATATAATCAGAATATCAGATCTTACTGGCACTGTCATGGTACTTAGTCATGTAGGGATCTGAGGTCAAAACAAAACCTGTTGAGGTACAGATTTTTTTACATTTAAATAGTATATTTTGACAAGGGGTGGAGGTAACTGAGATATAAATACATGCAGTTGTTAAATACACGTGTGATATAGTTAATGCTTAAAATTGCTTTGCTCAGAGTGTGATACAGCTGTCAGAACAGATTAGCAGCAGCCACAAATAGTATTAGTGGTGAATCAGAGGGACAATGTGGAAGGAAGTGTGGATGAGTAGAAGTAATCTCCTCAGGTGTTAGTGGGGAAGGTGACAGACAGGTTCACTTGCTTGGAGTCACAGGTGACATTGTGCCAGAGCTGGGAATATCTCACAGGTTCTGTTGGACCCCCTGTCTTATATCTGTGGTGTTTGAAAACAAAACAAAAAAACAAAACTGAAAAAAACCCAACTCTAACATATTTTAAAAAACTCCAAACAAAAACTCCAAAGCCCACCAAAAAAAAAAAAAAAAAAAAAGCCAAACCCAAAAGACCTGATTTTTAAAAATAGTGTTTATTCTTTCTATTGTTTGATACTTTTGGGCTTTAATGAAGTATTGAGCCTAATAAATTCCCTTCTTTGGGCTCAAGTTGTGCTGTGGCCCACAGGGTGATGGTGGCTTTTGTTCCCCAGGATTTTGTCCATCTCTCCACAGTTTGTGAGTTCTAGAATCATAACCATGGTCTGCTTTTACTCCTGGATCTTGAGCAAGAGACTGAGTGTTGCTGATTTTGGTTTTGTATCCATGCTTTTATTTCCTCTTACTGAGCTGTGTATCTATCCACAAGATCCCTTTTTACAGGTGTGTGTCTAAAGCAGTAATGGTACTAAGTCCATGTGAATCTCCTGCAGAGGTGATTGCCCTTTCCTGTTTGGATCAAATTGCAATTAAAAAAAAAATTTGGTAGCTGATAATTTGTAGTCTTTCCACAAGAACTTAAGAACTTTAAATAATGTTTGCTTCAAGCAGTGAAGAGCACTCTAAATGTAGAAAAAAAGTGTTGTGGTTTTTTTTATGTTGTGTGTGTTTTCTTATTGTTTGTTTTGGGTTTTTGTGTTGTTTTTGCTGCCTTTTTCCCTTAAGGAAGGCATTTTTGAAATGATTGAGTGCTGAGACCAGTTGTCATAGAGCCAAGCACTTGTGGGGAATATTGGCAAAATAAATACCTGATCTTTAGTCAGGCTAACAGGAAGATAAGAGATGTTGTGGTGGTTTCTGTGGCTTTTAAAACAAGGATGTGTGATGAAACTCTTCCGAGTTTCCTTTTGGGACTTGGAGTTTGTTTGATGCTGTGAATCTGAGTCACAATGAGATTATTCTTTTCAGTTTGGATTTGTGTGTGGCAGCATCCAATTGTCCTTTGTAGCTGTGTCACTGAAGTACTGATAGGGCAAGAACTTTGCCCAGGAGCTTGGAATGGTAACCTTTTTCTGTGGCCCTTTGTAGAGGGTATCATAGAATCACAGAATTGGCTGGGTTGGAAGGGACCTCATAGATCATCAAGTCCAACCCTTGATCCACTCCCGCTGCAGTTCCCAGCCCATGGCACTGAGTGCCACATCCAGGCTCTTTTGAAATATCTCCAGGGATGGAGAATCCACCCCTTCCCTGGGCAGCCCATTCCAATGTCTGATCACCCTCTCTGTAAAGAAATTCTTTCTAATGTCCAACCTAAACCTCCCCTGGCACAACTTGAGACCTCTTGTGCCCTCTTGTCTTGCTGAGAGTTGCCTGGGAAAAGAGCCCAACCCCCCCTGGCTCCAACCTCCTTTCAGGGAGTTGGAGAGAGTGATGAGGTCTCCCCTGAGCCTCCTCTTCTCCAGCCTCAACACCCCCAGCTCCCTCAGCCCTTCCTCACAGGACTTGTGCTGGATCCCTTCCCAGCCTCCTTGCTCTTCTCTGGACCTGCTCCAGCACCTCAATCTCCTTCCTGAGCTGAGGGGCCCAGAACTGGACACAGGACTCAAGCTGTGGCCTCACCAGGGCTGAGCACAGGGGTAGCAAACCTGTCCACCACCACCTGTCTCTAGGATGGATTCACTGACTGGGGCACTAAGGAAAACAGTTTTAAAAACATGCTTAAAATATTGCCAAAAGAGAAGGGTGTGTCCAATGGGGTCCCACAGAGATCTGGCTTCTCCTGTGGTATTCCAGTGTTTTTGTTAATGATTGGGGTGACAGACTGTGTGCCTGTTCAGTCTGCCAGTAACATCAGTGCAAAAAGAGTTACATATTGGGTGATGGGATTAAAATTCAAAAGAAATTTGACAAATGGGGAAATAGCCAGGATAAAAGATACAATGCATTTGAATAAAGATGAGGTTCTGCCTTCAGATGGGAAGTTTTAATCACCATAACTTGTATTCACAATAAATCCCAGTATTTTCTTATTTCAAGTTTTGAAATAATTTTCTTTTTTTTTCTTTTTTACTGGGTGTTACTTTTAGCAATGGACAACAGATGTCACTAGAAATGCTGTCACTTTTGCCACCTGGATTTAGTACTTGAAATATGCATCATAATATGATGGAGTGTGTTGCAAGCAAGAGGAGGGAGGAGATGGCTTAAAATGGTCTTTATTGTACTGCCTTGTTTAAGGTTACATTACATGTAACTTCATAGACCCAGGTCATCCAGAACACTTCCTTTTTCACTTACATTTCAGAAGAAAATCTTTTAAAAGAAGAATTGTTTGTATGCTGCTGAATGAATCAGTTGATTAGGCCATTAGTTAAATGATTACTCAGGAGAGGTATCCTACATTAATCTATACCACTGCTTTGAAGTCTATGGATAACTTGGTTTTTTTTTTTACTACCTTGTAATTGAGGCCATGGATATGAGCACAGAGAATTTTTGGAATGTGAAGCAGTAAGGGCTGGGAGTACAACTTGCTAAAATATTATCATTTCAAAGGCAGAGAGAGTACAGAGCACTCCTGTCCATATGTGAACTTCTCTTGGAACATGAGTGTGCTCACAGTACACTGGTTCCCTTTGGCAAATGTGGGTAAACTTGGTCTGTTGGGATTTAAAATTCTTGGGATCAACTACCTCCTGTATTTTGTCATAATCTGAATTTAAAATGAGTATGGCTGTGCTGTAGGTTACTTTTATTCAGGGGCCTTGAGCAAGCTGGCCTGGTGGGAGGTGTCCCTGCCCATGGCAGAGGGGTTGGAATTAAATGATCTTTAAGGTCCCTTCCAACCCAAACCATCCTGAGATTCTTCAGACTTTGTCCTTTGTTCTTGATCTCTTTAGGAAAATAAGTATTCATTACGAGAATCATGAAATAGGAAAGCAAAAAGCTGTCCCGAAAACTGTACTAGGTAGGTAGAGAAATAAAGGAAATGAGCATATTCTGATTTTCAGTAAAAAAAAAAAAAAGGAACAAAACATTCTCCCATAACAATCTTAGGTATGGATGTTTGTTCCTGATGTGTCTGGATTTCAGAGGACACCTGGTGAGCTGGGTAAAATCTTGCTGTCTTCTGGTATATGGTATCAAAAAATAAGAAATCAGTGGGGTTTTTTGCAGCTTAATTCCAGGTGTGCATATATTTGAAGTCTGTCAGGTTTTGTGTGCTTTTTTTTTTTTGCTGTGTAGTGTATAATTTAGATACCATCAGCACACAGTCACTTTTACCTTAAAATAATAAATGGTCTTGGAACTATTTTTAGTTCCAAGTGTTCACTTAGGAGTAGGAAAAAAAAAAAATTGTTACATAATTTCAGCTCAACCTAACAAAGTTGTTCATTCTAAATTAAAAACTTGTCCTCATTCAGTCTTTAGTGTGCATGGCTGTGCTGATCCATTTAATTAAACCAGATTAATCTCCTGGTGCCTTCTGCAAAAGCACAGGGGCTCAAAACAATCTGCTGGGGCTTTTCCTCTTACCTGGCAGAAATGAGGAGGGGAGTTTAAAGCTGAACCTTCCTTACCCCACATCTACACCTGCCTGTGTGATGAACTTAAAAAAGCCACTTGAAATGCAACATTGCTTTTAAGAGAATAAATAAAAACCAAACAACCAACAACAAAACAGCCACCACACACTAATACTTCCTGTGATGTTAAAAGGTGGAAAATTAAAAATCAGTTGAGGAATTGCCTGGTGAAGTAGCAAGAAGTGACAAAATTGAGGATGTGCAGTATTCTTAAAATAAAATGTTCACATGTATTGCAGGGTGTAATAAATTATGCAGTGATTATTCATGAAGATAAGAACAAAATAACAGGAGCAGAGAACTATTGTTGATGTCTCTGCTTAAAGAAAAATAAAAGTAACCAATGGTGTAGCTAAAACTTTGTTACTTTAATTTTAAATAAGAACTAAATGTAAGCTGCACTAAGGCTGTAAATAGTTCCTTTCACATCAGGATGCCTGACCTGGTGCTTAAGGGATCTCACAAAGAAGCCCTGTGCTGTCTTTTTCACTAAAAGGTGGTATTTACAGTTAGTCCTATGAAAATCAGGAGGCTGTTTTCTTCTAAGGATCTTTGCAAATTTTACTGCAAATTCTGATTTTTATCCTACAGTAAACTCTAGTTTTCCTTTATTTATAGTGGCTATGGTTGTTTTGTTCTGTTTGGTTGTTGGTTTTTTAATTTTTATTTTTTTTGCACTTAAATTAGGAAGTATTCTTATAAATGAAAGAGTATAATTTTTCAAGATATGAATGTTAATGCTATCAAGTTGGAATAGCTGTCTGCATGCTCCTTATGGTTCAGAAGATGTGAGGTTTACCTTCTTTTGATGCAAATATGCCTTATAGATTTAATTCTTTTCACTACCAGAGAGGTACATGGTATTTGTGGACTTCCAAATACTGCATCACAAAACTTATATTATTTCCAGATGAGATTGCTGCTCATAACATAAATATGACTTTGAGGAAGTTTCCCTTGCTGTTTGTGTGTTAAATCTTCCTATTGTAAAATGTTGTTTGTAGGTTTAATAATCCAATAACCTCACAGAAGGCATTTTCCCATTGTTGTACACCTCTGATGCTTAAAGAAGCATCTTTATCCCTCTTTATCCCTGGTAAGCTGTGTTTTGTGTGTTGAATGCTTTGGGGAGGTGGGGAGGCAGCAGCTGAGTTCTTGACAGGGAATCTATCTGCTTGCAAACCTTTCTGGTGAAACTTTCTGTGCTTATTTTGGCTGCACTTTTGATACTGTCACTTCCTTGCACTCCCATTCATATTTTATAATGTCCATACAGGTCCATCTCAGCAGCATGGTTTAGTGAGAAAAAGGTGATATTTTTATTGGTGAGCCTGACCTCTGTAGTAGTGCTGAGAAGATGAGACATACCAACCACTGCACTAAAATTTAGGTAACTTAGAATATTGTCTTTTTCCTTTGGAAACTGGTGTTCTTACTAATCTTTATTTTGTACTGGCCTTCACCTGGACTTTGATCTGTTTATCACAACTCCTTCAGTTTGACCCTCAGACAGTGTCCAGGTCATCTCACTGTCCATACTTCATTGATTTGCCTGTTGGGATGTTGTCATTGGAGGCAGTGTTGAAAAGCCTTGCTTGAAGTAAAGAGAAACTGCATTCCCTTGTCCCCTGAGCTAGGACTTTGTCAGGGTTTAACACTGTCCTGGCAATTAAACCAAATACCAGATGCTCTCTATTAATCTCTCTCTCCTCCCTGATAAAGAAAGGAGAGAGAAGAAGGGAGAGAGACTGATGGGTTGGAAACTAAACTACACAGCTTTAATGAAACAATAATGATAAAGAGGAAAAATTACTAAATATATACAAATATGCAGGAAAATGGATCCCATGTTCCTCCCCCCTTTCCCCCAATAACTCTCCCATCCCCACCCAGGCTGCAGGGCAGCCCTGGGAAAGTCCAGGCTGGACTCCTGGGGTCAGCAGCAGTGGGGAGCTGGAGGCAGGAACACACAGATTCAGGCTGGCATGGATCAGGAGCACAGGCAGAGGAAGGGATGGAATCCTCCCAGGATGCCCAAGCAAACAGGGACAGGGGAAGAAAGGGAAGCAGGAAAGGCAGGAAGGGCAGGAAGCAGGAAGCTCTTGTGATCCCTGAAATTATACTGAGTATGAGGTGTATGGGATGGAATACTCTGGTCAATTCTGGCATCTATCTTGTCCATTCCTCCCCAAAGGAGGGCTGCAGGTGGGACCTCTTTATTCCTCTTGGAGGGTAAAATGCTCCTCAGAGCTGAGCAGTGGCCTTGGTTCTGCACCCCATTCTCCAGCTGGAACTCTAAACATCGAGTGGGATCAGTCCCAGCAGCAGACACTGCCTGAGAAACTTGCTGTTCATTTCAGCAAGTGCAGCTCCTTCCAAGAGACTCAGCTGAAAGCAAAAGTCCAAGACAGAAAATCACCTTTATCCTGGCCCAAACCAGGACAGACTTCCATCACAGAACTCTGTCAGGTTGATCAGCCATGATTTCCCCTCCAGATATCCATGGTAACAACTTCTGATCACTTTATTGTCTTGGTATGTTTAGAAATGGCTTCCTGAGTTAATTGCTCCATCACTTTTGGAGGATAATTACCAGCCTGAAGCTACCCTGAGCTTCCTTGCCCTTCTTGAGGACTGGAGTTCTGTTTGCTTTTTTCCAGCTGTCAGGAACCTCCCCTGTTTGCCCTGACAGTCTTTAAAATGGTTTATATTTATGAAACTTGCTCTGGCTGCAGACCATTGTTTTTTCTGGGAGTCTGTCTAGGGACAGTGGAAAAAGGAGATGGGGTAGAAGGAGAGAACTTTCAAATAGTGTATTGAAAGTAGAATTTAAAAAAAAAACTCAGGACATAAACTATGAGTCTGCGAATGATGTGGCACCCTTCATAACTGCTTTAGTCTGTTTTGATGCTCAAATAAGGTGAACTTTGGTATATTTATCACTTCATGGGACTAGAGTATGATTGCATGAGAAAGTATGGAGTAGGAGTTAATGGCATGAAAGGTCCTGCAGGTCCTGTGCCCAATATTCCTGTAAAAGTTAAACTGGCTTAATAGTCTGAGAGTTGAAAACAGTCAAAGAAATAAAAAAGCAGTGGGTCAGGACATTGTTCTATAGGTTTATGTCTGTAGTTCTGACTCCCAAGGTACTGGGTGGATGTTGTTGAGATTGTTCTTGCTCATGTGTAGTGACCTTGAGGTGGAAGAATTCCAGTAGTCAAAGGTCCATCAGATAAAAATTGAATCCTTTGAATATATAGTAAGACTTAGAAAGAAAAAAAAAAAAGAGTTTATCTGCTTTCCTAGAAATTAAGGTTACAAGTTGTCTTCAGAATAGTAATTTTGCAGCTTGAAGGGATAAGGTTACTCTTTGAAAGGAAAATTGTTCAATTTCTCTTAAGTGACAGGAAAACGTGTGAGTGAGAACCAGTGCTGCTCCACTCTGGATAACTTGAAATATCCTGACTCCAAGTCATCTGCACATATTCTCCATTCTTTTAGGCAGCACACTTAATTTTATTCCTAGATTGTATATTTGTTTTAGAAGTGCTGAGCTTGTGTGTGTTCTCCTGGTGAGGATGATGCACAAGAAACTTGACCTTCAGTGTCACACAGGCACCTGCTGACAGTCCTCAGCCAGGTTTTCCAGGAAGATGTTTGTTACCCTTCCAGTTCACAGGTGGGTAATTTACCTCTCTCATAGTTGGGGGTGCAGGGAAGAGAGGGATGGTACAACACTTTTATTTTAAAGATACTAAGAGCTGGTATTCTTCTTGGGGAAAAAAAAAAACAACACCCAACTAAAGCCCAGAACCCCCCCCAGCCTTTTGAAAAAGCTTTTAGAGATAATATAAAAGAAGAAAACACTGGAAATTATTTGGTGGTTTGGGATATTTTTTTTTGTTTATTTATTTTATTCTTTTTTGCAGTGAATAAACACATAAGAGGCTGTTGAATTTTATGGATTTTTTTTTTTTTTTTGTCAATAATATCAGAGAAATTGTAGGAGGACTTAATAGTCTACATGCTGTCAAAAAATAGCTTCTGGTAATGTTTTGCCAAGAACAGAATGCAGATTTGCTACAAGAGGTTTACCTGGTTTGGAGTTGTAGATTGCAAATGGTAGTTTGGGGGTTCAGGGCCATTAATTTTTCTTTCCTTCTGTTGTAACAAAATGGGTGGCAGTTCCCATTCAGCTTATCTGTAACTACGTGAAGCAATTGCATTCCACACTGGGCACCCACATGGATGTTCTTTTCTTCCTGGGAAACTGAATGGCAGTGGTGGTGCAGAAAAAGCTGAAGGGGCATTGATAAAGGTTCTTCAAGCAGTGTACTTGAATCTGAAGTTGAATTTTGTCTGCACTCCATCAAGGCTACAAAAATTTCTTATCCTTCTGCAGGAGAATTCTTGGCCTCAGGGAGCAGCTGTGCAGTGATTGTTGTTGCACTTCAAGAGGACACTGCTGCTTTGCCCCCATTTCCATGGGTACCTTTGTAACCACCTGGCCAAGTCCCAGTTGGAGCTCAGTATAGCAAACCCTGCTGGAATGAGACACCCTGATAGTAGCAGAATATGCAGACCTGTTGTCTGTTTTATACTTTGTGCAAACAGTGGATCTAAGTTCCAGTGCTATAGTTGAGCATCAGCTGGAGCAAGTTGCTTTAACACTGCAAGACTGGCTCTGCTGCCTTGAAGAAACCTCAGCCTGCTCAGTTACCACGGGGCATTGTCACAAATGTACTTTTAAAGGGTATTTGCTAAAGGCTTAGGAATTTATAGGATTTTACTTGGTGGTTTTCTAGGGTGGGTTTTGTTTGGTTTCTTTTTTAGATAGGCATATTAGGGGTGGGTGTCTAAGAGGAGTGGAGAAGTCATTATGTTCTCTTTCATGAGAAAAAAAAATAATCCAAGAACAGACCCAGCCTCACAAGTGGAGGACAGTGATCTGTCACCTGGGCATCAGGATTTGTGAGAGAGAGATTGTGTTGCCTCTTCTCAACACAGGATCTTCACTGGCAGACACTGGTGGTGTTTTGTTCTGGTGCAGAATTACTTCAGTGAATTTGTGGTACGTAAATATCTTCTTTGTTCTGTCCTGTGGCCAGGATCCTGTGTTCATGCTGGTTTTATAAGGCCAGTCCACAGAAAGAAAGGTTTCTGGGAATTTCTGTAACCCCTTCAACTCCTGTAGTTCGTTCAGCTCAGATGCACTCAACAGGTTCCTGTGGGAATTGTGTTAAACCCACACACCAAATTCATCTCCTCTGCAGTTATACTCACATCCCATACTGCAGTGTCCTAGTGTGGAAGCAACCTAAATAACTGAGTCTTTTTAAGTTCTTCAAGATGTTAGGTTTTTAGGTATTTTTGTAAGTTTTTTGTTTTGAGGGTTTTTTTATTACCTTTTCCTCCCCACTGCTAAGACACAATTCTATTGGAAAGGTTTTCATAGCAGCAACTGTGAAGTAAAGGAAGGGTGGGGATAGCAGTGTTACTGGAAGAAAGATTCTTTAAAATCAAGTTGGATCTTGTGTAGTTGGTTGATTTAAAACATGAGCTGTTAGAGTGTATTTTTTGTTCTGTGAGACCTGGGCTGGGAGTGGCTTGGGATCTTCTCCCAAAATACACAGGAGCTTGTTTGAAGTGGAACATCACAGGCTACAGTGAACTAAGAGGAAAAACATTGCATGGCTGAACGTTCATCAACTACTTGGCTTATAAGTTATGCCTAAAATGACCATAAATACAATTTAAATGAGCTTTTCTTTATTTCTACATCCTTGACAGCTCAATGTATAGCTCCACTGCTCTGGTTGTGTAGTTTGATAATAACTTGATTCATGCAAGGTTTTTTGCTCAGAAGAACACTGGAAAAAGGAAGTAATCAGAAAGCATATAGATATTGTATCTATGACTTCTTCTTTCCCTTTTTTATTTTTTTCCCTATTTTTTTTCCCTATTTTTTTTCCCTATTTTTTTCCCTATTTTTTTCCCTATTTTTTTCCCTATTTTTTCCCTATTTTTTTCCCTATTTTTTCCCTATTTTTTCCCCTATTTTTTTCCCTATTTTTTTCCCTATTTTTTTCCCTATTTTTTTCCCTATTTTTTTCCCTATTTTTTTCCCTATTTTTTTCCCTATTTTTTTCCCTATTTTTTTCCCTATTTTTTTTCCCTATTTTTTTTCCCTATTTTTTTCCCTATTTTTTTCCCTATTTTTTTCCCTATTTTTTTTCCCTATTTTTTTTCCCCTATTTTTTTCCCCTATTTTTTTCCCCTATTTTTTTCCCCTATTTTTTTCCCCTATTTTTTTCCCCTATTTTTTTCCCCTATTTTTTTCCCCTATTTTTTTCCCCTATTTTTTTCCCCTATTTTTTTCCCCTATTTTTTTCCCCTATTTTTTTCCCCTATTTTTTTCCCCTATTTTTCCCCTATTTTTTCCCCTATTTTTTTCCCCTATTTTTTCCCCTATTTTTTTCCCCTATTTTTTCCCCTATTTTTTTCCCCTATTTTTTTCCCCTATTTTTTTCCCCTATTTTTTTCCCCTATTTTTTTCCCCTATTTTTTTCCCCTATTTTTTTCCCCTATTTTTTTCCCCTATTTTTTTCCCCTATTTTTTTCCCCTATTTTTTTCCCCTATTTTTCCCCTATTTTTTCCCCTATTTTTTTCCCCTATTTTTTCCCCTATTTTTTTCCCCTATTTTTTCCCCTATTTTTTTCCCCTATTTTTTTCCCCTATTTTTTTCCCCTATTTTTTTCCCCTATTTTTTTCCCCTATTTTTTTCCCCTATTTTTTTCCCCTATTTTTTTCCCCTATTTTTTTCCCCTATTTTTTTCCCCTATTTTTTTCCCCTATTTTTTTCCCCTATTTTTTTCCCCTATTTTTTTCCCCTATTTTTTCCCCTATTTTTTTCCCCTATTTTTTTCCCCTATTTTTTTCCCCTATTTTTTTCCCCTATTTTTTTCCCCTATTTTTTTCCCCTATTTTTTTTCCCCTATTTTTTTCCCCTATTTTTTTTCCCCTATTTTTTTTCCCCTATTTTTTTTCCCTATTTTCTTTCCCCTATTTTCTTTCCCCTATTTTCTTTCCCCTATTTTCTTTCCCCTATTTTCTTTCCCCTATTTTCTTTCCCCTATTTTCTTTCCCCTATTTTCTTTCCCCTATTTTCTTTCCCCTATTTTCTTTCCCCTATTTTCTTTCCCTATTTTTTTTCCCTATTTTTATTTTTTCCCTTTTTATTTTCAGAAGGTGAAGAACATATTTAAGAACACATCCAAATGACTTATGATAGCTGTGACGTTTCCTGCAGATCTTTTCCCTAGAGATCAGTAATTTGAATATAAAAAAACTGTATAAGTTATGTGGTCAGACATAAAGCTGATATTCTTCAGGTTTTCATATCAAAGGGTCAAATAAGAAACAAAACAAAACACCAATGTTCTTGTAGCAGGCACATTTTTCTGGACTTTATTCTGACACTAGGTCAGAATTACAGAAGTGGGGTGTTAAATGCTTGTGCTTTCATTGGTGGGCTGGCATTATGCTTAAGATGAGAAAATTAGTAAGAAATTCTTAAGAATTTTTTTAGTTCTGGCACAGAGATGTTTTCAGATTGTCTTCATTTACAGAATGAAAGATTTTTAAAGGTTTTAAAGTTTCTACTTAGCCTCCATTCGTATTACTTTCTGGAATAGTTTCACATGTTTTGATTTCTTTATTTTTTTTCCACAGCAATGTGTGATACTCTTTCTGCAAAAAGCCTACTGGAGAAAACAATGGAATTATATTTGCAGGATTACTAGATTGTGTTGTGATTCAGATTTAAAACTGAACTTTACAAACACTTTACAACAAACACTATACAAACACTTTACAAACAGCTGCAGCAGGATGGTTCTGTGGCTTAGTGGAGAACTTCCGTGGACTTGAGGAGCAACTGAGGTGCTAACAAAAAGTTAGAATGCAAGTCAAGCTTTTAATCCCAGTACCATGTTATTGGTAATTAAAATTGCTGCTGGTTGTTCACTGGTCAACTCTGCATCTTCCAAGAGGAGAAGTAAAAGGTGTTACTGAAATTTGAAGCCTTATTATAGAGGAAGATGGGAGACCCAAATGATGCAGAGGGATGTTAGAGGTAGTAATGATTGTTGAGGTTCTCAATACATCAATACCTGAATTATTGATTAATTTTATTTTTTATATATGTATAGAACTTCTTAAGGAAGGGTTTTAAGTAGAAATGGCTTTATTAAATGGCCTTCAAAGCCTCAGGGGGAAAGGAAGTCTGTCCTTCAACCCCAAGGCAGGACTGACTGGTCATTCCTTGAAGGTACTTAATGTAATAAGGTGGCAGTTTCATAGGTGCTTGTGCAATTAAAAAATTCTCACTATGCTTTTGTTTCAGAGTGTTTGAACTTCCCCCAGCAGCAGTTTAAATTTATTGCATTTTGTTCTCCATGTCTTGGTGGTAGGATAGGGCTTGTTGTCTTTCTATGTTTATTCACTGATTTTTTGTCCCAGTCTCTTGTTCTCATAAAAGCTTCAGTAATGTGTCTTGTTTGAAATGCATCAAATGGGGTTGTGGAGACATATTGGTTTTTTGGAAGGTGGTCATGACCTCTTGGCTCTGTCAGATGTTGTTAGGTGTGAATAATGCTGTTCTGTCAGGTTTGGTTATGTAGGTCATTCAGGCTGTCATCAGAAAGAGGTGGTTTTTTGGCTTGTTTGTTTTTTTTGTTTGTGTGGGGTTTTTTATTTTCTGTCTGCCATTTGAAGACATAGGATGCTTATTTAATATCCCTCCCCCTAAATCTGAAGAAGGGCTGTACCCAACAGCTCTTTAACAGCTGTATCACCTTGTCCTTTGTAGATCTTGGTCTTGTCTAGTTAATTTTTTATTAAATAGCAATTGAATGTGTTTTTCAGCTTCATCAAAGCACTGCTTTTTGTGTTGAAATTGTCCTCAAGTCAAAGGATAAAGTTTAATACACTTAAGTTTGGTTGACTATGAAACTACAGACAGGAGGTTGTACTGGTCTGCTCACAAATCTCTATTTCAAAAGGATGCAGAGTGGGAATATTTGCTGTCTGAGGTACTGAGTGCTGTTTCATCTCCTTTTCCAGCTGGTTAGCTAAGCCAAGGTGAGCTTCATTTGGTGCTGAGCTCCTGGAAGCCTTTTTAAAATTAAGCAACATGTCCTTGTGTTTTCTGAGCAGTTGGATAGTTTGATACCACCCTGCAGGCATTTTCATGGGTAAACATAACTTGTTCAATAGAACTGTGCTGACAAAAAGCTGCCTTGTGTAAGTGAAGGAAGGAATGAGGCTATTTCAAGGTGGTGGATTTTGCATTGAATGAAAGGATTTGTGTTACCTGAAGATGACCTCTGATTCCCCATAACAGAGCATAAAATGACTGCCTGAGGAATTGCTCCTTGCAAGTTTATTGCTGTTCTCATGAAGCAGCAGTATAGGAGAAAGCTCTTGTAAAGTGAATTTTCTCTTCTTGGTATAAAATTGGGAGAGGGATAGATCAAAGTGAACAGAAATTGAATTTTCTGTGGTTTAGAGGCTCGGCTCCACCTGAGCTTTCCTAGAGGTATTTGTTGGAATTTTTCATGCAACAGTTGGAATTCGAAGTATGTTATTTGGAGATGGTTTAGAGATTATTTTTGTCTATTTAGGTATTTTATTGTTTTTTATATGCACTAGTCTTTGCTTGATAAGTAGGGCACAGAATTTGCTTGGTTAATAGAGCAGCTGTGACATTCCTATTACAGAATTTTTAAAAGGTGTTATGTAAAAATTAATATTTAATACTGTGTTTCCTTTAACTTGAAGGATGTCAACACTGGCTTGTTGATTTGTTCAGTAACACTGGAATGTTAAAATTGGATAGCTATTTGCAGCCTGTTAAGTGTTCATTTATATAGAGAGTATTTATGCTGTGCTCATCCATCATGAATATATTTGTTAAATATTCCACCAGTGTGGTTTTAAGTATAAATGGAATAATGTTGTATTATTGTGAGCTCATGGATTATTTTTTTATTCTGTTTATGATTGCATTTAATGGTTTGGAAGTCTGAGGAACTGCTAATGTTATATTTGTGTTTTAAATAATATTGGAAGTCTTTGAAAATTCCACCCTCCCTTCTGAGGTGCCGTGATACATAACTTAGGTACAGCTGTTTGTCATAAACATCATCTGAGTCCAAAGCTTTTTGTGAAGTTGTTGTTCTGACCTGGTATTTAAGGTATGGAGGAGAACCAGGGCAAGGAAGACATGTCCAGACTACAGCATTTTTGGCAAATTATTTGGACCCTCTGTGGCTGCACAATTCTCCTTTGTGTAACTGGTTATTATATAGATGAGAGAGAAAAAGCAGCCCAGACAGGAACAGTCAGTGAAGAGACTTGATGACCCATAAGCAACTTCATTTTCCTGTATCTTTCTTAGAAAAAATAGATGACTATTTCTAAGGTTACCCTTGAATTAAAGAAGAGGGACTTTAGAAGCATCTGTAAGGACAACAGAGGCACTGATGGATCCCTTCCACAGAACACAAGTAGCCCTCCCAGACCGTTCCTGCTAAACAGCACCAAAGAGGTTCTCCCTTTCAGCTACCTGCTACTGTGTTTACCCCAAATAGAAGGTTTTCCCCATAGAGGAAGCTTTTTAAGTTCATAAAAGGTTCTGGTGTTCATAAAAGATTCTGGACAGCTTTGCCTCACTTTTTCTCCTGTCACTTTGTCTTTCTCCTCATCTGAGATGGCTGATGAGAAGCAGTGCAAACACAGAGCCTGTCACAGAGCAAAATGTCCCGGCTTTATTTTGCAGCATAAAAAACCAAAAAGGAGCAAGATGTTTAGGGTTCTCTTTATCTTCTCTTGGTTTTCCAGGCCTCCAGGAAGCCAATTTTTTTTCTTTAAGCACTAGAATTGTGAAGGAACTTCTCAAAGATGTCTTAAGGATAGCAACAGTTTTGTCGTTTGTTTTCTTTGTGAGTTTTGGGTTGTTGGGGTTTTTTTTTTTGTGTGTAAATAGCTTAGATTATGGAGAAGTGGAAGACTGGAATCAGTGCCCTAAAGAAGGAATAGTTTGAAACCATCCTCAGCTTTCATGGCCCTGACTTTCTGCTTCTCTACAGTAAGCCTTCAAAAAGTAAATGAAAGAAAGTGGGAGAGCATGAGCATGTTAGGCCACCCACAAGAAAATCTGGTGCAACTTTCATGCCTGAAAATTAACACAATCCATATGGGTCTAAAAATGGCCAGTTTTTATTTATGAAATGATGAAATTAATGTAAACTTAGTTGCTCTTCTAAGTTTGGGCTTGGAGGCTGCATGCTGTCTGTTGCAGTGCTCAGCATCAGAGGATCCTTTGGGAAGGGGAAGAAGTATGGAAGACTTCATTAACACTGCATTCCTGTCCCAGCACCCTGCTCTGTTTCCCTTTCCCACCTCACCACAACCAATGGGTAGAGATTTGAAAATAAAAGCAGCTAATTCTCCCAACTACTGTTTTAAAAGGTAGTTCAGAGGAGAGTAAGGTGAATTAGGTGACTGTGACCCAGAAGGTGGGAAAGTGTTGCTTTGAAGCTCTGCCCTTTTCAGGAATACCCTGGGTGTGTTCTGTTAATACAGCTCACCAAACAAAGACAGCAATTAAATTCAGTATTGGATTGGATGCATACCAAAAGAATGTCTTAAGCAAAGATCCAAAGCAGTTTATATTCTAGACTGAGTTTATGTTGCAATACTGGCATAATCTTCTGGTCAGTTGAAGCAGAATAGTGTGAATCTTGCTCTGTATTTTCATCTCTTCTTGGCTGTTGACTGCCCCATGGTGAAGTTAGGTGGTGTGAGCTTCACTCTGTCACACTTGTTCAAATTTCAAACATACTCTGAGCAAGCACTCTAAAAGCAAGTACTATAGAAGTTCAAAACAAAGACTAAATTCACAAGTCCACCAGATTTTTAATTTAATTTGTAGGGCTCTCACAGGAGTTCTGTGCCTTGCAGGCTGTTAATGTTACTAGTGGTTTTCTTTTTTAAAATTTTTTTAAAGAATAAAAAAATTATTCTCCGGGGTTAATTTCCTGGGTCCTTGTTACTTGTTTCCTTCAGGACAAAAATGGCTTAATTAATCTATAGCATGGCATTAGATTTTTCCCATATTGCAGAGAGGCAGATGAATTCATGGAGACAATGTTGCTTCTCAGTTGTGCTGAATTATCTCAGATGACTAGGCTTGGATTTTCACACTCAAAATAAAAATGCCATTTGTCTTTAAGTTTTTTCTGTCAGAATGCACATGGCTAAATAAGAAAGAAATCTCTGCTTGCAGGATAATGATGACAGAGCTTCAGAGTCCCCTTTGAGTTCATGAAACTCATCACCCTTGTTCTCCCTTGGCAAAGGGAATTCAGGAGAAGACTTTGCTGGAGAGGATGGGAATGGAGGGATGAGAGGTTGCTGGTGGGCAAAGATGACAGATGTAGAGAGCAGGTAAGCCAAGGCAGATTTCCAAGTCAGTCTGAGCAAACTTGAGTTTATTGTAAGGTAATTTCAGGAGCTCTAATTCCAGAGCTGATGTAATGGCAATGCAACATTTTTCAGTAGTTCCTGTGAGCAGGGGAGATTTAAGTTTGACTCTGGTTTAAAGGAAACTTTGGCCAGGTAATATTTTTCTACTCTTAATTATTATGGATACAAAATAATTATAGTAATTAAAAACCAACATAACATATAAGCTTGAGAGAATTAAGATTAATGAATAGTACAGCGCAGCTTCAGTATTTGAGGAGCATCTTTGCAGAATTGTGGATACAAACAGAAAAGCAAATTAATTAGAATGCAGAAGATTGTCATATGAGCAACAAACACGTTCCAACTTTCAGAATTTCATCCTCTAGCTTAACAGGCTGAAATTCAGTCAGTAAAAAGCATTTGTGGCTTAACAAAACAAAAATCACCCACTATTTCTAACTTGGTTTGGGAACTCTCCTTTTTTTATTAGCAAAACAATTGCAATGAAGAAATGTTCTTCTTCCACCTCTTGTATCAATATGCAGATCTCCATATAATAAATGTGTTTGTTCTTCATATTTAGTCATTACTAGAGGGATAAACAGTATCTCATGTAGTGGCTAAGACTAAATGATAGAATCCAATAATAGTGGTGATGTGTTTGCTCTAGGTTGTATCTCAATTTTTTTTTAAAGAAGCAAGTGGGCTGCTCTCTTCTCTCTGTTGGAAGGAGAGATCTCTGTTGCTGGTGTGTTCATCTGGTAACTGAAATGTTGCAGAAGAGGAGCTGCAAAACAATCTTCATTCTGCTGTCAGATGCTGCTGTGATACAGATCTGCTTTCTGCATGATGTTTCTGAATTCTGAGTTTGGTTTCTCAGGGTATTGAAGCTCAGGCAAGTGAGTTTGCTCTGTTCCTCTTCTCAGCAGTGCTCAAACTTCCCATCCAGTTTGATCAAATTTTGATGAATAGAGATATTAACTGATGTGAAAATAATTGGTGGAATAGTGGAGAGATCCTAATGATGCCATTCACTGAGGGAGGAAGTGTAGTTGGCTTTGTGCTGATGAGAGCTGAGACACCCACAGGAGCTCAGTCTCTAGACACAGCCTTAGAGAAAGCCAAGCTTTGCCAGTTCATCTGATAGGCATTTTAGATCTTTATTTTTGTTTGCATAATCTTGAGTGGAAAAAATTATGCAGCCTTTTATGTGCTTCCCGTTTGTACAAAATGGTTGTTTAACCCTTTATTCCATGAGGCTTTGTGATTTTTGCTGACCAGTTCACTGAGAGACAGGATCAGCCCTGCAGGCAAAATTTAAACAAAAACTTAATGCCTTGATACAATTCAAACCCTCTGATTTCCCCCCACCCCTTCCTTTCAAAAAGCTGATGCTGATATTCAGTTTTCTTTAAAACCAGGCTGAAATTGAGCAACCAAAATCATAGTCACAGTAGAAAAGTCATGGCTTGAATTTCCTTGGAGGCATGATGCAGATTTTTTAGCTGAGGACCTTGGCCTGTCTGCTATTCTGGTGGTGGTCTGAGGATTTTTTGGTTAGGGTGTGTATTTTAGGAAAGTGGGCAGTGCTTCTACATGTTCTTAGAATAAATCAATGTGTTTAATTTTTTCAAATAAATATTTTTTAGTATCTTCTTTGATAGCTGTTGGCATCATTTGCTTACACAGTGAGTACTATGCAGATACTATCAGTCTATGTCAGCATAAGCATCTTAAGAACGAAGGTTCCTGTTTTACAGTCCTAATTTGACAGATGTTCTTTACCCTCAATAAATGTTACAATCTGATTGGCATTACTTAAAACAGATCATTATACATAAATGGTACTCAGATACCTCCTTGATGAGCAGTGTTTATAAAATGTTGCAAATACTTGGTATGAAGAACATTAGAGGTACACGACACATTTAACTTCTACCTTTTTTTTTTTTTTTTTTTTTTTAAATTTGTGCCCTTTCTGCCCTATCCCTGAAAGTCTGAGGTTGCTGACTTCCAAAAATTTTATGCTTTTGGCTTTCTTCTGCAGAAGAACTGATCATGTTATTTGAAAGAAGAGACTAAGCTTGTATCTGCTGGTTCCTTTTTATAGGAATGAATAGAGAAAAAAAATCTTAGCATCAAGTAAGCACTTTGTTTACTTTGAAAAATCTGTACTTGGTATAAAATATTAAATAATTCTAAAATTGGATAAAAATTCATATGCTATGTAGTACTCTGTTTTCACCTTCATTTTGTAGCCTAATACTGCAGCAGTAAGGTGTGTCCTTGAGAAGAGTGATTATAATACTTGTATCATCACTAAGGGCAGCTGTAAGAAGCAGACAGTATTTCTTGACACTTGGATTAATAATCTGTATCAGTCTCTTCTGTTACAAGTATAAAGAAAAAAGTGAGTCCATTAATTCTGTTTATTAAAGTTCTCCTTGGTAATGCACTTACCAGTTGGTATGGTTTTAGTTTCCATGAATAAAACTTAGGCCTTACTGCTTTTACCCCTGAAATTTTTTTTGTTATTTTCTGCAAGCCACTTTCTTTTTATGGTAGAAACACAAGCTTTTTATATTTTACACCCCTAAAGCACAGACCAGACCAACTTAGGGGAAACTAAAGAAGTCTCTGCAGCTTTCTGTTCTGGTCTGTAAGGGAACAAGAGGGACTTGCTCAAGGTCAGACAGACTTGCTCAAGGTCAGAGCAGAAGGTGGTGGAGCTGGATGTGTAAATCTGTGAGCTGGAGCCCCATGTGTCCATCTTCTGTAAGCACACAAATGCAACAATTAGAGCTTTAAATATTACTAGAAAGTGTTTTGCTGTATTTCTGAAGGTAAACGTGATCGACCTTGTTGCTGGAAGTGTTTGGCTTGGAAAACTTGGGAGGTGGGAGGGGAAAGGAAGGCAACCAGGCATGTCTTCAGTTCTCTTTGGCTTTCTTCAGCCCCAGAAAGAGCTTTGTGCCTGAGCAGTGATGCAGAACATCTGATGGGCCTGGTTGTGGCCTAATCTCTCTTTTTTTTTTTTTTTTTTTTTTCCCCAGTGTGTATTTTTTTCTCTTTTAAATAAAGAAGAAAACAATACTTAAATTTACCAAGAGTTTTGACATCTACCACTGCAGTTCTGCATGGGCTGTGATAGAGGAATGAAACTGGCAGTATTATTGGTAAAGAATGGTAATAAAACATACGCTCTAGACTAGTGAATGCTGCTACAAATAATCAGATAGGTTAAGTTGGAGGCTGCCAGCATTAGATTAATTCCCTTTTGGTTATAGTCTTGGATAAGCCTTATGCTTTACTGCTGAGGTCTGGGAGTGAGAAAAGATTATCGTGGAATATATAAAGAGCTTTAATGATCTGTCTGGGAGTCTTGTTCCTGTTGCTTTTTAATACATACTTCAGCTGAGTCAGTTGTTTATAATCTTTGCAAAACCTTTTACCAGGATTAAAACGAGCATTTCCTTTATTTTTCCCTATACGTATGCCCCCTGGGTGTGTGTTTATAAACACACGTGCTTTTGCAAATGTTTATATTCGGTTTTTTAAAAGAAAAAAAACAGCCCAAAAGGTTGTAAGCAGTTGTGGTGTTAGGTGCTGCGGAGTTAAGAGGGAACAAACGCCGTGCAGCATGTGACGTGGGCGCTTGTGGTGACCTTTGCCTTCTGATTAGAGGTATGGAGGGAAAGCCCTGGGTTTAGAGGAGGGCCGGGACGTGGTGCTGAGTGAACACTGGCATGGGCTGTGGCATTTGTTCTTTATTTAAGGCAAAGGAACATTGCCAGCATCTTCCATCAGTCGGGCAGGTGGTGATGGAGGCTCCAGCCCCGCTTCCCGCTGAACTTTATGGAAGTGCCCGTGCGGTTTTTAGGGTGTCGGGTTCTTTTTCAGCACAAGTAATAAATAAATCAATCGCTCCGTGAAAGGGCTGCCAGAATGGGGGTGGGTGGGTGGTTGGTTGGTTGGTGGGAAGGTGCGGTGGGGTGGAGCAGCCGCGGGGTTTCACCGCGCTGGGGCCGGGGGAGAGGCCGGGACCGCGGGCGACAGAAACCGATCGGGGGAAGCTCATCTGCAGACAACGACCCGGGTCAGCCTTGATTTGCAGCTCAGCCGCTTTCAGCAGCGGCTGTCACTTCGGTAAACAGGAGGCTGCCGGGTGAACCCAACAGAAGGGGGAGATTAGCATATTAATGTGCCGCTCGCTAATCGCCTCCCCTCCTTCCCTCCCCGCCTCCCTCCTGAATGAAGGCAGAGTACGGGCACCCACGCTCGCTCACTCCTCTGCCCGCTTTCGCCCTCCTCGGCAGCTCGGCCCCGGGGAAAGGATGCTCCGAGCTCCCCATCTTTCCGCCCTCAGAAGATGAAGCAGCGGCGCGGCCTCCCCCCCCCGCAGCCCCAACCCCAGCGCTCTGCCCGGGCCGCCCCCCCGCCTGCCCCCGCCGCCAGGTGAAGCCCCGCACCGGGAAGGTTTTATCGCTCGGCTTCCTCGGTTCTTCGGGATCCGGGGCGTTCCAGAAGCTCCCCCCGGAACCACCCCGCATCCTGCTGGAGCGCTGAATCGGGACATTGGATGCCGGAGCCTGGGCCGGGGTCTCGGCAGGCGGGGGGTGTATGTGGTTGCTGGAAGGGGCAGCCCAGCAGGCCCCGGAGCCAGCAGGTGCTGTCTGTATGGAGAAAAGCGGCTGTAGCCCATTCCCGATATGCTGGGCTAAAGGTACACATACCTTTTTTTTTTTTTTTTTTCCTTTTTTTATTTTTTTTTTCTTTTTTTTAATATTTATTTTCCCCTCCGCCTGTTCATTTAATGCTTTCCCACCTGTAGGTCGCTAGGTTGTTGGTTTTTTTTTTCTATCGAAGAAAAAAAGCAAAGCTAGAAAATAATTCTTTTTTTTTTTTTTTTTATTCTGGTCATGCGCTTGTAATGTGAAGCAGTCTGCAGGGTCTTCTTTCACCTGACAGCTGTAATGCTTTTTTTTTTTTTTTTTTTTTTTCCTCCTTTGCTCTTCAGAATTACTTGAAAGAACACTTGAGCTGTTTGGTTTTTACTTGCACTGATCTGAGGATCTGAGGGCTTTGTTTTTGATCTTTGTATGTTTGAAACCACTGTGAGTGTAATTCTGTGTACCTTTGTAAGTAGATTTTAAGTGGCTGATCATCTGTAGCATTTACAATAGGATCCTAACATTTTTTTTTCCTTGGTGTCTTAGAAGTTGCCACCTCTATTCACCCCCCCCCCCCCCAAACTGACAACTCATTTATTACAATGAGTTTGACTTTAAATTGAGGCTTAACAATAATTACATGGAAATGTGAAGCTTACACTGTTAAATTTGCTTGTATCCCCAGACATTTATAACATTACAAATATCCCAGAGATCTTTACCCTTTTGTTATCTAGAAGGTACCTGTAATTTGGTGTTGTGGGTGTGTGGCTATGAAGAGGCAGCATGGGGAGGATAGAGCTCAAAATTCTGCTAGTAGCCAAATAGCCAACTCTTCCTTAGATGGAAAACTGTAAAAGGGTTGAGTGTTGCTGATGGTAAGCATAACTTTCCTCGTGTTCACTTTCATTTCAATGTTCTTTCTTTTTTGGAAGAGAAACTGGCAGTGGCATCACCATAATCTTGGATGCCAGACAGGGGCAGTTACTCCAGAAATGCTGGGGAAACATATCAAAACTAAGGAGCTGGTAGGCATAGCTGTTGATTAGTTGTCTCTGAAAACATAACAGTGAATTTGTGTAGGATTTGTTTTGTCTTGATGTTTGGAGGACACATGAAAGAGCATTTAACACTTTGTCTTGCATGCTTTCTGTACCCTGCTGAATAGTTCAGGCTGAAGTAGCATTTGCCACACACTGGCATATTATGTAACACAGAGAGTAAATAAATTTAAAAGAAATTTCAGAACTGGAACACTGCATCCTAGTAATGTCTCATGAAGTTCAGAAACTCTGGGTTCACCAGGGAATAACAGTTAATAAAACAGTGAATAACAGTAGGTGGAAACCAAGCCAAAACAAAGCTGTGCTTTTGCTTTTTAGTAAAACTTGTTTACCAGGGAAGGGGTAACAGCAATGCCTACTCCTGCTTGTCATAAACTGGGTAATGGAATTATTAGAGGAGACTGGGATTCATCTCCTTCTTGGGATATGAAGGTATTTTACAGAAAGTAACTTTAAAAAGTAGGGAAGAAAAAATCTTTGCAAAGAAAAATGAGGTTGTTACCATCTGTTAAGGCTGGTTAGTCCTGGGGATATCAGTTTTCTCCCTCCTGCTGCAGCACCAGAGGATGAGTACAGCAGGGCTGGCTGCTGCTTGCAGGAGGTGGCTGTACTGGGCCATGATAAAAGGTATCGATTCCCCCTCACCCACTCCAGCAACTAAAATGAATGAAAAATGATCCCTCCCTCTTCCCCTGGAAGTGTTCTCAGGACATAACTTCAGGCTAAGGTTGCTTACCCTGCCTCCTCTGCCCCGGAATGGAGAACAGCCATGTAATCTCTCTTTATTCCTGTTGGGGGGAGAAGGGGGACACAGGAGTTGCATAAGAGGACAAAGGCACCAGCATCTTCCCAGCTGCCAATTGTGAGGATTTCTAGAAAAAACTCTAAATCTCAGCCTCCAAAAAAAAAAAAAAAAAAAAAAAAAAAAGACAGATGAGAAATAGCTTGTGCTATATTTGTCATTGAATGGTGGCCATTCCTTAGTTGATGAATATTCTGTGTACTGTTCACCAGCATAACCTTAGGGAAATGAAACGGATCTGGCCTACTTTGATAAGGGCTATGAGATATCTACAGTCAAAGAAAGGTAATGTATTAATGAGAAACATTTAGTTTTGATAATTTTATTCTGGCCCTTCGGTTTTCTTTTAATGCTTCAGGTGACCTGCAGCAAAATTTTATAAAGCTTTTTCAAGTATTTAATAATGTCTTCAAATGTTATCCTGATGTGTATGTTGTATTATCCATAATTCCTTCAAAATATTCTGTTTTCTTTTTGCATGCGACAGATGAAGCTTTCAGTGTATTAATTGTGATGTCATAGCAAATGTTTGATCTTTTTAAGTGCTTCGAAATATTTTAGTCTGTGTTCATGTAGAGTGTGCATCTACTTTTTTTAGTATTCTGAAATCTGAAATATTGTGTCTTTTTAGTAATACAACATACTGAGCTAATTGCAACCAGCTCTGTGTGGTCAGTCTGTAGGACTGCATTAAAGAAAAGGATAATATTTGCTTTCTTTACAAAGTAACACTGTAATCATTGCCTCCTTTGTGCTAAAGTCAGTCCTAAAGTAATGTTATTCAACTCAATAATTTAGTCCAGATCTGTATGGGTCAGATTTGACAGTATTTTGATTGGCACATGAAGAGAAAGTTTCTATTTTGTTTACTGACTATTTCTTCTCAGCAAGCAAGTCTGTGTTACTTTAATAGAGATAGAACTAAGACATTTTTGGCTGCTTAACAACCTCCCCCCCCTCCCCTTGCTTTATTAAGTAATCTGAAACTTAAAATATCTGGTTTTGTGTAATAAACAGCCTCAAGCTTTGTTACAGCTTTAGAGGATGCTGAGGTGGTGTCTCTGTCCCTCAGAAGGCAGCACTTGTCTGCCAGCTTAGTACTGAAATCTGCACCAGCATCACTGTCCTGCAGGGAAGTCAGAAAAAAGGCTGGAACAGTCGACTAGGAAGGTCTTCAGTTCTCTTAAAGTTTACCAGTTCTTGTTGTGTGGATCTTTAGTAAACTTACCAAAGCTTAGACACATTAATTAAAGTTTTACATGGTATGAGGCATTGCACTGTGCTTTGTACATTTTTCCTAGTGGCCTTTTTTTTCCTCAGTTTCACAGGGCATGATGCCATTTTAAGTTTGGAAAGTAACTTGGTGAAAGAAGTGTAAATGTACCAGTTAAGGATAAGCTGTGCTCTACAGCACCCCAAGAAAGAGGAAGTTTCTTCTGTATCTATCTTCCCTGTCAAGAGCTCTGTTTAATAATTTATGAACAATAAATTGATGTGATGTTGTTAAGTCTGTATCATGTGAGGAGTTAGAGAAGGGTGATCAGAGTTCTTGGATTCAACTGTTTGGATTAATGTAAAAGGGTCTAGGCTGTCTTAACATAAACAATCCAAATTCAGTCCAAATCCTGGGCTTCATTTAAAAGCAAAACGAATGAAAAAAACCAGTTAAGTTGTGAAATGTATTTAATCAACTGGGAAGGAGTTCTACCCAATTTATTGCAATCTGTTAATGTTGCAATCTTTTTAAGTGATAAGCAATTGCAAGTTAAATGTTGTTTTTTCTGTGGTGTTTTTTCTGTTGAACCCTGCTGTTCCAGGAGGGGTGTTCAGTTGGAACCTACTGGTGCTCTGTTGAGTATAAATAAGATAGTTGGATTTGTAAGAGGAAAGTTCAGTGCTGTTTCTGCTTTGTCTCCAAAAAGACAAAAGAGTTCAGTCTGTAATTTTGCTGTCTGTTCTTCACTTAACACATTGGCTACATCAGCTGACAGGATGCATCAGGGATTTTCTTGCAATCTTTTCTTGCAAAGTTTGCCTAAACTTTTGTTTAACTTCATTAATTTAGTGGCTTCTATGTGTAAGGTTTGCAGACTGTTAAAGAATCTGCTACTTCAATTGATGTGTGCCTGGTTTTATGTTGAAATTCTTGCTAGAAAAAAAAAATTGTGTTAATCTCACCAAGCCATTAATTTTCAAAGGCAGTTTAAAAAATGTTCCTGAAATACCTGTGTATATTTTAAAATGGAAGATATTCTGGAAAAGCAGAGGGGTTTCTTCCCTTTAGAGTACAGCATGTGGTAATGTTGGTATTCTTGAAAATGTGTAGGAAGTGTGCAGCTCTGAGAGTACTTGTGCACTCCCATTAGGATTATTTGTTTCTTATTCAATGACTACTGGAATAGAAGATGGAGCCTGAGACCTTTTTACAGGAAAGGAAAGTGGTTTAAGCATGGGGAAAGGTGAGGGGGAAGGAGCATTCTGTGTTCTCTGCAGAATAGATGTCTGATCTTATCAGTTGTAGCACCTGGTAATGAACCAGCATGGAATTCAGTTCTGAGCTGCATAGGAAAAATTAAAATTTAGGCAAGGAAAATGCAGTATTTTCACCATCCTTTTGAGCAGGCATTAAGAAAAAGCTGAAGAGCAAAGTCTGAAGTTGGTGTTAAAGAGGGTGGTGCAGTTTTCCTGGAGAGTCAGGAGTTTGTGGCCTTAATAGCTTTCCTATTCAGTTTATACTTTAAATTGTGAACATAAGTCACATTGTGTATGTTTTTTCTGTATGGCATATATATATATGTATATAATATGTATACACACACATAGAGACATGTACACAGACTCATCATCATTTTCCCTACACAGCCTGGCAACAGTTGCAGAATTTCAAAATTAGCATCCTTAGACATTGTAGATGATCTCTTACCTGTTTTAGTGCACACCATTCATTAGGAGACTGATCTTCACAGTTTTTGTTGGAAGAACTGTGGTGAAATAAGCTTTCCTGACTGATGCTACCTTTGTAATAAATCAGCTTCTCTCTTGTCCTGCTTGCTGAAGTGTTACTTAAATGAACTAGCTGCAAATTCATGTCTTGTAAAAAATGCAGTGTCTCAGCAAAGAGCATGTAGTTTTCATTAATTAGAAGTCTGAAGAAACCCACCTCATTAGTATCTTAAATCTATGACCTGATAGAGGTTTGTTCATGGTAGTCTATTCAAAACTGGAGACATCTTACATTAATACACACTGTCACATTACAGTGGGCAAGCCTCTACAGGCTTCTGGGTTCTATAAACTGAAGCACAGCAAACAATAGACAGGCATGAGGAAATGTCTTTGTAAATATTCTAATAAAACAAGCTTTAAGTACAGCACTTCATAAATTGATTTGATTATAGCAGTTATCAGGATATTGCAGCATTCATGAAGATTTCATCATCTTGCAGAATAAATGAGATCAATGCAATATCTGCTCTTGAATCCACGTTGGGAATTAATGAGGCCAGGTTTTTGTGGCAGGCTCTGAAGGACAAGGATTGCTGAGGTTATGGAGTTAACTGATGGTTGCCCAGTCCTTAAATAAGATTTTATTCACTGCATACAGGAAAAGGGTTGGATTTTCCTCATTTGATATTGCATGTAATTTAACCAAAGATGTTATGAAAAATATTTCTAAGGTGGAATTCAATCTTGCTGAGTCATTTCATTGTAAATAAGGGGTAAACAACCATTTGATAACCAAGGTTTGTTTTTTTTCTAGAAGAGAGTGCTTATTACTTTTCCTAAGCATTATTGTCAGTGCTTTCCTCTGGTTTCAGATCCATCACTCTAGGCATTGGGGGTGTGAATTTTCTTTTTTTATTTAAATGTGACTCACAAAGTAAGTATTAAGTAATAATTAAGTATTGTCCCTTGCTTTACTGAGTAACTTGCTAAGGAAAACCAGTTATTCCTGTGGCTAAATCCTCTCTTCAGTAAGCACAGGAAGAAATTCAGTGACCTGCAGTTCTGCCATAGAATCATAGAATAGGCTGGGTTGGAAGGGACCTCAGAGATCATCAAGTCCAACCCTTGATCCACTCCCGCTGCAGTTCCCAGCCCATGGCACTGAGTGCCACATCCAGGCTCTTTTGAAATATCTCCAGGGATGGAGAATCCACCCCTTCCCTGGGCAGCCCATTCCAATGGCTGATCACCCTCTCCCTAAAGAAATTCTTTCTAATGTCCAACCTAAACCTCCCCTGGCACAACTTGAGACCTCTTGTGCCCTCTTGTCTTGCTGAGAGTTGCCTGGGAAAAGAGCCCAACCCCCCCCTGGCTCCAACCTCCTTTCAGGGAGTTGGAGAGAGTGATGAGGTCTCCCCTGAGCCTCCTCTTCTCCAGCCTCAACACCCCCAGCTCCCTCAGCCCTTCCTCACAGGACTTGTGCTGGATCCCTTCACAGCCTCCTTGCTCTTCCCTGGACCTGCTCCAGGACCTCAATCTCCTTCCTGAGCTGAGGGGCCCAGAACTGGACACAGGACTCAAGCTGTGGTGTACCATGACTTGGTACAACTGCTTATAGCAACTGAAGAGCTGTTTGAGTGTCATATCAATGGATTAAAAGCTTAATTAGCTAAAGTGTGGCATTTTGAGGATGAAAGCTAAGCTTTGACTATCATCTGATGTGCTGTAGGATATGTTAATATCTTTTTGTCAGAGGAAATGGAGTAGTCTTGACTTCTCTGCATCCAGTGTTGGCTCTTAGGTTAGCTGCATGGGCCCTCTGGGATGTGACACATTTCCCTCAGAATTGGAAGAGCCATGGATACAATAATTTCTACTGTGTCCAAAAATGGAAAACTTTTGCTTCTCACCCTTGTAGAAGATGCAAATCATCCTCACTGGAGTTTTCCTGACTGTATGTGACACCCTGGGGTTGTCTGACAAATGGCTGAAGAATGGTGGTGCCTTCCTGTATCCCATGCTGCAGGCCCTCTAAAATTTTGGCCTAAGGCAATTCTACTTCAGATTCTCAGTTAAACCAAACTTTTCTTCATTTAATCAGTGTTATTTCTTGATAAGGACAGGCTGATTACTTTATTGCCAGTATCTGGCTGTGCAGTCCAATCTTGTTGGGTTTGCTCCTTTAAGATGTGTATAAAGGTTATTGTAGCAAAGAACATTTTTTAATCTCAAGTAGTTGCAGGGTGTGAGTAATGGTCTTACAACCCTGTTAAATCTGTACTTCTGGGGGGGAGGATGGTAAGGAACTGGATGTATTCCTGAAGCTTCTCAGCTGGCTTCTGAAGATAAGGAGCAAGAAGATTTGAGCTTTTCTGCTCTTACATTTGCAACTCAGCAACGATCTGTTGTCCTTGTTGCTATGAGAAGATACTAGAAAGAATCAAATCCCTGAAATCCTAGTGTGCTCAACTCAAAGGGGGTTTTTGTCTACTCTGTGACATGATGGTTGGTCAAGATAAACTGAAGAATTGCAACACAGATACTTGAGAGGAGAACAACCTTTTCAGTGTGATCAGGCTGATTCCCATATAACAACTTTCATTGCCAGGCGACTTGAACAGCAGCTTTTTGTCTATTCAGGTGTTTGATTGCAATGGTCTTGAATCATCCTGGCAGAAACAAAAGGTTGGCTTCACAGGTCTGTGATTTGTGGCTGTTCCTGTCAAAATGGAAGAGTAAGTGCACTGCAGATACCCATCCCAACCCTTTACCAGAGAGCAAATGTTATCTCTCAGATGGGTGGGAGTTGGGCATCTCTCCTTCACCCAGAGGTGTTGTGCTAATTGCTGCAATGCTTTTATCAGGTGAATGGCAAAGAAATGGGTGATTTATTTGCACCCTGAGCTGTTCAGCTGGTACAGCCCAGGGTCCTCTGGCACAGGGGTGGGATGGGCAGATAGCAGTAGTGCCTGTCAGCTCTGTGTTTTATCACTTAACCAGAGGGTTTAGCAGCAGATAGGCTTGTCTGTGTGTTTCTAAATCTGTGCTTTCTAATATTAAGAGGTTTTGCTCTAGTTACAACGGGAGAACTTAATGCCTGAGGTTTTCATTTAGAGAGGTGGGAGAATGTCATTGCACTGTTCCTGTTCTGCCCTTGAAATGTGGGATTTGCACCTTTGTACTTATGCTACTAAGCTCCTTCAGCCACAATGCTTTCAGTTTTCTATTTTTTATATCTATACACATTATTTCTTAGAGTATAAAATAGAAACTCAATAAACAGATGCTGCAACTCCCATGGCAGTGGGATTGGAAGAAGGTGGTGATCTTTAAGGTCCCTTCCAACCCAAACCACTCTATGATTCTCTGTCCGTTCCTTTTTCTTTCTCCCAGAGTAATTTTAGAAGCTGTACAATTTCTGGTTTGTTCTGATATTGAGCAAATGTCTTGCTGGTTTTGGAGGTGCTTATCTGGTGTTACCAAAACAAGTGTGAGACCTGCACTGCTGGCTCATAGTGGTGGGCATGATGCTTAAAGTACCAGGATTCCATGTAATTTAAATATCTTTTGTCAACCTGAAGGTGCAGTAAAAATTGAATTGGAGTCTTGCTTTCATTTGTCACATCTTGCTTCTTTTCAGAAGTGGATGTGATGTATTTGTGCAGTGTAAGTACATTATAGCTCAGTGATGAAGGACAAGGTGGTACAGCTGGAAAAGCAGCACTTGCTGTGGCTCTGGCTACCTAATAATTTCTATGATAAAACCCCTTCCTTAGGTCATTTTCTGAACTCACAGTTTTTCAAAGTTCTTGTTGTTCATGCTGAAATTAAATTCTGAAATCCCTCTGCTCCATAATTGCTAATTTTGTAAAATTGGAAGGGAAAACAGTGAATGCTGTTTCTGTGTCCAGTCTGTTCTGCCAGGGAGCAGCAGCTGTTTGGGGTGGGTGAGGATGGTAATGAGAATAATCTGAACTGAGAAAGAAGCACAGAACAACTGTATTTCTGCCCATCACCTTCTCTGCTGGTTGAAGCACCTTGAACAAAAGGTCATGGTTGTTACTCCCATTTCATTCTGCAGAAAAAGCAGAACAAGTTCCTTGGCTTGGCCAGAGGTGCAACTGAAGTGCCCAGAGGAAGAATGTGGGTGGTGTCTATTTAGTGATTCTGTAAATGCAGTGAATCTAATGAAATTGTTTGACTCACTTGATTTAATTCTACTTTTTTTGGACTTACTGTCTCTGATTTTATTTTTTACTCCAGGATTCAAGCAACCTGGGCTTAGTGAGAGGTGTCCCTGCCTCTGCCAGGAGGTGGGAACTAGATGATCTTTAAGGTCCCTTCCAACCCAGACCATTCTATGATAATTCAATGATGATGATGATTTCATTTAGCTATATTTTTGCTGGTGTTCCTCTGCTCTATTTAATCATGTTGCTCACTGAAAATAGGCACAAGAGAAGTTCTTTGCTATCTGTTTAAATTTTATTTTTATGTTTCCTGGTTAGATGCAAAGTAGAAAATAATTTTTGTTGCTAAACATTGAATGGATTGTAGCAATAGACTGGAGAAAGTTGATATTGTAATGCAGGGCAATGATGAAAATAGCTCTGAGCATCTGTTCAGTTAATCTTGCAGGGCATTAATTCAACAATCTAAAGAAAACCCTAGCAGGTTCCTTAAAGAAGAATGAGGAAGGAGGAAAAAAAAAAGTATAATTAAGCAATTCCATAATGCTGTCACAAGACACAAGGATCATTTAAGTGATGAATGTCATATCCTGGTATAAGGCAGTGGAGATCACAGCTTGTAATGCATGCCCTGAACCTGCTGGGTGGTACCCAGCTCACCACCACCAAGACAAAAAACTGCAGGAGAGAATTTGCTTTTCTGAAGCATTTGTGGTTGAGCAATTAAAGACAAAACATGGGTTGCTCACCAGCCCGGGGTGCAGATCTTTAAAATCTGATGGTTGCTTATCAAGCTGTTAAAAATCAATTTGAGGACTTGTTGCACAGCAAGTTTGTAGTTTGGAAATGTGTGATTTGTTTGGTTTTTAAAACAAATGTATACCCAGCATAAAAGGAGCAGTGGACAGACATTCATTTCTGTTTAATCTGGCTTTATATTCACTTTTATTTTCTTATTTTTAAAAATCACAATTCAGCCAAAAATTATATAAACAGGGATTGGCCTAAGAGTCTCACAAATGAGTAAAACTAATCAAAAATGGACAGACCCACTCAAATTTTTAGCTACATATTTGACACTAGTTATAAAATGGAATGGTACCAGGGGATAATTTATGAATACAGAAGATGCTTACCATTCAGAGGTGCCCAAAATGTTGACATAAGGATATTTACCTTCATCAACTCAAGTTTCTGTAGGCATTTGCATAGCCATGATGGGTTGTGCTTCTTCAGGAGAATGAGAAATTAGGTTAAAACCTGCATTTGCATCTCTTCTGTCCCTTCTTCAGTAGGCAATTCAAAGAAGTTCAGTGTGAATACACTGTATTAGGAGGCAAGGGCAGAATAAAGGTAGAAAAATACACCTCAGTTTAAAAAGGTCTGTTAAGTGTGTCTGTGGGTCTACACAAGCTACAATGATTTTATTTTAATGCTTTTTTAAAAAGTCATCAGTGACAGGTGCCTCAAGTCAATTACTGTTTTCTTTCTCAGTGATAGGAACATAAACAAGAAATTGAATGATCCCATTATTGTGAATCACATCTGGGGGAGAGGGAGCTTGTGTGGATGATACCTGGGCTGTGGATGTGACAACCATCAGGAATTCTGCTTTTTTTTCACTCTCTGGAGTGCATGTGATGCTTCACCCCTTGAATAATCATATGGAGCAGGAATTTGTGTATAATGTTTTATACCATGGAATGTTTTTTCCTTCTTTTTATTAGCCTTCCCTCACTCTTTTAGACCCATTCTACACCCAGGTTATTAATATTGCTCCAGTTCTGCTGGAAATAAAAGCACTTTCTTGTTCCTTCCCTCTGTTGGGGAAAGTACTCTCAGAGCAGGCAGTAGACAGGACGTAAGCTTCTGTTCTTGCAAGGACAGTCAGCCTGCTGTAATGCAATAAAATTGCTCATAAATTGTGTCCTTCATGACCTACTGCAGGTTTGCACAGGTTTGTAGGACCTTTTTTTTTTTTTTGCAGGTGTTGAATTCTTCCTCCTTCCTTACCTGTGTCCATGTCATACTCCAGTGCTTAGCACCTGAACATGAATATACTTGTATATCCCATCTGCTGTTCTGGAAATCTGTAGGTATGGTCATTGCTTTGCAAAATTAAGGTCAAACTGGAGAAGGGTGGATCCTCTTTAGGTTGTTGATTTGTTAATAATGACATAAGTTTTGTTTGACATTGGTGGTACAGTGTAGTTTGGCATTGGATTTTTAGATGGAGTGTTATTTCTGGCTTGGATTGCTGCTTCTTTGTGTTCTTTCCCTTTTCCTCTCACTTCTTTCAGGCCAAGGAGATGCTGTTTGTTTTATCACTGTGAACTGCTTTGTTTAGCATGTAAGAGTAGATTGTATAAATGTTATAGTAACTTGATTTTTCAGTTCAGAGCTTTCTGTCCAAACAACATGTTCTTAGGAATATTCCCAAGGTAATTTATTATCTCTCTTTCATCTTTATTTTGTTGCCTTAAAACAAATAAACGGGATTTAAGACACCCCTCCAAGATGTCCTGAAAGACCTGAAAACTCTATCCAGCAGAGTCTTTTTGGTGCAAAACTTATATTGGTATATACCTTTCTTAAATGCCTTATAAAACATGAAGCTAAACCTGTAAGTTTGATGCAATACATGCTGTGCAGCAACATATCATTTTCTTGAATTAAACTCGAAAAGAACAAATCCAACTCTAAAAGTATGTCTTACATCTGAAAAATGAGGAATAAATTATTTGCTTCCCTCCTCCCCCTTTTTTTTTTCTTTTGGACGTTAGTCTGATAAAAATATCTTTTTTTTTTTTAATACTGAGTATCTTGTAGGTGACAGAAAATTAACCAGTTGAAGGCAGACACATCAGTCAAACAGTTAAATGACTTAATTACTGTGTGAAAGGGAAAATTAATTTTAACAAATTACCTAATACTTTGTAATTATTAAGAGAAATGGAAATAAATTTGTTTAGCTTTTGTATCAGTTGCCTTTGTGTCTGAAATATTTGAGCTGAGAGTTTCTTTTGGTGAAATTTAAAAAAAATAAAATAGTGAGCACAGATCATGGGTGGGAAAAATCTTCCACAGTTGGAGTTGGCCAAAGAAACCTCCACTCCAGTGGAGAAATCTTGAAGGAAATGCAGCTTTCTGACCTTTAGCAAGAGTGATGTAGGGGACACTTAAATGAAGTGATAGGAGCTGGCTGTGCTGCCACTTTCACAGTGAAGAAACATGACAGTGTCTGGCTCTGAAGGTTTTGATTTTTTTTTTTTTTTTCTTACACCTTTTTTGTGCTCTATCTCACTTTTGCTATGAAGTACAGCAGTGAAACAGCTGAAGTTTTCGTTGCAAAATAGACATTTTTCACAGGAAAAGTGAATCAGGGATTTTTTCAGTCATTTTATTAACTGAGATCCTAAATAATGCTTTAGTGTTTGGTGCACATTAACAAATCAGAATTTGCTCTCTCTTAAAAGTTTCTAAACGTGTAGCATTGCAATTGGTGGTTTGGAGGTATTTTTTCAGGGGGTTGGTCTGTTTTTTTTTTTCTTTTCTGTTTTTTTACCTGAAGGGGTAGAGTAAACCCAAAAATTTCATCAGGTGTGCTTCTCTGTACTCTTAGTGAAGCTTTCTTCTGTTTCCTGCTTAAAGTGGGAAAACTTCATTTCCTTTTGGGGTGTGAAAATAATCTGCAGCTTATTTCTTCCGAGGGAATCTTATTAAGTCTTCATGTCTCCAATTTTACATTTGTGTAAAGGAACTCTGGCACTACACCTCCCAAAATCCAGTGGCAGAGCTGGGTGGGCAGTGTCCCACAAGGCTGTCCCAGTTCCACACTGAGCAAGTGGAATAAAAACATTCCTGAAGCCTGGCAAGCTCTGCTTTATGCTCTTTGCTTCTCTGATCACTTCTTTTTGGTTTCCATCATTTCTCTGAGTTGGATTTGACTGAGAATGCTGAGAATAAATGAGTTTTGACTTTTAGGATGCCTGCTATCTGCAAAACTCATCTCACTTGCTCAGTGGAATGAATACTCTGCAGCTGATGAAAATGGGATGGCATCATGTTTCAGACAAGCACTGAGCATCTTATCCCATGCTTTGACATTTATAAAATACTGGCAAATAATTAGAGGTGAGGTGTGCTTATGCTGCCAGATTTCCAATTAACCTTTTTCCTTTACACTTCATTGGAGTTGATGGTTCTATCACATTTTCAAATGATCTCTGCCCAAAAAATCAGTTTAAACAGGCAGGGTGATTCTCCCACCTCTGGGAATTCTGATCCCTGGCTGAAGATCTGTAGGTGGTGCCATGATTGTTCATTATCAGAGGCTTTGTTGATTTTGGTGCAAATTACAGGTGCTTATCACCATCTGCCTTGTATCAGATACAAACAAGCCTTACTTGCCTCTTCTACTCCCCAGGAATTCCAGCAGCTTCTGCCAAATTATTTGAATTATGAAGTTAATTGGTACGAATGTATCAAAAGGTAAAACTTGTTCTAGTACTAAAACTCCTGCCTAATCTGTTAGTAAACACCCTGCTCCTAAACAAAGGCAATTTGGAATTACTTTGGGTAAACTAGGTAATTAGGCTGAGTTGGTTTTTTTTTTCCTTTTCAGACTGTGCCTTCAAGGCCTTCAGCTCATGCATCATCTCATCTGAGCCCAAATTCAGATGTCAATTTTAATAGTAAAATTTTCTAGAGATAGAAAGCTCTGATATGCTTTTTGTGGGTATGTTTGCTATTTCAGAAATAGACTTTCTGTACTTTGTTACTCTTGACATACATTTTACGTGTATAGAAAACACATGTTGCAAGTGCAGGTAGCATTGGATTGGTTCAGTTTTCTTTAAAAAGACATAAAAATCTCAGAAGAACACTGGCTACTAGAGGAGCCTTGACTGTCCAGTTTATGAACATTTCAAACTGGGAAATCAGTACAAGATAAAATTTTTGTGTTGCTTCACTGTCAGGAAATACAGAAATAATCTTCAATTAAGGATAAGCAATGAATTTATGTCTGAGGCCTTGCATTTAGGCCTTGTTCTATTACACAAATGTACACAACATATATGTCTATCCTATACAGTCTTTTAAGTCTGTTATAGAAGCAGAACTTTTAAGTTCCACAAAGCCATTGCTGTAAAAACTTTATTTTTCCATGATTAGGATGTATCAAACAACTCATCTGTAGTTTCTGTTCTTTTTTAATTTAGTGTGCAGGGTAAGGAGTACAGATGCCAGGTCTATTGATGACCTAAAGAACTGCTCATCTTTATAATTAAGGAGAGGTATGTAGGAACTTTCTAGATGGGAAGATCCTCTGTGATGAGGCAGATGAGGCCCTGGAAGGTGGTGAACATAATTTCAGCTATGAAGCTGGACCCTTAAATTTTTAGATCTGCTGCTGATCTGTTCAGTGACTCTGCCTTGAGGGTGTTACTTGTTTTTCTCAGCAGATCCCCCCATTCTGTCTTTGTGGTTTTTGTGGCTTTTTTGTTCACTTTGACATTTTCTGGATGTTTTTTCTGTGCTATTTCAGTATGTTACTCTTAAAGATTCTTAGTCTCTTTTTCAAATCTGCCTTTTTAGTTGGTCAGACCTACCTGGATACCAGGTGATAAGTGATAAATGGCTATAAAGGAAGAAGAGGGGGGAAAAAAAAATTTAAATTGAAAATTACATTTACATTTTTAATATTGGTATTTAAACCACATTATTTTGGCTGCCCTTAATCATTACAATGGAGGAGTTTGTTTCCTAACAGTGCTCTGCCCCCTCTCCTTCCCCACTCTTCATCAAGTGTTGAAGATCAGTAAATACAATTTAATGTTTTGGTGTCAGAGACTCAAAGCTGTCAGATTTGGACTACAGATGATTTGTGCACCTGTACAGAAAAAAACAATTTTACTGACACAGAACTCACTCCAACCCTTTCTGGAGTGCAGGGGAAGGTGGTTTCTACCTCCTGTGGGTACATTTATTTCCTCTCCTGCCCCAAGATATAGTCCAAGAAGAGCAGTGAGCCACACCCAGCTTTGCAGCTGATAAAAATGGGGACCCTCCATCTCCTTACTCCTGACCATGAGCTTTTGGTGTTCACTTTTTCAGCTCCAGAGCTTTTTTTTGGAGCTTTTCTGAGCCACTTCATCTCATTTCAATGAACCTTTCCTCAAAAAAAAAAAAAAAAAAGCCAACCAAACCAAAACAAACAAGCAAAACAAAACCCCCACCAAACCCAGAAAAAAAGCAGCCTGGAGTGACTTCTGTCTTATTAAGTAAAAGCAGCTCAAAAACGATTTAGGAAGCAGCAGGAGGCCACAGAAGGGAAGCAAGGGCTGGATGCTGGGAAGAGTGGATGAGGAAATGCTTGGCAGGGAGAAAAGGGGTGAGAAACTCAGCAGCTTTGGCAGCAGCAAGGACCAATTGGTTCTATTAAGTTGGTTCAGTAGCCCATGGTGACAACTTACTTGCCTTTATAAAAATAAACCTCTGTGCAAATATGTTCTACAGAAGCAATCATCTATCACTTCTTTTGTCTGGAGGTACTTGCAGAGGTAGATTTCAGAAACCAACTTAAATTCCTGTTATAAAATTTGATCATTAAACTGTACCTGAGCACTTGAACAGTGTGCAAGAAAGTATTTCACATTTAAAAAAAAAACAACCTTTGAAAATACTGCATGAGTGATGGGCCATCTTTAATTTTGTGGGGTTTTTTTAAACATGAAGCCTTATAAGAATCAGTGTAGACTTTTCTGATGCATTCATAGATGTGCTTTCTTCTGGGATTGTTTAATTTTTCTGATTTTTCTATATTTTTTTTTTCTGTGCAAGAAATGTTATTTGACTTCTTTTTCTGATTTTATGTCAGCTTTTTTTTCCAAGCCTGGAAATCATCATCTTGCACTGGCCTCTATTGACTTGATAGATGTAGTCTTTAAAACATAAAGCATGAGGAAGCTCAGAAGGGTGGTATATCTGAACTTCCTGCAAGTGCTAAGGTTCATATTTCACCTTCAACTCTGGAAGAAAAAGGGTAGGCTTTTATTGATATTTTTAATGTAAAATATGTATCAGATCAGTGATCCATGCTCTTTCACTTTGATTCATCTCCTGTTTGTGACTTCCAGGTGACCACCTGAGTGTGGCTGCTGCCTGAGGTCCATCCTCATGTTTCATCAGTGTCAGGGCTTAACACTGGCCTGGCAATTATACCAAATACCAGATGCTCTCTGTTAATCTCTCTCTCCTCCCTGATAAAGAAAGGAGAGAGAAGAAGGGAGAGAGACTGATGGGTTGGAAACTAAACTACACAGCTTTAATGAAACAGTAATGATAAAGAGGAAAAATTACTAAATCTATACAAATATACAGGAAAATGGATCCCAGGTTCCTCCCCCCTTTCCCCCAATAACTCTCCCATCCCCACCGAGGCTGCAGGGCAGCCCTGGGAAAGTCCAGGCTGGACTCCTGGGGTCAGCAGCAGTGGGGAGCTGGAGGCAGGAACACACAGATTCAGGCTGGCATGGATCAGGAGCACAGGCAGAGGAAGGGATGGAATCCTCCCAGGATGCCCAAGCAAACAGGGAACGGGTGAAGGAAGGGAGGCAGGAAAAGCAGGAAGGGCAGGCAGCCGGAAGCTGGAAGCGTGGCTTGGCCCTCGTGATCCCTCATTTATACTGAGTATGAGTTTTCCTCAGAGCTGAGCAGTGGCCTTGGTTCTGCACCCCATTCTCCAGCTGGAACTCTAAACATCGAGTGGGATCAGTCCCAGCAGCAGACACTGCCTGAGAAACTTGCTGTTCATTTCAGCAAGTGCAGCTCCTTCCAAGAGACTCAGCTGAAAGCAAAAGTCCAAGACAGAAAATCCCCTTTATCCTGGCCCAGACCAGGACAATCAGCATCCACTGCATGAGAGACTTTTAGAGACTCTTCACATCCAGTCATGAATCAGTTGTCTGTATCTTCCTATGTTTGTTGCCACCATCTGCCTCCTCTACTATCTCTCTTTTAGAAAAGATCTTTTGACTTAAACTCAGAGGATTGGGTTAGGGTTCAGTTTATCTGTCATCATGGATTTTGTAAGAATCAATCAGATGTCTTGGCTGGAGTTCTATTTTTTTTAAGTTTGCTTTGTGCTTAGCCCCTTAATCATTTTAGTTGCACATCTCTGGACTTCCAAGATGTGGTGGAAATTCCCTTGACTTTCCTACTTGGCTTTCAAATAGAATAAACTTGATCTGTAATTTTCTGCTGGCAAACAGTTGTGTGATGCTGAAGATCCTAGATAGCCACCCCCTTGCCTTTAGTAAGCACTGAGAGATCTCTTTCAAGTTACAGGGATCATGAAGACCCAGTTTCAGGCTAAAATTGATGATGCAATGAAATACTGTATCTTTCAGTTAGATTATTTAAGAATATTTGATCCCTTTGTGTGATTTTTCCTAGAGCTGGATACTGTCCCAGTTTGCTTAGGGGCTTGAGTGGATATAGGTGCCTCTGACCTGTGAAGTACTGCTGTATGGAAAAAACCTGAATTGCTTGTAGTGTGGAGGGTGTACTGTCCCAAAAATATTCTGGTTTTGTGCAGAAATGTGTCTATTTTCATATATATTAAAGCACATATATGTGCTGAAAGAGATTGTTTTCCTATTTTCTCTCTCTGAAGCACTTTGGTTAAAATAAATTTAAACATATTAAGAGCATAGATTGCAACTACATAAAAACTCTGCTTCCTGAAGCTCTTGTGCAAAGGTGTTCTAATCAGTGAATTCTTTTATAAACCTGCACAGGTTTACCCACTGAAATGAATATTTCTGTATGTTTTGACAAGAAAGACTGGATTGATAGCTCTGTGTGTGGTGTTGGCTTACGGAGGTGTTTTGTGTAACACCAACTTAATTTATTACCACCTGCTGCTTCTGCAAGTGGTCAGATTGTTGTACACAGGTGGCATATTTTGTCACTGTGGTGAGGAATTGATTTCTTGTTTCCAGGGAAATAGCTGAAGAGAATAAAAATGCACTATGAAGTAGGAGTTTCATCTTTGAGTCTTCTTGATGCCTACCCATGACCGAGTATTATAAAAAGGGGTAATAAAGTCCTGTGGACATAGTGAAACCTGCTTACTTGATTTCTTCAGTTTTGCCATCATTTTGTGACCATGAAGATGATACAGCAATCATTCCTTGAGTCCTTTGGTACCCTTGTGTGGTAGGAGGGACAGCACACTCAGTGCTGATGGATTTGTCATGAAGTTTGTGCTCATAGTCAGCTGATGGGGAGGCAGGGAAGGTGTGAAAACTGAATTTTACTACTGCTTTATTTTCAAAATGTGCAGCAATTTAATTACCTGATATTTCTGCCCCCTTGGCCTCTTGCCAACATTGCAAGTTGTTTGAAATTAGATAACTGTCAGTAATTAATAAATATATATAAAGTTTATATATAAAATTTATATATCCATCCCTGGAGATATTTCAAAAGAGCCTGGATGTGGCACTCAGTGCCATGGGCTGGGGACTGCTGCAGTAGTGGATCAAGGGTTGGACTTGATGATCTCTGAGGTCCCTTCCAACCCAGCCAATTCTATGATTCTATGATATATTTTATATAAAATTTATATATATATAAAAATAAATATAAAGGTGGGTTGGATGAAGCAGCATAAGCTGTTGCTTTAATGGGAGATGCTGAAGCTCCTTGTGGCAAAGGCTGTGATGTGTTTATTGCCAGTTTTGATCCAGGTTGTTCCTTATCATGGAAAGGCAGAGGGGAGAGCAAAGAGTGTTGCACAGGCCATGCCCCAGTGTTCTTGAGATGTTCCTGCATGATTTCTGCCACAATTTGAAGTGGCAAAAATGGTGAAGCCTAATTGTAACAAAGCTTGTCTTGCTTTTCTGGGTTCCAGTTAATTTTTCTACCACAGGTCTTTGAAGCTCTTAAGTTTCTCCTCTGGAGAACTTGATTGAAAAGAAGCCCTGAAGTAAATGTCTTTCAACTGGTTAATAGTTTGAGAATATCTTTTTTTTGTCCTTTGTCAAAATGTAAAGGAAATAGTGACTCAGAAACAGATTGGTGGCTTAATTGTGGCTGCTGCTGTTTTCACCTCAGAAATCTTACCTTTTTTTACAAGCTTGTACCTTATGCAAAGTTAAATCTTTGGCTGATCTGACATACGTATTGGAGATGGTTAGAGGAAAGCATCTAACTGGTTTTCTAAAATCAGTTGTTTGGGAAGTCATTTTCTTTACCTTTTGTCCCCACTTACTGCAACATAGAGGAAACCCCCATTCTGAACCCACTTTGTGTACTCATCAAATTATCTAAGTCACAGCTTTTCCTCAAAATTTGTATTCCTTATGTGTCTCAGTGCAATGAGACCTCTAGTCTAAACCTCTAGAATATGAAACATTCTTCTTTTTAACTAAATTCAGAGAAGGTTCAGTAACCCCCTGTCAGCAAATTGGAGGTAAAAAAACTCAAAAACATCTCTGGTAAGGCCCAAGGGTGTTTCCTTGGATAATACATGTCTGAACTTTCCAGTCTTGATGGTTCTATTTGGAGACTTAATGGAACATTCATTTGAAAAGCCCACAAGAGTTTGGAGCATGAACTTCACTGATATTAAAAAGACAAAAGACAAGGAATGCTCCTCCCAGGAGATCTGCAATGCCCCTAAGTTTGTAGGGAGAGCATGGGGACAGGGACTGTGTCCCAAAGGAAATGACATCTGCAGTGAAATGTTGAGTGAAAGAGAAGAGGTCCTGGGTTTAGATTCAGCACTACACAGGGTGTCAAGAGGTTCCATGTAGAATTAAAGCCCTGGTAGAAAATCCATAAATTGTATTCTGCCACAAAGCAATATGGAATCATTGGCATTGACTCCAGAACTCTGGAGAGGGCCCTGGTGTACTTAATTTAGCAGATTAAGGGTTTTAAAAGTGCCTTTTTAAGGCTACATCGAGTCAAGTTTTTTTTTAATATTAAAAATCTTGAAGTAGACCATAGAGTGTGTATTTATCTGCTCCTAATCTGACCTCACCAGAGTGCTCAGACCCACTAAGTCATTAAAGCAGAGGCTTGGGCTTGTGCCTGTTCCATGCTCATGTCAGTACATGAATTCTGGAGGTTACAAACTGGGTTCTTCTCACGTGTCATTATGCATTTGACTAATTCTGCTTATTCTTCTGTCTTTGGAGACTAAGAAAAATAAATGCCTGGTGAATCAATGATGGTGGTGAAGCCCTGAACCACAGCAGAGTCTTGAGCTCTTGAGGAGCCAAGAGCTTTGATTCCTAAGGGAATCCAAGGGAATATCAAAATTTACTTTGCTCTTCAGAATCTTACATGAGGATGCAAGGAGACATGTGCCCAGTTCCAACAGCCCCAACTATGAAAATCACTGATTTTTATATTTTTGGGTGGGTGTGCAGACCCACAGAAGCATCATTTCAAATAAACACTTTAATGAGAGGGAGAATTATTATGTTCAGCCCACACTGAACTTCCATTCAGTCACTTTAGTAAAAAATCACCTTGCTCTTCAGTTCTACCTATGTACCAGAAGCTGGTTTTGAAAAACATTTGATCCAGAATAGGCTTCAGTAAAGCTATTTACAAGTAATCAATGTTTGTAGGAGGCCATTGCCATACAACACAACAAGGTGGTTGCTGTTGTCCTTTGTTCCTCTTGGGCACTTAAGTGCCTTTTATCTGATGTGTGCTTCTGGTTTTCAGGAAAAAACAGGAATACCAGAAGCTGTTAAAACTGTATTAAAGGGGATCAAAACTTAAAAACCTACACAGTTGCATGTTTTGAAATATAGGGCTGGGGTGATAGAATCATTCAGTAATGTAGACCTAGGAAAGGCAGATTTAAATTTAAATGGTAGAAAAACCCAAATGTATTAAGCTGTGATAATGGGTAGCCAGGATACCTTATTTCCTTAATTGCCTCTACTTCAGGATTTTCTAGTTCTTGCTTTGTTATTAATTCTATTTTTTTTCTTCTCCTTCTTTTAGTATTCTAGGCAGTTAAACCCCCTCCTATTTTCTTCTTCTAAACCTGTTTTAGAAGACCTTATTCTGTGTAGGGCCTCTGCAGAGCAGTATTTCAGCAAGCAGTATTACAAGTGAGTGCTTGAATCCATTCAGCTTGTTCCACTCTTGTTTTAGGGTTCATAGGTGAGGCTGCTGCCAGCCAGTAGTGCAATTTCTCTTCAAAGAGCATTTTTGACCTTTATTTTAGCAATACAGAATTGTTACTTGTTCACTTCTGTGGTGCCTTTTTTAAAGAAATCTGCACCACTGATTTACTAGAAAAAAATCAGAAGATCAGCAGTGGAAAATGTAAGGGGAGATCTGTGTTTACTTGGATTTCAGTGGTGCCAAGGGACCACACTGAAGGTTCAGGCTGCTGTTGAGAAATTAAGCAAATATTTAGCTGGGTACCTCGTTCTAATTAAAGCTTACATACAGATATTGATTTTCTTGTATTCCCAACACAACTGATGTTTCCTCCTTATTAAATTTTTTACTATTAAAAATAGAAATTGGTGCCAACTCCAAAGGGAGTTAATTGCTAGCAGGGCAGATTATGCAATGTTACAATAAAATTGGGTTAAACTGTGTGCTTAAGGTATGTCAGGACTTAATCCTGTGGGATTCTTAATAAGGATGGGTACCATTTGGAATGTCTCAGAATGGAGAGAGTGCAGGACACCTTGATAAACTGGAACTGCTGAACAAATAGTTCAGTTTTTCAGTCATTTCTCCCTCTTTTCAGCTCAGGTGCTACTGTTCCTGTAGCACTTAGCAGAGGCAAGTTACAAGTCCTTAAGACTGCCTGAATTGGTAGCAGCTCTTCATGGATTATGCCCTTATTTTAAGTGATATATTTATTTATTAATTGATTTTTGTTGACATTCTTGCTTTGTATTCAGCAGGTTCAAGGCTGTCCTGCTGCTTTGGTTCACATGGGTCCTGTAGTTCATGCTTGCTCTGAATTTCTCCTTCATGCTCCCCTGAATGTTTTATGTCTTGAACATTGGTATAATTGAAATAAATTTTCCTTGCTTTGGCAGCTTGCCTTGCTAAACTTGTTTGGACTTTGGTCTGCATTATCTTTTCATGTTGTTTTTCTGGTGTATTGCTGAAAATACCTAACTCTGCAAAGAAAAATAGACACATTTCTACTTTGAACTATGTTGAGACACAGAGTTAGAAAGTGTTTCAGCAACAGTCTTCAGGGAAAAGTGTTATGAGGAATTGCCAGTTTCAGGCTGTTCTCCCATGTTATGTTGTTCATATCAATATAGTTAAATATTTGGTGTGTCCATTAAGACTAAAATAGAAAATAATTCAATTTTTACATTGTTTTAATGTGGTTGGCCAGGTTGCTTTGTACTTTGACCTGAGGGCCTTGATCAGTGCTTTTTGACTGCAAATAATGTACTTAAAAAGATGTATCAGGAGGAACAGAGAGTGATGACCAGGAGGGAATAAGAGGCAGAAAGAGAAATAAAAGGATTCTTGGATGTAGCCATAGCAAATAGCAAAGAGGAGTGAATATAGCTGAAAAATGTCCAAGATGGAACAAAGAATTACTGCATTTTTCTTTTGCTTCTGAACATCAGTATTAGATGAAAGAAGGAGAATAAGAAATATAAAATTAGTAGGAAACAAACATGGACTTTGCAATATGGCCTATGGAAACAGCTGAAAATATTGACTGTTTCTGAAGGCAAAAGTGATAATAGGAAGAAAAGAGAACCCTTTTCTATGTTTTTCCATTATTTGAAGTGACAAACCTAATGGCTTTCTCCACGTTTCAGCTTTAAATGTGTAACAAGATGGTAACAAGATAAATGCAAAAAAAGGTGTTGCACACCTGGCATGTTTGCTGCTCCTTTCCTGTGGCCTGTGTGTGTTCTTGCACTGCTGTTTTGGCCACTCAATTTTTTTTTTCCACTGTTCCATACTGTCTGATCTTCTGGGAATGGGACTGCTGCCATAACCAGGCACTTCAAGTGTGCAGCCATTCCACTTGACCATCAAGATGGATGGGTGAATGCACTGTGACTCTTTTCTTAGAAGCAAAATGTATTTTAAATGCTTCTGAGAAGGATTTCAGGGAGTCTTGCACTTCATGTCCAACTGGAAACATTGGGGCCACATCTCATGATACATTTTGTGTGTATTTCTCAGATGTCATTCCAAAAGTCAGCTATTTTGCTGGCTCTTAACACAGACTCCTGGAAGTACAAGCTTTGTCACAGGAAATGTAGTTAAGATTGTACTTAACATCCTTACTTTCTGTGAGGTTGAGATAACCAAGCTGATTTGCAAGGTGAGCTACAGCAGGATTTTTTACGAGCTGTGAAAATGGATTGAGCTTGAAAGTCATGAGATGCTCACTGGCTGATATGAGATGTGTTGTAGATAATCCTAAGGAATTTAGAGTGTGAAATTGGATTTGAATTGGATTGTCAAATGTGGATTTGAAGGATGGAGCACTCAGTGAATAAGGGATTCTCTGGTCATGCTCAAAGAGTAGTGGTCAATGGTTCAAAGTCTAAACGGGGACCATTGATGAGGGTCAGTACTTGGACCTGTGTTTTTTAGCATCTTTGGTGGCACAGACAGTGGAATTAGCAGATTTGCTGGTAACATCAAGCTGTGTGGTGTGGGTGACATGCTGGAGGGACAGGAGGCATCCAGAGGGATCTTGAGAGGTGGCCCCATGGTAAGGCCAGGAGCAAGGTGTCCTGCACAAGGGTCTGTGCAATCCTAAGCACAGCTACAGGCTGAGGGCAGTCCTGAGGAAAGGCTTGAGGGTGTTGGTTGATGAGAAGCCCCACGTGAACCAGCAATGTTTGCTTGGAGCCCAGAAAGCCAACCATGTCCTGAGAAACCTGGTCCAGTGGCAGGAGGTCCTGTGCATGGCAGGGGGGTTGGGACTATTTGATCTTTAAGGTCCCTTCCAACATAAACCATTGTGTAATTCTTAATCACCAAATACCAAAATTATTGAAGTTGGAAGAAGCCTGTGGAGATAGTTTGATCCCAACACTCCTGTTCAGAGCAAAGTCAGCTGGAGGAGGTTGTTGAGGAGAGGCTGTCCAGTCATGATTTGAATATCTCCATTGGTGGAACCCTGCACAGCCTCTGGGCAACATGTTGCTGCATTCACCCACCCATCTAGTGAAAAATATTTTACTTATATTTAAATGGGAGTTGATGTTTGTCACTATTGCCTCATGTCCTCATAGGGCACCACTGGCAGGACTCTGCTTCACCTTTACTCTTCACCATCAGGTATCTGTACTCACTGGTGTAAGATCCTTCAAGCTTTCCCTTCTCCAGGCCAATCCTCCCCTGCTTTCTCAGCCTCTCTTTCTATAACAGATGCTCAAGTCCCTGAATTTCTTTGTGGTTCTTCACTGGACTCTCTCCAATATGTCCATCTCACTCTTGCACTGGAGAGCCCAGTACAAGGTCCAGTGGTCCTGGTGCCTCTCACCAGTGCTGAGGACAGGGAAGGATCATGTTCCTCAACTTGGTGGAAGTGCTCTGCCTAACACAGCCCAGAAGGTTGGTGGCTTTTGCTGCAGGGTAACATTGCTGGCTTGTGCTTGGCTTTGTTGCCCACCAAGATCATCAGGGCCTTCTCTGCAAAGCTGCTTCCAGCCAGTCTGATTTATTGAGAATGGAAGTAACCTAAAGTCTTCAGTTTCTTCAATTTTAAAATATAAATATTTTATGCCTTGTAGAATTTTTACACCAGAACCAAAGACCAAAATGAACTCTGTCTTGTTCAAAATGTTCATCAGTGACCTGGCTGAGGGGACAGAGTGTATCCTCAGCACTGATGATACAAAGCTGGGGAGGGATGGGTGATATTCCAGATAGTTGTGCTGCCACCCAGTGTGACCTGGACAGGCCAGAGAGCTGGGCAGAGAAGAACCTGATGAGATTTAACAAGAACAAGTGTAGGAGGAAGAACCCCAAGTGCCAATAGAGGTTAGGGATGGGCCTGCTGGAAAGCAGTGCTGAGGAGAAGGCTCTGGGGGTCCTGATAGATAGCAGATTATCCATGAGCCAGCACTGTGCCCATGCTGCCAGGAAGGCCAATGGAAAAGTGTGGCCAGATGTGAAGAGAGATCATTCTCCCCCTCTATTCTGCCCTGATGAGGCCACATCTGGAGTCCTGCATCCAGTTCTGGGCTCCCCAGTTGAAGAGAGACAGGGAACTACTGGAAGGAGTCCAGTGGAGGGCAACCAAGATGATTGGGGGATTGGAGCATCTCTTCTATGAGGAAAGGCTGAGAGAGCTGGGATTCTTTAGGCTGGAGAAGGGAAGGCTGAGGGGAGACCTTGGTGATGTCTACAAGAGGGGTGGGTGCAAGGAATATGGAGCCAGACTCTTCTCAGTGACAGGACAGGGGGCTGTGGGCACAAGATGGGACATGGGAGATTCCATTTAAACGTAAGAAAACATTTATTGTGACAAGGTACTGGCACAGGCTGCCCAGGGAGGTTTTGGAGTCCCCTTTTCTGGAGATGCTCAGAACCCACCTGAATGCAGCCCTGTGTGATGTGCTCCATGTGATGTGATCCTGCTTTAGTGGGAGAGTTGGACTGGATGATCTCTAGAGGTCCCTTCCAACTCTAATGATTCTGTTTGGTTTTTTTTTTTGTAATAGATTTATATAAATTTTTATTCATCTAAATTGAGATGGAACAAATTATTTTGTGGAAATGCAACATAGGAGGGGCATTATTTCATAGATGTTGCTGCCTTCAATCCTGAGATGGGGAGGTGGGGCAACATTTTAAAACCTCATGTACCTACAAAAGGTAACGTGTCACATGTCAAGTCAGGATGTGAATAATTACAGCTTGGTGACTTGTCACATGGACTTGTTAACACTGCTGGCCATCTGCCAACTCTGGCATGAGGAACAGTTCTGTGGTTGGTTTTTATTTTCAGTATATTATCAAACTACTGATGTTGAAGACATTGGCATTGAAAGTATTCACTTGAGAGACTACTTCAACTTTTTTATCAGTTTACTGATCAATTTTTTGTTAATTGTTTTAAGTATTTTATAATGATTTTTTTACTGTTACTAGTGATTTAGTATTTAAGTACTCAAGGCTGGAAATGTCACTTTGAACTTTGATTGTACCACTGGAAGTCAGAATAGTGACTTTGTTCCTGATACAATTAGCAAATGTGGGGAATATGCAGTGCTTCTAAGGTGTGTCAGCAGAAGGCAAGTATGGTAACAAAGGAAGTGCAGAGTTCTAGAATGATTCAGTCAGTTATTGCATCATTTTTTCAGGGTTTTTTTAGGAAATAAAGTTGCATAATACTTTCCTAATTTAACTGGCACCTAAGTAATGAAAATGGTAGATATTAAAAATCAAATTGTATCACAAAAAAGGTCACCAGTGCTTTCTTGTAATTCACTTGAGAAGCTGTGAAATGGTGCTGATTTTGGTTTGGTGGTGGTTATTTGGTTTTTTTGTTTGTTTGTGGGGTTTTTGTTTTGTTTTAATAAATGTCATCTCCTGATCTCACCTGTCTCCCATAGGCTTTCCTAAACCTCAAGTACTCCACAACAGCAGAGCAAATTGTCTGAAGGATAAAACACATCAGCTTGGTAACAACTGCCTTATCTTATCAGAGCCACTGATTATCAGAAGATCAGATTTGGTTTGCTCCATCCCATTTCCCAATCTCAGAATAAATCTCTGCAGGACTGAGAAATAAAGAGTATTTTTTGCAAAGTGTGAGCATTTGGAGAACCCCAGTCTTCATTCTTGAAAGCCTGGAAGGGATAGCTGGCACACAATTTCATGTACAAACAAGTTTGCTCAAACTTGATTTTAGACCATTAATTGTCAGGGATGTCTTCACTAGTCCAGGTTACTTGGAAGACCCATCCAACTTGGCCTTGAACACCTCATCTAAAGCTGCTCTGGGCAGCCTGGTCCAGTGTCTCACCATCCTCATCATAAAAAAATTTCTTCCCAATCTAAATCTACCCTCCTTTAGTTGGCTGCAGCTTGTTTCTGCTTCCTAACAGCGTGCTACTTGTCTGTTTAATACCAAGAGGACCAAAGTTGCTCTTTTAAACCCAAATCTGTAATGGCAGGATTACGAACTGATCCAGTTGGGATTTAGAAGGACCCAAGTAAGCATCCTACACTTGTAATCTTGGCTTTCTTTGTATTTTAAACCAATCAAACATATTTTGTAAAACAGTTGTTAAATTACCTTTGCATTAAGAGCAGTGATGTTTTACAATGTTTTGTCCTGGGGCAGTGTTTTACACTCATTTTATGAACTGAAACCCAAGGGCTTGCTTTAGTGGGAGTGTTAGTAAGGCCTCATGTGTTCCCAGACTTGAGCTATCAGATTTATTGCTCTTTTTGTACCTTTTAAAGTAAGTATTGGGATTTTGTAAATAAGTTGTAATGAACCCAGTGATGACATTCTGAAGGAAAACTGCTTTTCTAATTTTCTGTAGGAAGTTGTTTTACCTTTAAAAACACCCGATCCATAAAACCTTGTGAAAGCAGACAGTAGCCTGTGTCTTGTACAGTCAGTTTAATAATTGATTCTGCATTTTCCCTTAGATGTGATTAATGTGAAAATATTGTAATAATGTTTTGCCTTAAGTTATGCTGCCTAAGAGCACTTCTTTGTATAGGAACTGATGCTTTTCATTGCTTGGTGCTGCCAGGGGATGTAGCTTGTCCATATTAAGTCTGTGGTGAGACAACTTCTAGATGCTTGTTTCTTCATTTTCCTGTAGCTTTTCACCCTGTTCTTTTTCTGCCAAATAAAAGTTCATGGATGTGTATGTTAAAATTATATGAGAATTAATATTAAAGCAAGCTTTTTTTTAGTTCTCCAGTACTAAGAAATGACTCTTGCTTTGGTTTGTAGGAAATTTTCCTGCCATTTACGTGTGTAAGCTTGAAATAAATATTAGAAGTTTTACTGCTGCCTTTGAGGTGGATTAGGTTGCTCTGAAGGAGGTAGAACATAATGCAGAAGTTAAGTAGCCCAAGCCTGAGCCTGAAAACTGCCATTTCATTCCTGGCAGTTTCACTGTGGAAGGTCTTTGGCTGGTGAATTTGTCCTGATTAAACTCCTCAGCCCTGCAGACATTTGGAGTTTCATGATGGCTATTTCAGCCTCACAGCAGAGGAGTCCTGCAGTTTGCATGTATGGTCATGTTGTCTGAGTATTATTTGTCTGCCACAGGGGAGATTTTTATACCTGCTTCAGCTTTCAAGTCAAGGTTTATATGAAAACAGCTCACAAGCTCCTTCGGTGAGGAAAAGTCAAGAGTTACTGCAGAGTTCCTGACATTTTTGGAGTTGGATCTGTGAATAGGAGGAAAGGCTTTAAAGTCAGCTTTAAGGGTTGGTCTAACACATTTTTATTGCTTGCCAGAAAAAAAAAAAAAAAAAAAAAAGAACAATAAACCAAGGTCCAACATCTCTAATGGTGTCTTGAGTTTTCAGAGGCAACAGGGATAGGAAACTGAGCCAGGGCTTGGCAGGTGGAGGAAGCCCCTCAAAAGTCGGGCTGTGGGGGATGCTTAGAAGTGTCTCCTTGGCTTGCTCATCTTCCCTGAGGGCAGGACATAAGAGGCCTTTTGTCTGACCTGGTACTGCCAAATTTAAGTTCTTGCAGTTCTGTTGGATGAAGGTAATTCAACCATTTATTCAAGGGGTAAAAGACATCCTTCAGAATTGGGCTGTTTGTTTCCTCTTTATCTTGGGGATCAGAATGAGGTAGGCGCTTAAGTGTTGTTAGAATTCAAGTCCTGTTTTAGCCTCCAGCAAATGATGTTATCTACAGGCTGAAAATTTCAAGCCTGGATTCCCCTCAGCTGAGCTCATGGTGTGGTTTGACATGGCTGGTGGACTGGTGTCATGGTTTTCTGCTGCTGGAGGGGAGACCTCTGCCCTCCTGCCCCTGCCCACTGACTGCTTCTGCCTCTCTTCCTCTGTGCTTGACTAAAGTCCGTGGTGAGCTCCTTCAGGCAGCTGTGGGATAAAACTAAACTACGAAAATAAATTTTAGAATTTAAATAAACAAATAGAAACCAAACAGAACACCCACAACACTTTTTTTCTTTCCTCCCTTTCCCCCTGACAGTTTCCTGACGTGGTCAGCAGGACATTATGGCAGGTGGCAGGTTGGTGGCTGAAGCTGTGTTGAAAGGCAGCTCAGGTGTTGTGGGAGCTCAGCTGGAAGCCTGGGTCTGTCTTCTGCTTTGTGGTGAAGTAAACCAAAGCTCAGGGCTTTCAGTAGCAGGACTGAAGCAGTTTCACTCTCCTCCAGCCCCCTTTTGCACTCCAGCTTTACTACTAGAAAGGCGTTCTCAATCCTGTGCCAAAAAGATCAAATTTCTTTTATTTTTAACATCTCCAGGTTTCCAAAACTGCCTCCTCCCTGGCTGCGTGCTGTGAGGAGGAGGTACAGAAAGCTTGGTGCACTTGTCCAAGCCCTGGAGCAAAGCCCTGCAGTTCTTTGCTCTTTCCAGCCAGGAGACTGGAATGCTGCTTGAGACTGTCAGGCGAGGGAGGAGATGTTTGCTCTTTTTCTCTTGTACTGCATTGATTTCTCAGACACCATCTGCTTGTGGCTGACTAATTTGCAGCAGTAGCCAAGAGGCAATTTTTGTGCTTTTGAGATGCAGACTCATACTGTGGTCTGTGTCTTTTAACACTAGACTTGAAAGTTTCTTGCAAACTGGGCTGTTCGATGATAAAACTTGCCTGCTTGTTTAGTAGTTGATGAGAGGAGGGGCTCTGGTGTTCTTAATGGTTCTTCTTAATGGTTCTGTGACCATGACTTAGCCTTAAACAGGAGAGCCTGGTGTTGAGCTTCTTACTGGAGAGCCTCCAGTTGGGTGACTGGTCTGTCAGGGTTTCTTTGTGCTGATTTTCAGAGGCTTGTGTGAAGACCAGGCTTGGGAGATTTTAGGGATGGGAACTACTGTTAAAACTGGAAGAAACTATTTAGTTTTGAAGGCTTTGGCAGGGGCCAGGCCATTGAGAAACCGAAGGAAGAAGTCTTGCTGAAGGTGCAGCTTCAGTTAATGATCCTGGTGTTCAAATTCGGATCACTTGCTCCAAGGTGCTTGCAGTGTCTCTGGTGGTCATCAGGGGAGGTCTTAGATTTTTGTGGAGGTATAACTCTTACAGGGAGTGACTCCAAAAAAGTCAACTAAGTGTCCTTTAAAATGAGTTACATGGGTTGTATGCTTTGCATGAATCTGATGTAAAGATGCAGCTATAACCAACACAAATTCATCTCTTGTTTCCCTCTCCTAGAATATGACAGATACCTAGCATCTAGCAAAACCATGGCAGCAGCTTACCTTGATCCCAACTTGAATCATACACCAAGTTCAAGTGGAAAGACACACCTCAGTACTGGGATGGAGCGTTCCCCAGGGGCCATGGAACGAGTCCTAAAGGTTTTTCACTATTTTGAGAACAGCAGTGAACCAACAACCTGGGCCAGCATCATCCGGCACGGAGACGCCACCGATGTCCGAGTAAGTCTGGTTTTACCATTCTCATTCCCTCCTTAGGTGAAATGTTTATGCTCAAAAAATGGGAGGTAAAAGTCTGAAAGGAAGCAGCCCAGAAGTTTTGTGGTTTATTTTAAGTGCATTGTGAGCAACTTCAGAAAAAGCTTTACGTGGTACCAACTTTCCTTGGGAACAAAAAGCCCTGATGTGTGCCTGTGTATTGTCTTAAAAAAATGAGAAGTCTTTCCCTTTTTGCAGACTGGAAACTTGAAATTTAGAACAGTGGCCACTACTACTGTATGTTGACTTTTAGTACTTTATATGCCCCAAAAGCCTGGGTGAAACCTCATAAAAGGATGGCGTGGATGAAGGTGACATTAAATGACACTTCTCATGTGTTTTTAGAAAATACATTTTTTTTTGCATGTTCAAATGCAGTGTGTCTGTGTTTATATGTTTAGAATGTTTAAATGTAATGTGTACCTGACTTAAAAAAAAAAATAAAATCATATTTGGAAACTCATTCCCCCACAGTGTGGACAAATTGAGCCTTTCTCTCCTCAGTAAGTCCCTTTGTTGCTGTCCTCGCTCCCCAGTAGTTACCTGCTGCTTTTATTTGTACTGTGTAGTACTTCAGTGAGTCTATGCAAAGAAAATAAAGGTTGTGATCTTTTTAAGAATAACTTTAAGTATTAGACCTAGCAAGTGTTTTATATGCGTGAAAAAAAAAAGTTTATTCTGAAGCACATATCCTCTTGATGCTGAGACCTTTTCTTACTATTTGCTACACTTATTCCTACAATTTTTGATGTTGTGATATTTAAACTTAAATGAAGCTCAGTTCAACATGTCAAATTCTTTTTAAACTTTGGGCTTTGCTTAGGTGGTTGGTTTTTTTTTTTTTTTTTTTTTTTTTTTTTTTTTTTTTTTGTTTTGTTTTTTTTTTTTTTTTTTTTTTTTTTAATTATCCTCCAAGAGCAGAATCTTGCATAGTGGTAGGTGGTGTGCAGGGTTGTTTTCTTCTGTAAGGTTGTTCCTGGAGGAGCAGGTTACCATCTGCTCATTCCTTCCAACATTAGTATTCTTTGCATGGCACTTTAAATTCCACCACCAAGACAGGATGCCAAGCTGCTGAAGGGAGAGAGTTGTCAAGAGTTAAGGAGACCTGTTGTCTCCTTCTGCCCACTATTTAAATTTCCTTTGTGCAAGAGGAAAATAACCCTACGTTTTACATATTTTCTCTTCCTTTCCCACTCTTTATTTTCTAGCATGGCTGCATATGAAAGCACCTAACAGCATTCCTGAGTGGAGCAGATCTTGTGACAGTGATCACAGACCTATGAAATTCAAGGATTTGCATCGGTGCTGATCAGAAAATGTGTCTGGTGTCAATTTAATAAGCTCTTATCTCTTTCTAGGGATAACTCAGTGATCAGACAGTTTAGACCTACAATCTGTCATCAAGAGCATGCATTCATTTCACATGGTGTCACTTGAAACATCTTTGCTCCCTGGCTTAACTACAGGGGTTTAATAACACCTAATGTGATAGATTCGTTTCATAAAGTGAATTACTTGGTACAAGAGAAGAGAAACTGCTTCTCAGTATGTTTTTAACCTTGCAAGCCTCTATTGTGGACTAATGTCTAGGGTTTTTTGCATGGTACTTGAAATGGAGGTTATCTTTCCAAAGAAGTATGTAGGAGCTTGAAAAACAAAAGCAGAGATTACATCTCTGGTTTCTCCATCTCAGAAATACCTGTGGTTATGGGCTTTTAAGTATCCAAAACTTATACTCCCTGTAAGAAATTCAGTGCTGATTTCTGTTTGCAGAGTTACACATCTTTGTTTTAAGGAAAAATGTGTCATTTTTTATAAAAAGCAGGATCAAAAAAGCAAGCAAGGAAGAGTTGCTTGAAGCTTGCCTTAATTTTTAGTTTTCTTATATGCATGTTTAACTGGATGGTTGTTTCTAAAAGTAAGGGGATTTCTGTATTGTTCTCCTTTCCTGATAAAGAATGTGATGAGTTGCTCTTTATTCATCTAACAAATTTGAGTTGATTTTTTTTTTCCTAGTTAAACTGAGACAATGACTGAGTGTGCAGGTATCCAGTAGTGAAGATCTAGTGCTGATGTATTGCCATGTCCTGACATTTATTTAGAAACACTAAACCCTTGTTGGAGTAGAAGCCTACATTCCATTGCAATGACTCCTGTTTGACCAAGCTGAATAATTTAAGATTTAAATAGCCTTTAACATTTTTATGCCGTAGTTTTTGCCCCCATTACCCCTCTCTTTTGTGGAGGAGATGGTCTGCAATAGAGCTTCCATTTCTTATAAATTACAAACTGGGAATGAGATGGTGCTGGCTTTGGCCTTTTGACTTGTTTCCAAGGAGTTCTATAAGAATATTGAGAGGTGAATGAATACCTTTGAGACAGCTCTGCAATTAAAAGGAAAAGAAAAAAAAAGCTTTTCAAGACAGCTCCCTGGCTATCAGGAACATTTCCAGTATTCAGAGAAAGTCAGACTTGGTCTGAAATCTTCAGAAGAACCAATTAAAAGTTATTTCTCCTGCTAAAGTGGAGGACTTTGTGGAATGTACAAACAGCAATGGAATTTTCTTTGGTGATTTGTAATTTTTAACATCCCCTGTTTCTAACAAAGTCAGGTTTGCCTTTGTCAGTGGAAAGGATGTGCTGACAGTCAAAGAGGTGAGGAAAGGTACTTCTAATTTTTTTAAAGAAAAACCCAAATCTTTTAAGACTTTTTCCGAGTAGAAACAGTGCTTTAGCTGTATACATCATTCAGAAATCCTTGATCATGAGGGGTAACCCTTTGCATTCAAAAAATTGTTGTTAACAATTTTTGTTGTTTACAACAAAAAATTGTTGTTAAGCTCAGTTAATTTTTTTCTGTAAGAATCTTTCAAGTGGTTAGACTAAAGGCATGATTTCCTTGCTATTTGACCTGAAATATCTTAGACTGTGACAACAGTGTGGCTATATGTAAACTTTACTTCTGGCTATGGACATCTATTTATTCTGGATGAATTTAGTCCCTCAAAGACAGCTGTTTCCTTTGAGGGATGAATTTGTGTTCTGCAAAGGATTCAAAGGCAGCTTTTCAATTCTTGGAAATGCTTTTTTGGATTTCAAATAATTGGCATGTTCCCTCTACTCCTTTTTTTTTTTTTTCCTTGGTGTAATGCTGAAGACATGCCTCACTTCCAAAAGAGAGGGGGGGGGAGGAGGAAAAGGCTTTTATGAATGTGCAAACAGTGGTCTCCTCCTGTGAAATGTGTAAGTAGGCAGCATTTGCCAGAGAAAGAAAAGTTGTTTATCTTCCCTATTTGTCTTGGTATGTCTTCAGCTGAATGTGTTGTATACGTGCATATTCACAGAGAGGGTTTTCCAGGGCCTTAGGGTTGGAGAGGATGCAGGGCATGCTCTGCCCTGTTCCCAGCCTCAGGTGTGGTATGCAAGTAGATGGGTGTTGCTGAGATGGAATTTCTTTGGTCTCAAGTGCACCCTGAAAGTCAACACTGCCTCTGGATCTTGGTCATCAGGTACAAGTAAATCAGAATTCTTCTGTTTTCAGAAGAAGTGGTCAAGGCAGAATTGTAGCAACTATATTTGATGGAGGAATGAATGTGCTGCACATAGCAGATTGAGGGAGTAGGGAAGGTTGGGTTTTTCAGAAATCAGATATTTGAAAACCCTTTATGAGTCCCCTATAGCTTTGCTTTAAGTGCAGTTCTTCTCCATGGGCTGCATTCCCAACCCAGAGGTGCCCAGGTGGAGTGCCTTATAACATCTTTTAAACTTCCAGCCCTTAAAAACTTATCCTTGATTACTGAGTAGTAGTTCATAGAATCATTTGGGTTGGAAGGGACCTCTAAAAGTTCATCTAGTCCAACCCCCCTGCAATGAGCAGGGCATCCTTAACTGGATCAGGTTGCTCAGAGCCTTGAAAATCTCCAGGTCTGAGGCCTCAACCACCTCTTTGGGCAATCTCTTCCATTTTTCCACTACCCTCATGGTAAAGAACTTTTTCCTAACATCCAATCTAAATCTAGTCTTCTCTAATTTAAAACCATTGCCCCTTACCCCTTGTCCCATCACAAACAGTCCCTCTCCAACCTTCCTGTTGCCCCCCTTCAGGTACTGGAAGTTGTGAGAAGTAAAGATGGCATTATTTATGTGGAAATGGCAACCAGGAAGCTCAACCAGGTTGTTGCCAGACATGCCACCTTGATTCTTAACACAAGTTTGTTTTCTTCCAATTTTTTGAGATTAACTGACTAAAACATAACCTGGATAGAGATAGTGTTAAAACTTTGAGCTGTCAGCTTTGTCCTGATTTCTGGAGCTAGAGACAAGCATAGTTAGAAGACAGATGTCCAGGGCTCTCTTAGGCTGTTAATCATTTAGATGTCTTTTTTCCTTTTTTTATGCAGTACTACCTGGAAACGTCAGATACTTTATTGTTGACAGAATAAGAATTCTAAAAGCTGATTAAAAAAAAAAAAAGAACATTGTTTGGATAAGGATGTATCTAAATTAGTGGTCTCAATAAACCTGGAAGTTAAGGAGTATGCCTTGTGTCTCATCCCTACAGCAGGGAAAAAGACCAGAGCAAATTCATCAGTTTCCCTACCCACCTGCAGAAATCTTTTCACAGGTAGAAGGCAGGGGTGCAGGGTTGGAAGACTCTGTATTCCTGCCACTTTCCTATTTTGAGCTTTTTAGAAGAACTGAAGCACTGTTGGCTGAGACATCCCTAAAGCAGTTTATTAACATGCATTACAGTGTTTGTGTCTGTTGCTTGCTTTTTTCCTCTATGACTCTCCCCTTCTGTCCCTTTTCCAGTTATCTTCCTAAAATCATTTGCAATTTGCATCCACTGGATCCATCCTACAGTGTCTGTGTTTCACTCTGGTCTGGCTGGTTGCTCATGTAGGATTTCCATTGCTTCCAGGTTTGTCAGCATTAGGCTCTTGAGGTTTTCATGAATATTTCTGCACTGTGGATTGTTGCTGTATTTTACCCAGTAATACAGATCTGGGTATTTGATTAAAGATCCAGTTCATGGTGGAAATGAAGAGTGCAAAGGTCTGTAATGCAAGCAAGATCCTAGTTAGAAAAGAATTTCTTCTGGCAGCAGTGCCTGCATCCTTCTCACTGTTTGTTTTCTTACACCACCTTCTTAGCTGTGCTGGCATAGCTGTTACAGAGACAGCCACAAGTTTAAAAGAATGTTTTAGTGTTCTTTTTAATTCAGATCAGTTCTGCAATCTTGTTAGTCTTACAGACTGACACAATTGAGAAAACTGGAGGAAAATAGACAATGCCTGCTTGTGCTGGCACTGCTCAGGTCTGCAGTGTTACTGCACCACCAGCACAGGCTATTTAAGCCTCCCTCATCATCCACTGCAGCATTCCTGATTTCCAAACACTTCTCAAGGATATTGCCTATCCTGCAAAAGGGAAAGAGTCCCCTTGTAGGTCTGACCCTCAGTCACTGAGAAAACTGACTTGTAGCCACTGTTCTACCCATTTGGTTTCATCTCTATCTTTCAAATCTTCCCCTTTTTCAAACCTCCCTTTTTTTGTCCTGGTATCTGGACAAAGTCAGTGGATGCTGTGGACAGGAGCAGAGGTGGTGTAGATGATACTGATTCTGATCCACTGCCAGGTAGCCAGAAGTTGAAGATGCCTTTTCCCAACTGCTGAATGGACCAGATAAACTTTATTGCTTTTAGATTCCTCCTAAGCCAGTGGGTTTCTCAAAGATTTATAGGGGAGTGGACATCTGGTAGAGTTGTTCTACTGTATCTACTGCTATCAGAAAAGGAGATACTGTATTAGACATGATATTTTTTTATCTACTGGATTTGTCCTTTAAAATAGGTTCTTATGATAATGCAGTGCAGGGGTAGCAGGTCAGACACACAAAGTTCTATCAGTGAACAAAGCCTGTAAACACTAGCAGGACTCAAAACCAAGCCAGGTAAGTATTTTTGGTGTTGTAGAAATCTGTACATACGTATATAATCTGTAGAAATAGGTATATACAGTAATATGTGCTTTCTAGCAGTGGAACTTTTTTATGCATAGAAGCAGACTGGAGTGCACCAGTTTGTAATCTCAATTAGATGTGTGTAGAAATGAATAAAATCTTTTCCTGATCTAGTAAAAGAACTAGAAAATAGGTACTATTTACCTTTTTTCCCCTCCTCCTTTTGTCTGCTGCATCCATTGCTACAGATGAGAAGACACAGTTGTATTGTTAGTTAATAGATGCCTCCCTTCTGCAAACTTGAAAAATGTGCAAAGACCTCAAAAGTAGGGACTGCAAATGTAAGCAGTCCAAAAAAAGTAGATGGTACTGTGATATTCAGACTAATTGTAACATATAAAAATATCCCTGGTCTTTATAATGTCTGTTTTACTTGTGCGGAATCTTCTTGGTATCCTTGGATGAGACACATGAGCAAAATAACATTTTAAGAACAGTATAAAGAGCACTTTGACATTTTTCTGAAAATGTCTAGATCTGCAGGTGGCTTCTAGTCATGGAATTACAGAGTATATCTAGATGGAAGGGACCCAAAAGAATCATCAAGTCCAACTTTGTGCTTCTTGCAGGGCTGCCTAAGTGAAACCAAATGCCTAAGAGCATTCTCCAGACAGCCCTTGAGCTGGTGCTATCCCCTCTTCCCTGGGTAGCCTGTTCCAGTGAGCAACCACCCTCCCAGTGAAGAGCCTTTTCCTCATGTCCAGCCTGAACTCTGCCTTTAATTAATTTAGGAGGCTGTACCAGTGTGCAGTAAGACCAGGTGATTGCTGGTTCATCTGAGGAGCTTTGAATACCGTGGCTGTACCTGCTCTGTGTTTGCCTGTGCTGTCCATGTGTGCTTGGATTCCCTGTGGAATGGTGTGTGGATGTGGGGAGGCACTTTGGATGACTGATCCACGTATGGATTAAGTGTGAAAGATGCTGAGGAACTTATGTGGATGTGTTGCTTGACTTGATGGTATTTCTGGGCTTGCAGAGTGAGAAAATCTTAGGTACCAGATTAAGGTGTTCTCAGGCTATAGCTTTGATATATACTTGTTGTTGGGCTTCTGTAGCAGAGTTCTTGTTCAGCTGGATCAGTTCCCCTGCCTGGTTTGTCATCTGATGTGCAAATGTGTTTGCTGGACCAGTGCAGGAGAGAGGAAGTAGCACAATGGGGGGAAAGAAGGATGTGGGCTTTGCTCCTTCAATGTCAGACAGAATGTCATTGGAGGACAACCTCCATTTTGGTGTTGTGAGGACATTGCTTTATGGAAATTGTAGAATTTAAATCAGAACTTTGTAGTTTACTTTTGCCCAACTTTTCACTTAAGCTCCTTACATAAATCTCTCCCTGGGAGTTACAGTGCTTGATACATAAAAAGCATTTGACATATTTGAAGTGCTTCACACACTGTGAAGGGTCTCTATGTTGGACGTGCTACTTAAAGACTTTTTCTAGTGCAAGACACTTTCTCCTTCCTACTAAATAAGGAAATCAGGTTTGTAGTCACCCTGGGAGTATCTTATTTCAGGTTCAATTTAATCATAGTAGCACATCAACTTTGTTAATTTACAAGCAAGCAATTCATTTAAACTCATTTACAGAAGCACAAGGTATTATTGATACATACTGGGAGAGCCTGGGTTATCCTGGGTCTTTTGGCCTTCCTCTGGTCTGTCTTGATTTTTTGACATCCTCCTAAATATATTATAAAGTCTGTTTCTGGACACATTCTCCTAGTTTAGGGCAAATATTAATCTATTTTTCAAGTGAGGTGTGTTAAATACCTGTGATTCTATATCTGTGGGTAGACAAATCAGTAAAAAGGAGTGCTATCCAGATTCCTAACTACTGAAAAAGCTTTCTTTTTCTTCCTTCTGGGTTAAGGGAAGCTGAAAGTGACCTATCACTTATCTGTTATTGATAGGAAGCTGCTCTAAGGGCTTCCCATTTCCTTTTGCTCAGCTGTACTAAGGCTGTTTTATGTTTGGGATGTAGATATTAGCTGGAGTAGTAAACAGTATTTAATTAGCATGTGACTGTGTGACTTCCAGTTACAGGGTGTTCATGGGAATGACAATAAGTGCATGAAAAATCTTCTGTGAGGATTTATAGCTGGGACCAATTGGAGGCTGTAAATTTGTCATCCAGATTGAAACTTGGATGTTCCTTACTTGGCTTTATCCACTCAAGAGTGCATCTGAGGAGCTTCCTGAGCCAGAAGGCTGCTTACAGTAGAGTCTGGAGAGATTTCAGATGTCTTTTGTGCTTCCAGTTCAAGGTTTGCCATGACTTATCTCAGTGGGATGTCTCAGTCACTGTTGTGCAGTGGTTAAGCAGTTAAATTGTTTGTCTGGAAACTTCTGATTAAGCATTCTGATCACTGCAGAGAGGAACATCAGGAGTGCTTCTGGCAAAACTCCTCACATTGCAACCACAAAAGACAGAGAAGCTGTTCAGCCATCCTGGGGTGATGGTGGTGCCTTTGTTTGATGCTCCAAGCATCTCCACTGGCTCTGTGGAGGTCATCCAGAACCTGAGGAGAGCTCTATAGTTGTTTACTACCTGAATGGAATTAAATACACTGATTTGATCGTGGCTGCTCTTGGAGATCAATCTTGTCAGATAAAGCAAAGCTGCTCCTTGGGAATTCCCTGTGCAGTTCCTCTGCTGCACTTCCCCTGCTGAGAGTTGGGGTTGCTGAAAAAGCAGGGCTGTGGTGCTGGTGGAAGGTCTGGCTCTAAATGGTTACTATTCATCTTCTTTGGTTTATTAATTAAAACAAAAAACAAAAACAAACAAAAAAGCAAAAAAGCACCACCACCCCAAACAAAACCCAGGAGTTTTACTTGAGTGTCTTAGCCGCCGTCCTTCCTTATTTCTCTGGGGTTTTTTTATTCTGGCCATGGTTTGCTATGTTCTGGGGTGAGCTCTCTGGCATTCCTGAAAAAAAAAAAAAAAGGAAGGGAAGCCACTTAAGTGTTCATTTCACATAAAGCATCAGTGTTTCCTTTCTGGGCCTACATAAGTTTTTAGAATGTATTTTCAAACACTTGCACTTGACCTCCTTTGCACCAGTGCTGCTACTTCCTTAATTTTTACATTGAAGTTGACATTTTCCTGAGTTGTGATAGGTGCTAATTGATGCTAATTATTTTCTTGGGTTGGTACCAACTACCTGCCCAAAAGACATGGGGCACCCTTCTGAGAAAATACGTTTACGTTTTTATTAATGAATAAGAATGAACCCTTGGTTCTGTGATAGGTTTGGAATTGATTGATGATAAAAAAAGGGACAGAGGCTTAAAAATCTCAACCACTTATGGTGGAAATTAAGAAGTCGGTAACATCTTTAGTCCTTTCAGTTTGGGATTTTGAAAATGAGAGAGGTTCTGAGATGTCTGCCTTGACTCTTTCCTGAGTAAATACTGCTGATGCGTTCTTAGTAGTTCAGGGCCATTAAAATTTTTGCCTTAATTTTTTTCTTTTCAAAGCTATTTCTTATCACAGCAGGCACAACTACCTTTTAAGAACAGGTACCCCCATCTCACCTCCAGTTCGGGTTTTTTTTTCGTTATCAGCTGACATGGTCAGATGCAGGGGAAAGGAGGGAGGAGGGGCTGGGTTTCTGAAAACAAACACTGCATGTTCTGTACTCTTTATTTATGTCGGGTGCAGAAAGTGATGAAAATGAATGAGTCTCTGCTGTTTGCATGCATGTAGAAAAGCTGGCAGCGTGCCCTTCAGAGGCAAGAACGCCTGCCAAAATGTTAGGCTTTAATAACTGAGCAGAGATTGTTCCTTCGGGCAAGGAAGAGGTTAAATGTGCCTCGGTCACTTCTGAGAGTACTTGGTGGTTGTTAGGGGTTTCCTGGGATACAATCAACTGTTCTCTTTTGCCTGACTTGCTACAAAGACCCTTACACACAGGCAAGAAACAAACTTAACCAGATTTTTTGTACACTGTGGTCAATGTGTTTAATTCAGATTGAAAACTGCTCGCTGACCTGATAATAGATCTTTGGAACTTGCTGAGTAGGGCTGCAAAAAGAAGTGAACTGCTTTAAGAGGAGGCAGGATGAGTAACTGGAAAAGTTCCATTGGAAGACTGATGAATGACAGAAACAATGCTTGGCTCAGGAAATCCACTGGGATAAAAATAGTGAGAGGCTGGGAGAGCACTTGGAGGAAGTGTCATATGTGCTTGCCTGGTGTTGCCTCTCCCCCCCGGCATCCATCTGTGGCCACTGTGGTTCTTCCTTCAGTTGTTTTCCCAACTTATCTGTAGGGAGGTTACTTTTGTTTGTGTGAGACCTTTGTCCCAGCAGCTTGGGCACCTTCTGGCTGCCAGGACTCAGCTGTTGCTGGTTCATCTGGGTGGTGCTGCCAGCTGGTAGTGCCACTTGAGAACTTGGCTTTGTCAGTGTGTTTTGGAGTCTCCCTCCTACATGATGCAGCCCCCCTCAAGTATCCGTCATGTTTTGCTGTTTGTATCCATTTTCCTTAAATGCAGGGTTTCTCATCCCCTTGGTAGTGGATGTCCAACTCCTGGGGGTGAAAGAAGATAAGGGTGCTGGAAGGCACTGCTGGTACTGAAGCAAATCTGAGGATGCTCGTGCCAGTGCTCTTGGTGCTGGGCATACACAAGTTTTTAGAATGTATTTTCAAACACTTGCACTTGGCCTCCTTTGCACCAGTGCTGCTACTTCCTTAATTTTTACATTGAAGTTGACATTTTCCTGAGTTGTGATAGGTGCTAATTGATGCTAATTATTTTCTTGGGTTGATACCAACTACCTGCCTAAAAGACATGGGGCACCCTTCTTGGGTGCTGGGCTTGATAGAACCTTCACTGACTCAGATTCTGCAGCCTTAATAACCACCACTTGTGTTGCCTTCTTGCAGGCTTGAAATAACTTTAAAAAAAATCTATTTCACTTTGCTGGATACTGTTTCTGGATGATTATTTAAAGGCTGTTGTTTGATCAGATGGTGTGAGCTGATCTAACAGCTTTCTATCACCTCACCAAAAACATGATTCCACTCCTACTTGTGTCATCTTCCCCCTCTGTTCAGATTTAGGGCTTCTCTAATTGTCTTTTGCAGTTAGTTTGCTGCTTGCTTGATTTGCAGAATCAGCCTTAAGCAATTTCTTTGGGCTAGAAAATTATAAATGTAGGGAAACAATGTCATCCTGTAGAAAACCCCAAAAAGTTTGCCTGGCTCAGTCCAGTAATCCACCTCTGCCTTCTCTGGTACCTCTCCCACTGCCTATGTGATGATGTTTTCTAAAGTTCTGAGCAAGAATCAGCAGCTTGTGGGTGGGTGTGTGTGTGCATACACACAGTCACACAGGATTCTTTGCAGCAGGAAATTTTCAAACCATTGGAGGCTCAGAAGTAAAGGACTACAAATTCCTGAAAGTGTCTGGGAGCAGTGATATCCCGGACTCCTGCTGAGCACTGAAGCCTGTGCTGGCAGGGGTTTGCCTTCTTGTAGAGAGAAAAGCCATACAGGGTTGGGAAGGAGCAGCTCAGATCTCCTGCTGACTTCCTAATCTTCAGGACACCCTGGCACACTGCACCTGAGGGGTTGCTAAGCCACCATCTACTAAGAAATTTGAATTTTAGTTACCATGTGTTAAACTTCTCTAAGGTTTAAGATGGCAAATGGCAATCTGTTATGGTGCTTTGATTTTTTTTTTTTTTAAGATTCTTTTCTTGGGCAAGAGATCCTCAAAATCTGAAATTTACCTCAGGACAAAAAAATAGAACATTTTTTTTTGTTTGAGAATATTCCTAAATAATTGTCCCTAAATAAGGGATCGATGCTGAATTTCAGGAGAAAATTAGTGGGGGGGAGAGGGGAAAGGGAGCCAAGGGGCTGTGACATGATCTACCAAATCCTGGCTGTTGGGGCAATAAATAGGATGTAAGTAAAATGATTTTCCAGTTATAGATGTGGAGTGACTTTTAAAGGCTGCTGGTGGGGATTTTTTGAACAAATACATCTCTGTTTCATCCAGAAATCTGCTTTTTGTATTTCGGTTTTTATGTTACTCTGTTTTATATAGAGAAAATGGTGGCTTAATTTTGCTAAGATGCCTGGAAATACATTTACTGATATTTTGTGAAGCCATGCTTGTAAAATTTTAGAAATTGAGAATGTTTGTCTGAATCATTTAATATTCTTAGTAAAGATGATGCCTGATTTATTGCTCAGTATTTTGTACAGAGTGTGTCAGTTTTACATCTTAAAACCATATTGTAAATTTTTTTGAAAATATATACTGTTTTTTACAGGTTGTAAGGAGTGTATGTTTCTCTGTTTTAGGGCATAATCCAGAAGATTGTGGACAGTCACAAAGTGAAAAATGTGGCCTGCTATGGGTTACGGCTCAGCCATCTGCAGTCTGAGGAGGTTCACTGGCTACACCTGGACATGGGGGTATCCAATGTGAGAGAGAAATTTGAACTAGCCCACCCTCCAGAAGAATGGAAGTAAGAGCATAAATCAGTGTCAAAAATCAAGTCATACAAGTCCTTCTATGTTGTCATAAAAAATGACTATAATGTGCATTATTAGGAAGATCTTTATGTGGTGGAACAGGGGCAAGAAACCCCAACCAGCCACTTTTCACACAGAGCTGGGAGCAGTGTTTTGTTTGATTTAAGGGTTTCTGTGTTGGTGTAAGGGGTCTCATGCAAGCTGAGGAGATCAGATATGTGGAACTATGATTTAGAGGAGGCATGAAGTAGGGACAGAAATCTTCCTAGTTGCTTGCCATGAAAATCTGCAAAACTGCTGATACATCTAGTGAGCTGACCCCATCTCAGGTTTTGTCATTCTTGAAGTATTAGGGTAAAAACCCCTATTCCTACTTGTGATACAAGCACACCTCTGAAAATTTAAATGTATAAATAGTTATTTAAGTGAAAACCAATAAATACAACCAGTACTTAACACTGTTTTCATGTAGACAAGTAGGAGAAATGTAATTTAAAGGAAAATGGATGAGAAAGATCTGCTTATCTCTCCGTATTTATTGGGTAATGAATTGAGGCCCAGAGTCATGAGGGACATCTGCCTTTCTTCTGAGATCTTCTTCAGTTACAGCAGGAGCAATGAACAATAGAAAGGCAACTGTAGAACTTGTGGGTTTTTTTTCTTAGTGCAGGCACATTTGCTGAGATATTTTCATGAAACTTGGTTTAAAGAAGTGGTATGACCTATGGTCCTTTGAAGGCTGAGTTTTCTTCAGCTTTTTAGCAGAGTAAGCTTGGAGGTTCATGCTCAGGAGAGGATGCAGGCTGGAATGGAAGAAGAGAAAATATTGTTGATTTCCTCATAGAAAGACAAGGGGAAAGTAAAATGTATTTGCAGAAAGTCACAGAAGTCTCACTAGTAAGATGGGAGCTCAAAGTTACAAAATACTGTTAGGCCAAGTATAGTGCTGAACTCGTGGGAAATACCAAAAAGCTAATTACTATGGTAACTAGTTCATTGCAGGGGTTTTGTGCATGTTTTAATGTGATTTATATTCATAACAAGTTTGTGCAGAAGTTGCTAGTTATTTTAGGAGCTATGCTTATCTTCTGCAGAATTATTGTAAATAGTCTATACTTAATTTCTTGCAAATTGAGTTGTTATGTTCTAGCAGATGTCATGGTTGGCAATCTCCAGTTTATAAGTTCCCTTTAGGGGCCTGATTGTAACAAATGCAACAAATTGAAATAAATTAGGAATGTTTAAAATTTTGTTTTCAGAAATGTTGGATACTACCATCTTCTGTGGGTTGCACTTTATTGTTTCTGGGATACACATCAGTATTTTTACTTTAATACATTATCTGAATCACAGCCTGGGAAGCAGGAGATGTCTGAATCCTTCCACATGATAATGGTGCTGTGTGTAAGATGTGAATAATTTTTGCTATATAAATTTGTTACACAGTGTGTAAATGGCAGTTCCAATTTTGTTTGCACAGTGCAGCTTACATTGCACACATTGCCAAACAAATGTAATCAGTTTTAAAAGCAAAATTAGATTATTGTTCTGAAGTTTGTGGAAAGGAATTGTATAAAATACTCATGAGAGAGTTATGGCAAGATTTAGATTAGTCAGTATCTTTCCAGAGTGTCATTTCATGTTTTTTGGAATACATGCAGCCTGACATACCTTTTAAACCCATGGAGATTTGCTGTGCAGGATGAAAACACTGCTCTCATATTTGTAATACCATAACACAAGGGTGTTTAAGATCATATGAGAGTACTTGTAAAGATATTTAGATTGGTAAATGCAGAGGCATCTTGGAGTGGTTCTTAAATTAAAAGCTTCCTATAGTGCTAATAGCTTAGTAACTGCCCTTGTATGGTGGGGTTTTTTTAATCATTTCTGCTCACAGTATTCAGAAATCAGATTTCAGATGTGCCCCTGGACTGATCCAGATACTAGAAGCTGCACTGATTGTCAGTAGATTGTACACAAAAGTTACCAGAACAAAATCAATTTCCTGTATCCACAGCCTTTGTCTGGGACTGTATTGTTTAGAATCCCACAGAAGAGGAGCCCAGTGAAGGGGAGAAAGACAGAAATATGGCACAGCTGTAGTTAAAGCTTTGTAAGAGTAGATAACAGTGGACTTTAGGGCAACAAGGTCACCAAAATTTTTGTCACTTTTAAATTTTCTTCCTGTGGCAAGCAGTTCAGTTGCAGGAGCACACAGAATTTAGCTTTGCCAGGTTGCCAGTGGATAACCTCAATTACATGGCAAAAGATGAACAGGAAATCATTGCTTACTGGAAGTTGTGGGGTTCTTTTCCCCACCCTCAATCTTGCTTCTATAGAGTATTTTGACAGCCTTCTTGCTAAGAAAAGGCTTGGATTTTGAGTAATATAGAAAAGAATGGAACTGGCTTTAAAAAAGGAGGTTATCAGTCAAGTCCTAATACTTCATCTTTTCATAAAAAGAAGAAAGGTAGGCCCTGAGGTTCGGGTAAAAACTTTCTATTAACTCTGCCTGTATCTTCACTCTATGTTTACCTTAGGAACAATCATCTTTAGTAACTATCAAATAAAATATCCTTTTTCTAGTTTTTTTTTTTTTTTTTTGCTCTGTAGAAATGAAGATAATGCTGTTCAGCATCCAAAGATTACAAACGTGCCTAAATCATGGTGCCAAAAAATGATCAGAGTTAAAATTACTGGAACTTACTGAATCTTTTCTTTTTGTAGTACTTTGTTCTGGAAATAAGTAATTTGGGAGTCAGCTGTGGTTTATGTCACGTTGGGTAATACTGACTTATTTCTTTGAGTTATAAAAGATTTAGCCCTACTATTATACAATTTAGCATTGTATAATTGGAGTGTAATTCCATGCCATTTCTTTAAAATAACAGTTTTCCAAATGCAGTCTGAGAGTTTTATTCATCACTTGAATTCCAGTAAAGCTGCTCCTGTCAGGTTTCTCTTACTGAACATAAACTGTTAATTGTTCCTTAAGCATTTGCTTGTACCAGGGTCTGTACACCTATGCATGTGAGGTGATCCCTGCTGACAAATGAAATACAAACAAAATCCCAAGGTTTTATAGTAGGAAGGCAGTGAAGACTGGAGTGGAGAAAGATGGAAGAGCTTTCCTTTACCTATGTCCTTACCTCTCTACAACCTCTCTGACCTGAGGTTAGCAGGATGTGGGACTCTTAAATCACAGATAGCATCAACTGTTACCATTTTTACCATTTTTCATAACACTGAGCCTTAAACAGCAATCAGAGAGCTCTCCTTTCTGTCACAATAAATAGTATATGCCAAACCAGTTTTATTTATTGGCTTTTCTTGTCCCAGCAGGGGAAAATCAAGAGGTTTCAGTAATAAAAACAAGCAGGGGTAGAACACCTTTTGGTTCCATACTTGAGGTCTGTAGTTAAAGCAGTCCTTGTAGCCAGGCAGCATTCATGCTTTGGCTCTAACAGGTGGAAGATGCCCCAGAGCAAGCCCCAGTGCTTAGCAGTCCTGTACTGTAAGTTTTGATAACTGCAGTTCAGATGCTTTGGCACTGACACAAAGACCAGACCACCTGCATGCAGAAGGATTTAATGGGTTGACTAAGTTAATCTGTTAAGTTAACTCTGTGCTTAAGTTAACTCTGTGCTTCTCCTCTCCACAGTTTGTTTTCTCTTCTGCTTCCAGTTACCCAGTCCTTCCCTTTTTTGTTTTTTCCATGAGCCTTAATGCTTGTCTGACAGGGCAACTGGGCTGGTGAAGGGAATCGAGCACAGATCCTGTGAGGAGAGGCTGAGGGAGCTGGGGGTGTTGAGGCTGGAGAAGAGGAGGCTCAGGGGAGACCTCATCACTCTCTACAACTCCCTGAAAGGAGGTTGGAGCCGGGGGGGGTTGGGCTCTTTTCCCAGGCAACTCTCAGCAAGACAAGAGGGCACAAGAGGTCTCAAGTTGTGCCAGGGGAGGTTTAGGTTGGACATTAGAAAGAATTTCTTTCTGGAGAGGGTGATCAGACATTGGAATGGGCTGCCCAGGGAAGGGGTGGATTCTCCATCCCTGGAGATATTTCAAAAGAGCCTGGATGTGGCACTCAGTGCCATGGGCTGGGAACTGCAGCAGTAGTGGATAAGTGATCCTATAATAAGTGATCATCAGCTGGTATAGTTGCTCAAAAAGCAGACCTGGCTTGTGAGAAAGACTTGGCATCCTTATCAGCTGGCTGTGTTTCCAAGGCAGTAGATTTAGAGGATATTGAAAATCAAGCCCATCCTTGGGTTGGCCTTTGGAAGTCAGCTTCTTCATTCCCATAGGCATAGTCAGAGATCAGGTTATAAATAGGTAGTGAAGGTCACTGTGACTGTCCCAGCCAAGCTGTGTTGCCTTCCCAGATTTTCTCATGAGAACCTGTTGCAAAAAGCAGTACTTCTCATGGCTCCCCAGTTAAGAAGATAAGTCCCTATAAAGGAAAAAGATTTGTTTTTTCTACATTTTCTTTTTTTTCAATCCCAGAGGGTAAAGATGTCCTACATCCTGGTCTGGATCAGGGTGACTGAGATAACATATTAGTTTCCTGAAGATCTGAGATCAGTTCCACTTGCATTTCTTCAGGTCTGACTTTTGCCTTGTACCATGACTGAAAAAATAGGAGAAGAGGTGATGTGGAGTAACCACCAGTCCATATTTGTACTTGGTACATTAAAACGCCAAGGATTATATAAATAAATAAATTACATAAATTATATAAAATATCAAATTATATGAATATTATATAAATATATATAAATAAATATAAAATATATAGATGTATATGTTTATTATATAAATATATAAAATTATATAAAATATAAATATATAAAATATATAAATAAAGGATTCTTTTAAATTGTGTGTGTGTAGTGTGAAAATTCAGCCTGATGTTCAGCATGTGTCATTAAATAAGATGTCTCAAACACATGCAGTGAATCATAATACTTTGTTTCCAGGATTTTGAAGGTCCCCTTGGTCAGACACTTGATACCCCTGTGGTGGGTTGACTGTGGCAGCCTGCCAGGATACCCCCCCTTCTCACTCCCTCTCCTCAATGGGATAGGGCAAGAAACTTGGGATGAGAAAACTTGTGTGGGTCAAGAGGAAAGACAGATCCCTTACCAAGTGTGGTCACAGGCAAAACAAGACTCAAATTCAGGAAAATTAATTTGATTTACTGGTTGTTAAAAATAGATTCAGGTTATGAGAAACAAAGACAAATATTAAAAAAATCTTTCCCATTCCCACCCTTCCCTCTCAGCTCCTCTTCCCCCTCTTCCCCCTCTCAGCTCCTCTTCCCCCTCTCAGCTCCTCTTCCCCCTCTCAGCTCCTCTTCCCCCTCTTCCCCCTCTTCCCCCTTTTCCCCCTTTTCCCCCTCTTCCCCCTCTTCCCCCTCTTCCCCCTCTTCCCCCTCTTCCCCCTCTTCCCCCTCTTCCCCCTCTTCCCCCTCTTCCCCCTCTTCCCCCTCTTCCCCCTCTTCCCCCTCTTCCCCCTCTTCCCCCTCTTCCCCCTCTTCCCCCTCTTCCCCCTCTTCCCCCTCTTCCCCCTCTTCCCCCTCTTCCCCCTCTTCCCCCTCTTCCCCCTCTTCCCCCTCTTCCTCCTCCATGTTTGGTGTTAGTTTGCAAGATCCTGAATTGTCCTCAGTTGCCTTCACTCTCTGATTTTTTATATTATCTTGTGCCATGGTGATACCCTGGAGCTGCACAGAAACCTTTCCTGCATATTTCCCTCAGAAATATTTATCACAGCAATCATAGAACAGGTACCAATTTTTTTATTTGCTTCCAGTGGCCTGACAGGGTGTATCTCCTGTGGGAAAGGATGAAACTGTTTTAATGACCTGGGCAGTACTGCAGTGTGGGTAACCAGCTGCCTCTCACCTGAAGGATTGGGTCAGTCAACTTTTCTCTGCTCAAAGGTTGATCTGAACTTCTGAATATTTTTTTTTTTTTTTTTTTTTTTTCCCTGCTTACTGTTTCATGCAGCAAAGCTTAAAAAATGATGCAGGAACTTACCACCACAGAGAGGAATTGAGGTAGAAATGGATAAAGGGTGAGGAAGAAATGGCTGGAGAAAGTGTGCTCTTGAAATGATGAGAGTCAGTAAGGATGGTTTTCAGAGAACAGTGCTAGTTTAGTCTTGAAATGTAGAAAGATAACTAAAGTTTAGTAGGTTACAGAGCTCCCAAAAAATCATAGAATCATAAAATTGGCTGGGTTGGAAGGGACCTCAGAGATCATCAAGTCCAACCCTTGATCCACTCCCGCTGCAGTTCCCAGCCCATGGCACTGAGTGCCACATCCAGGCTCTTTTGAAATATCTCCAGGGATGGAGAATCCACCCCTTCCCTGGGCAGCCCATTCCAATGTCTGATCCCCCTCTCCAGAAAGAAATTCTTTCTAATGTCCAACCTAAACCTCCCCTGGCACAACTTGAGACCTCTTGTGCCCTCTTGTCTTGCTGAGAGTTGCCTGGGAAAAGAGCCCAACCCCCCCCTGGCTCCAACCTCCTTTCAGGGAGTTGTAGAGAGTGATGAGGTCTCCCCTGAGCCTCCTCTTCTCCAGCCTCAACACCCCCAGCTCCCTCAGCCCTTCCTCACAGGACTTGTGCTGGATCCCTTCACAGCCTCGCTCTTCTCTGGACCTGCTCCAGCACCTCAATCTCCTTCCTGAGCTGAGGGGCCCAGAACTGGACACAGGACTCAAGCTGTGGCCTCCCCAGGGCTGAGCACAGGGGCAGAATCCCTTCCCTGGACCTGCTGGCCACGCTGTTCCTGATCCAGGCCAGGATGCCATTGGCCTTCTTGGCCACCTGGGCACACTGCTGGCTCCTGTTCAGCAAAGAAGTAATTGTTGTTTAGCAATTAGTTTTATTCCATCCCAGTCTCCCCAGTGATATTCAGTGGTAGATGTGGGGAGATGTGGCAGAAGCAGTTCAGAGACTCATTTCTTCTTCTGGACAGTGTGCTTGTGGTGCTTTTTCTCCCTAGCATTTAAAGACTTGAAGGTACAATTTGGCTTATATCTAAAATTTCAGTGACTAGCTTGATATTCTCTATGTATTACAAAGTGGAAATACTGATCAGCAATAGATAATGACTCTGTATGCATTCCCAGAGTAATTTGTGAGGGTTTATTGTAGCTGTGACTGAATCTTCTTTTGGTTTTACCTCTCTGTGTTCTTGTATCATACGATGGGTCAGGTTGGAACACCTTCCACTGGACCAGGTTGCTCCTGGCCTTGCACATTTCCAGGGAAGGGATCCCACTTCCAGTGTCTCAGCACCATCAGTGTAACAGATTTCTTCCTTATGTCCAATCTAAATCTACCCTCCTCAGGTGTTCTCCACATCTCCTGCATATCCTACAATCTGAAGACTTTTTAGTTCAAGAACACATTTTCTATGCACAAAAAGACTGAGTGTGCATTTTCCTTTATGAAATAAGCTTGCCACACTTTGAAAAAAAATCTTCATTCTAAATATTATTAGTTTGTATGGATTGTGTGCTCATGAATGTGTTTACATAGTCTAAATGTTTTCCTTGCTTTGATTTCTAAGAGGATGAGTTTTTTTCAATGGTTTCAAGGCAAACAAAAAGATTGCAGCTCCTGTTAGCAGTGGAATGCTAAGTGGCAGTAACTCCTAGAAACTTCTGATCAGTTCCCTGTATAAATCTTGATTGTAGGCAGTGAGATCACATGCTGAAAAGAAGATAACCTGCTGAAGCCAGCAGATTGAAATGCTACAATATTTGTGCTTGCCATCAGGAGTAGATTGTTAAAGACACTTCTTTTGGGGAAGGGCTGTTGGCACACTTGAAGGGATGAGGGCATTTTTGTCAGAATTTCATTGCAGGAATGTGTTGGAGGAGGAAGCATGGGTGTCAGGTGTGTGTGAGTCAAACATCACGGGCTGTTACTGCAGGACAAGCAGTAATATTAAATATTAAATATTAAATTCAGGGACTGGAAGCAGAAGTTCAGAGTTTGAGAACAGATACAGATTTGGTCTTGAATCTCTCTCCCTCCCTCCATGATACACTGTTAACTCAAAAAATATGACTGAAAACTGGTTCATTCAGCCTTTACCTGCATCTTAATAATGAGTGAGGAAGCAGGAAACATTTTCACAGAGAAATCCCATCAAAACCTTTGGAACAATTCAGAGGTGAATGTTGCAGCACTTAATCAGAAGAGGAGCAGAGGCATTTGACTTGAATAAGCCCCTTTTTTTTCTAGTGTGGGTATCCCAGGCTGCCAATCCTGGAGCAGTGGGATGTGTGTTTACAAGTACCATACTTGTGATAACCACAGATAAAAGCTGTTGTCAGGGGGTCATGTCAGTGGTGGTGGCAGCTCATCTCCTGTTTTCACCTACTTAGGGCCTCCCTTCCCATGGCTATGGACCTGATAGCTTATCTTCTGCAAGGCTTGATGCTTCAGTTCTCACTGAGGCTTTGAGAAGGCAATGGGGATTTACATTTGCTTCTATTAAAAAGCTTTTTAAAAAATCTCTTTATGAAATGTCAGGTCCTGCACTCCAGTTCTCTGAGTAGTTCAAAGAGGAAGTTTTCCCTTTATTTTCAGAGTTTGTTCTGATTTTATCCTTATTTTTAAGAATGCTTGAAGACTTCTTTTATTTGTGAGGTAATCTTGCTATTTTGGTGTCCCCATTTTAATTCTCTTTTTCTTGCTTTTCAGATATGAATTGAGAATTCGATATTTGCCAAAAGGGTTTCTAAACCAGTTCACAGAGGACAAACCAACTCTAAATTTTTTCTATCAGCAGGTATGTTCAGTTCTACTACCTTTTCTATTGCTTTGGAAAATTTGGACTTTGCTTATGTGGGTAGCATGTTACTGCAGAAACAGAAATGAATGAAATTTAAGGTTGCATATGTAAAGTAGAAAGGACATAAAGCCCATTAAGTCCTTGAGAAGTGGTAAGGAATGTTTTCCAAAGGCAAGGTAATTCTATAGTTGTTTTCTTCTGAACTCAAAAAAGTTTGCTGTTGTCCAGCTGGCTTCTAATATTTATTTCACAATTCAGCAATTATTAAGTATTAATTTTTTTTTTTTTTTTTTTGCTAATGCAAATAACTGGGCAACTTTAGTACAGCTGTAGAATGTTCTTTACACTCATTAGGTTATTTTCTTCAATTGAGTGGCTCTTATTGATTAGTCAAACTGCATAATATTATCAATTTCTATAAACTAAACACCTAAATCTTCACTTTGTTTACTTAAATAATTTTTGTCTCCTTTTAGACTGGCAAAGGTTCAAAGTTGAAACTTCATAGGGTTATCTTTTAGAGGAATCTGGACTAGAAGGGTTATAATATGGCCTAGCTAAGAATCCATGCATCTCTGAAAGTTCAAACCTAAAGTTTTAATTATTGGCTGCTTGTGAGGTGTGGGTCTTTTCCCATGTCTGGATGCTATGATGTCTTTGTTCATTCACTGAAATACTGTTAGTGCTTGACAAATGGTTTGTCTTACCTAATGATGCCAGGTTTGTGAGCCAAGTATGTTTTTATGTTGTAAAGCAGTACCTAACACTACCGTATGATGGATTAGTTTTAATCTCTGTCATTTTAAGGAGTTATTTTATGGAGTATTGTAATGGAATAAGGCAGGAATGAGAGGTGGGGTTGAGAGCTTGTGAAGTCAGCTGTAGTGGCAGAGCTCACGAACTGCACCATAAAAGCTCTGGAGTTTTGGTTTGAGTTAGGGTTATTCTTCTTTTTACCTGGTGCATTTTGTGAAAAAAAAAGGAACAATATGAAGTACTGATAATGTTCCTGAAACCCCAAAGGCTTCTACAAAGGAAAACCATAGCCATAGACTGGTGTTCTTTTTGTTTTCTCTGCTACATTCAAAGATCTAAAAATCCTAGGTTGGTTGCTTGGGGCATACTGTAATTCTTGAGCCATACCCCTTAAAATAAGGATATAACTGGAGCTGGTCTGAAGTGTGGCAGAAACCAAGGAATTCTGCTTAAATTTTTTTTTAAGTTTCTAAAAAGAGGAAAACAGACTCCTCCCCCTTGCCCTATACTCAACTGAAAGCAGAATATAGAATTAATGTGCATGTAAGAATTCTTAAGTGCTTTCTATCCTTTATTGTACACACACATATTCATGTAATGGAATTCTTTTATTGCTTTATGATGGAGTTGACTTCTGAGAGGACATTTCCAGTGGAATGCTTACCTGGTCTTAGTCTTCTAATTAAATTTATCTATGTGATACACTTGTTTCAGCCTAATTTGAATTTTAGTGACTTCTTGGTATTGTAAGCGGTTCTTCTAGAAGAAAATCATGCTTTTATCCCTTGCCAGCAAGTAACTTTCTTAATTCTGGCTCTAAGCATAGGAGATTTGTGTTTTCCATGACACAAAAGTGGTTGATGAGCTCTAAAATAATTTACTGAACTCCTAGTATTTACCTATCCAAGAGGTGGGAAGCCTGCACAGCATCCTCTCATTTGTGCCTCAAAGAAATCTTTCTTTCAAGCAGGGAACTTAAAATTACAGAGGAATATTTTTTGGCGTTTTCTGGGAGACACATTGTTACTAAATTTGGAGGAAATCCTTAGAAACAGATGAAAACAGCTGAGAATAGCAAGCAGGTTTATGAATGTCAGCAGGAACTGATGTGCAAAGCCATCAGCTGTGCCCTGAATCTTTGTTACAAAACGAAAATCAGAGGTTCTTGTCTCCTAACTGCACACACACCATGCCTTTTTTTCATCTTTCTCTTTCTTCTCTACCTTATTGTGGGGAATTTCTAAATCTAGTTTCTCAAAAGTTACTGTTCTTTCTTTTGGGGTGCTGCAAGGTATTTGGGTCTCCATTGTCATGGAAATCAGGTGCACAACTTTTCAGAGCTGTCATTCTCTCTCCGGGATTTTGTTTTGTACCAGAAGTCTCACTTTCCCTCTTGAATAAATTAGGACAATTACTTTTATCTGGTAAATCGTGGAGGCAGCCCCACTGAAGTGAGGAGAGAAAGCAGGAAAAGAATCAAGGGCAGTAATGCTGCATCATAAAACAGACCTAAAACAGAGAGGGATTTGAAAAAACAAAGACAGATTGTTTTGCAGATTCTGGTCCTCTGTCCTTGTCATTCCCACATTTTAGGATTCTCTTTTGCTAATCATGGCTCATAATCAGACACATCACGTTTTATACAGACAAGAACAACAGAATATACATAAATTATATATGCACAAATAAATATCTGAAGCTTTTTGCTCAGAAATAACTGCTAGAGATAATGAACGTAGGACCCAATTACAGAATTCAGAAACAGCCTACAGAATAGCTCCTATAATCAAATTAGCTTTTGTACATATAAAAGTCAAATACATCACTGTCTCCTGTGTTATAAAGGAGAAAAAAAAGGTTTAAAGGACCAGATGCTGCCCATGACTGAATCTTCCCCTTCCCCAAGCTGAGGCTGAGAACCTGTTACTAAGTTGATAACATCTGAACACACGTTGTCCCTCTTCCTGAAAATGTAGAACATCAAATATAAAAGTTCACGGAGAAGGAAAACAAATATGGTGACCTCTGTCACCCACAAATTGTCCGTGGATTTTGAAAAATGTAATTTATCTTCTTGGATCTGAATTGCAGTGCTGCAGTGGTGTTGAAAAACAGGCTTGAAAGTTTTGAGTCAGGGACTGACTCCTCAAGTGAGCATCTTTCAGAATGGCCCAGAACCTTTGTAAAGATAACCAAAATGTTACCTTACAGGGGTTATTCATAGAGTTAACCCCAACCCCACACACCAAGCTGCTGAGCAGAAAGCTGGCACACGTTGTGCCTTCCCATGCATCATTACTCCCATTCACTTCCAGGAGTGCATTGCCCTGGAAAAACTGATGCAAGCCTTTGAGTCTTCCCTGTTTGGAATTAATAGGTGAAATGTTGTTTTTTTTTTTTCTTTAGTTAATTTTGAACATTTTAAGGATGGTGTGACTATTCTCTGTTTTGAATATTCTGATTTTTGAAGAATCTTAAATGAAGAACCTGTGAGCAGAGCTGTTGGTAGCCTGACAGGCAGCCGACTGTAATCAGGGCCGCTCATTCTGCCATCTGCAGTGGGCGTCAGCTCCTCTAATTGTGAGGATAAAAGCAGGGCACTTAACCAGACTTTTCCTAAGAGTGCCCCTCGTTTACAATCTGTACAGCAAGGGATTAAAATTAGTGGAGGAGGGGCGGGGGAGAACTTGTTGGTAGCATCAGAATCAGTCCTAGCAATATTGGTACCACGCAGCGTTTGGGTGCGTCCGTGTTTCAGGCTGTGCTTGGGCTTTGGGACTTGAGTGGAGTCAGAGGGAATTGCTTGGGCCACTCCTCTTGACTAGGGGAGGTGTGTGTTCAAGATATGTCATTTTACATAAAGAAGACTAATGTTAGAAGTGTGTCTTTTTTCTTTTTTTCTTGTTTTTTTTTTCCCTGCTCTGTTCGGAAGGTGTCTTCTCTTTTGTTTTCCTTAAGTGGAGCATTTAGGTGGTGATACTGGATTGACAGCAGTGTTCCCTTGGGCCCAGCTGCTTACAGTTTCAGCCAAATTAGGCAAATCGGATCCCACCCAGTGCTGCTTGAATTGTGAGGTTAGAGAATTAAAAAAAAAAATCAGGAAATGCCAGATTCATGGTTGTCTGCACAGTTGGCAGATGCTCACTGGATAGGTTTCATGTGCCAGCCTTCAGTTGTGTCCCATTGTATTGTATGCATTTTTAAATCTCAAAAGAATAAAGATATCTATCTTTACTATTAATTTTTACCATTTTTAAAGATAACCTAAGGGGGAAAAAAGCAAAAGGATACAAAAGAAGAATTAAAAATTTGGAGGTTTTTGAGTAATGAAATTGGATTTGGTATTTTTCTTTGTACTTTTGAGTAGCATTTCCAGTTGCTTTAAATAAGAGTTGAAGTTCATTGTGAGTGTCTTCCTATCCCCCTGTTCCAGTGCCATGGCTCTTGGGAGGTGGGAATAAAGGAGATAGGCTTTTCTTTTTCCCCCTTAATAGCTGAGTGAGGAGTGAAAGCCATATCTCACATCAAGATAGAATACAGCTTTTAAAATGTTCATATAATGAGAATCAGATGTAAGCTACTTGAATTGCCATCCTTTTACTGTGGGACAAGAGCCTGCACACATTTATCATTGAATAACATGTTAGCCTCCAGTAATTGGAGCTGGTTTATCCCTTGATGAAAAGGGAATAAGCATCTGTATGAGAGTGAAGGGGAAACCAGCTCTGAG